>NC_092149.1:24819577-25139577 GCF_045791955.1 Oncorhynchus clarkii lewisi | reverse complement strand
AGAGAGATAATACCCTAACCCAGGGATCATCAACTACATTCAGCCGCAGGCCAAATTTTTCTTGAGCGTTGGGGGGTCAGAACATAATTACTAATCATTTGTAAACTACAAATTAACTGTAAGAAGCCCAAACATATATAATGTTTGACTAAAACAATAATTTCAAACCTTGCTTACATTTGTATACATTATACATTACATCACTTCATGTCTCTCTATTATGTGTGTGAATACCTGGGAACAGATTTGTTAAATTAAAATCACTTGGAGTGGATTTCCTCGTATTTGGTACAGTCTTTTATGACCAACAATTAAAATCCCCCCCAAAATAAACATGATATATTTATTTTTTGTGGTTTTATTTGGGGGCCAAATAAACCACAAATAAAACCTAACACTTACATTGTACTTCTACTGTCTGAGACATGCATTTATCCCCCCAGTGTACTTATCCCCCTTCACTTCAACACAATGAACTCACAAACATAATACACAGGTAAATACACAGTCTGGGTGATGCAACTCCCATACTCTAACTCCTATACTTTACTGTCAAGTACAGCATCTAACATAGAATACATCTATTGTCTGCTAGACACAAACCTACCAGATGCAACATAACAACAATACCATAATAACCATATTGACTACATCATCGATGACTACATCATCTCATCAATAGCTATGTTAGCAGTAAGTAGCATACAGTGACATGTACACACACAGTTCAGGTAGTCGGTGTCTTATCTAACATGAACAATTCATTTTCAAATGCTCTGCTTTACCCTACATCAGTCCGTGTCTAAATCTGTTCCTTCAGCATGTGGCCCTGCTGTTACTGTGTGGATGCTGCTGCTGAGTGCGATGCTGTGTCATGTCCCTGCATGCTGAGACTGGGGGAAGGGAAGTAATGGACGAGAGAGAGAGGGAGGAGCCGTTCCACTCTGCCCTGAGAAAACATGCCGCCACTGGGCAGTGAGATGGGGCTGGGGATAGAGTGGGGGAAGGGGATGTGGGTATGGGGTTAGTGAGGGGAAAGGGGAATATGGAGCTGGGGCTCGGGGTCAGGTAGGGGGAAGGGGATGTTTGTGGGGTTAAGTAGGGTAGGTGTTGTGGATGGGGGGTCTGGGGTGAAGGCTAGGGTGCTGGAGCTGGAACTAGGACTAGAGTGGGGATCACAGATAGATAGACAGACAGACAGACATGACCCAGCTCTACCTCTCTAATCTGTCGGTCTGTCTGCTTCCCACATGGCAGTATAGCAGGCATCTATTATCCCTCCTCTACCAGCCTCTCTGTAACTCTAACATCTCCTCCTCTCCCTAGTGTCTCACATGCTCCTCACCCTCCCTGCCTCTCCTCTGCCATCTACACTCTCCCATGTCCTCCCCCCCCCCCCCCCCCCCCCCCCTCCTCCCAGGTGGTCCTACCTGGTTCAGGCAGGCCTGTCTGCTCTGCTCCAAGCTCCGGATGTCTTTCTTTGGGGACAGATCTTCGAGAGCTCTCCCCCGGCATGGCTGTCTCTGGATCTCTCTGGTTCTGACGCAACAATAACTCCACACCACCAAGTAGCCAAGGTGAACCGAGAGAGAGTGCGCAGTATCGGGAGGGGCAGAGAGAGCGAGAGAGAGAGAGAGAGAGAGAGAGAGAGAGAGAGAGAGAGAGAGAGAGAGAGAGAGAGAGAGAGAGGGTGAATGCTCAGCGACCTGGCACTTAGATCTCCTGCAGCACACGTGTGTCTATATGTGTGTGTGTTAGAGAGTGAGAGAGAGAGAGTGCATGCCTCTCTCTGTGGTGCAGCAGAGCAGAGCCGTGATGATGCTATGAGTGAGAGGGTGTGTGGGTCTCGCGATGGTGCCAGTGTGTGTGTGTGTGTGTGTGTATGTGTGGGCGCATATGTTTGTGTGGAATCTGAGAGGGAGCTGCAGTATTCTCTCTCATTACCCATCTGAGCTGCACTGCCTCCCTCCTCCCCTCCCTCTCTCCTTCCCATCCCTCTCTCCCTCCCTCTCTCTCTCTCCTTGGCGATGACTTGATACTCAGCGATGATGTCAGCAGATTTCTGCTGCTGTCTGAGTGCTGCCCCCATCCTTACAGGAAGGTACTGCAGAGACAGAGGGCTAGAGAGAGGGTGTGCGGAGAAGATGGGCTATTGTAGAAAGAGAGATGGAGGAAATAACGCTTCTGAAAGGGAAATTGAAGGAGAGTTACAAAGAAAGAAAAGAGAAAGCGGGACTTTCAGTCTCCTCCCCTTTTCCATTTGTCCCCCCCAAAACCCAGATCACTGGCAGTTTCCTTGGCCACCCCAAGCTTCCCACGCTGGGTGGTGTGTGCGTGTGTGTGTGTGTGTGTGTGTGTGTGTGTGTGTGTGTGTGTGTGTGTGTGTGTGTGTGTGTGTGTGTGTGTGTGTGTGTGTGTGTGTATGTGTGTGTGTGTATCAGGGGGTTTCTGCATCTGCTCTGCCAGCTCAACAGAATCCCCTGTCTCCTCTCTCTGCCAATTTCAGCCCGGCTGGCATTTATACACCAGCGGTATCCTCCTCTCTCATCTGCTTACTCATATTTCCCTGCTCCTCGCTGACCTGAGGTCAGCAACACACAGAAACATACTGCCCTCAGACAGGATCTGGTCTCTATGACAACACAGTTAATACTGGGACAGCTGGCTGGCTGGCTGGGCTCAGAGGTGGGGTGATGAGATCAATCAGTCAATCAACCAACTAACCAATTAATGGAGTTACTTAGCAGCTCACTCTCTATATCACAACATGATCTCAACGCTCATGGGGCCAGAGTTTGAAATGAACCATCTGAGCCTTTTGAATTATAGAATTATGCTCCCAAGTGGCGCAGCAGTCTAAGGCACTGAATCTCAGTGCAATAGGTGTCACTACAGTCCCTGGTTCAAATCCAGGCTGTATGACATTTGGCCGTGATTGGGAGTCCCATAGGTCGGTGAACAATTGGCCCAGCATTGTCTGTGTTTGTCCGGGGTAGGCCGTCATTGTAAATAAGAATTTGTTCTTAACTGACTTGTCTAGTTAAATAAAATATATATATATTAACGTACATGTTGGAGCTACTACAGAAATAGAATATGTAGATCAGTCATGATTCTCTCTCTTACAATCTAGACAGTGGTGTGAAAATACTTCAAGGTACTACTTAAGTAGTTTGTTGGGGTTTTTGTACTTTACTTTTAATATTTTTTACAACTTTACTTCACTACACTCCTAAAGAAAATAATGTACTTTTTAGTCCATACATTTTCCCTGAGACCCAAAAGTACTCGTTACATTTTGAATGCTTAGCAGGACAGAAACATTGTCCAACTCATACACTTATGAAGAGAACATCCCAGGTCATCCCTACTGCATCTTATCTGGCGGACTCTCTAAACACACATGCTTTGTTTGTATCTGATGTGTTGGAGTGTGGAGTGTGCCGCTGGCTATCTGTAAGTAAATTTAAAAAACAAGAAAATGGTACTGAAAAAACAAGAAAATGGCAACTCAACTACATACAGTGCAGTCAAAAAGTATCCACACCCATTGACTTTTTCCATATTTTGTTGCGTTACATTGAGATTTTATGTCACTGGCCTACCCATAATGTCAAAGTGGAACATGTTTTTAAAATTCTTTACAAATAAATGAAAAATGAAAAGCTGAAATGTTCTGAGTAAATAAGTATTCAACCCCTTTATTATGGCAAGCCTAAATAAGTTCAGGAGTAAAAATGTGCGTAACAAGTCACACAATAAGTTGCATGGAATGTGGGCAATAATAGTGTTTAACATGATTTTTGAATGACTACCTCATCTCTGTACTTCACACATACAATTATCTGTAAGGTCAAACAGGGAATTTCAAACACAGATTCAAATACAAAGAAGAGCACATATTGGTAGATGGGTAAAATAAGGCAGACATTGAATATGCCTTTGAGCATGGTGAAGTTATTAATTACACTTTGGATGGTGTATCAATATAACCAGTCACTACAAAAGATACAGGTGTCTTTCCTAACTCAGTTGCCGGAGGGGAAGGAAACCGCTCAAGGATTTCACCAAGAGGCCAATGGTGAAAACAGTTACCGAGTTTAATGGCTATGATCGGAGAAAACTGAGGATGGATCAACAACATTTTAGTTACTCCAAAATTACATTGAAAATAAGGAAGCTTGTACAGAATAAAAAATATTCCAAACATGCATCCTGTTTGCAATAAGGCAGTAAAGTAAAACTGCAGAAAATGTAGCAAAGAAATAAACTTTATGTCCTGAATACAAAGTGTTATGTTTGGGGCAAATCCAACACAACATCTCTTCATATGTTCAAGCATGGAGGTGGCTGCGTCATGTTATGGGTGGGCTTGTCATCGGCAAGAACTGGGGATTTTTTTTGCATAAAAATAAACGTAATGGAGCTAAGTGCAGGCAAACCTCTAGAGGAAAACCTGGTTCAGTCTCTTTTTCATCAGACACTGGGAGATTAAAATATCTTTCAGCATGACAATAACCCAAAACACAAGGACATATCTACACTAAGGTTGCTTACCAAGACAGTGAATGTTCCTGAGTGGCCGAGTTACAGTTTTGACTACAAATCTACTTTGAGGCTTTAAAAGTGTTCTTACACTGTGATTTTGAACATTCAAAGCAACTGGGAAACGTCCACGGCAGGCATTGTTGTAGCATTAGCTTGCTCTATACCTTCTGCGTGATAGGATTCACGAGCACCACCACCAATCAGCCTACACCACTGCACACACCCATTGTTACTATGACAACTATCGTTGCCATGTCATCAAATCAAATAACTGCTGCCTGGACACACACAAATCAGATTTGGTCACTTGTAACTTGCTGTTTGGAAAGTCAGTAATCCAAAACGGATTTGAAAAACAAAACTGATTTGAGCATTAAAGCCTGCAGTGTGAACAAGGCTTTAGAAACGTAACCAGAAAGACTCACAGCTATAATCACTGCCAAAGGTGCTTTTACAAAGTATTGACTCAGTGGTGTGGATATTTATGTAAATTAGATATTTCTGTATTTAATTTACAATACAATTTGCAAAAAAAATCTAAAAACATGTTTTCACTTTGTCATTATGGGGTATTGTGTGTAGACGGGTAAAAAATATATATTTTGAATTCGGGCTGTAACAACAAAATGTAAAATATGTCAAGGGGTATGTGACGGCACGAACACAACAGCAGTGTGTGTGAGCCGATCCCTGTGGAATACATTCAGCAACCCCCCCATAACACACACACACCACTGACCCATCACGTTTAATAATAAATATGTCTTATTAGCTGCATCTTGTGAAGAGAAGCATCCTCAGGCTGAATATCACACCATCAGGATGCCAATGATACCATAGAAGCTCATCCAACTCAACGTCCTCTCTAAACACAAGACCTACCAGAGCCATAGATAATGGGCTTGTCCACACTGCAGCCAGCAGTGCAGGCGGATGATGTCTGACTGTCTTTCGGAGCCATCATCGACTCAGGGGGTTTTGTCCAACATGTCTCCGGACCTACTCACTGCCACAGTCATACTCTTGACCTAGTACTGTCCCATGGAATAAATATTGTGGATCTTAATGTTTTTCCTCATAATCCTAGACTATCGGACCACCATTTTATTACATTTGCAATCGCAACAAATAATCTGATCAGACCCCAACCAAGGATCATCAAAAGTCGTGCTATAAATTCTCGGACAACCCAAAGATTCTTAGATGCCCTTCCAGACTCCCTCCACCTACCCAAGGACGTCAGAGTACAAAAACCTGTTAACCACCCGAGGGACTAAATGTAACCTTGTGTAATACCCTAGATGTAGTCGCACCGCTAAAAACAAAAAAAACATTTGTCATAAGAAACTAGCTCTCTGGTATACAGAAAGTACCCGAGCCCTGATGCAAGCTTCCAGAAAATTGGAAAGGAAATGGCGCTACACCAAACTGGAAGTCTTTCGACTGGCTTGGAAAGACAGTACCGTGCAGTATCGAAGAGCCCTCACTGCTGCTC
Source organism: Oncorhynchus clarkii lewisi (assembly GCF_045791955.1). NCBI lineage: Eukaryota > Metazoa > Chordata > Actinopteri > Salmoniformes > Salmonidae > Oncorhynchus > Oncorhynchus clarkii. The sequence continues at coordinate 25,133,534 of NC_092149.1, read as the reverse complement.
GATAATCCTATTCTTCCAACTTCATTGAGGAGAATAAGAACAATCCAAAATGTTGATACTGTCGCAAAGCTAACTAAAAAGCAGCATTCCCCAAGGGAGGATGGCTTTCACTTCCGCAGTAATAAAATCATGAACTTCTTTGACGAAAAGATCATGATCATTAGAAAGCAAATGACGGACTCCTCTTTAAAGTTCAGTTGTCCTGAGTCTGCACAACTCTGCCAGGACCAAGGTTCAAGGGAGACACTCGGGTTGTTTAATACTATATCTCTTGACACAATGAAAATAGTCTTGGCCTCTAAACCTTCAAGCTGCATACTGGACCCTATTCCAAATAAACTACTGAAAGAGCTGCTTCCTATGCTTGGCCCTCCTATGTTGAACTTAATAAATGGCTCCCTATCCATCGGATGTGTATAAAACTCACTAAAAGTGGCAGTAATAAAGCCTCTCTTGAAAAAGCTAAACCTTGACCAAGAAAATCTAAAAAATATCGGCCTATATCGATTCTCCCATTCCTCTCAAAAAATGTGAAAAAGCTGTTGCGCAGCAACTCACTGCCTTCCCGAAGACAAACAATGTATACGAAACAGTTCAGCCTGGTTTTAGACACCATAGTACTGACTGCACTCGTGAAGGTGGTAAATGACCTTTTAATGGCATCAGACCAAGGCTCTGCATCTGTCCTCGTGCTCCTAGACCTTAGTGCTGCTTTTGATACCATCGATCACCACAATGTTCTGGAAACCCAAATTGGTCTACATGGACAAGTTCTGGCTTGGTTTAGATCTTATCTGTCGGAAATATAACAGTTTGTCTCTGTGGATGGTTTGTCTTCTGACAAATCAACTGTAAATTTCGGTGTTCCTCAGGGTTCCGTTTTAGGACCACTATTGTTTTCACTATATATTTTACCTCTTGGTGATGTCATTCGGAAACATAATGTTAACTTTCACTGCTATGCGGACAATACACAGCTGTACATTTCGATGAAACATGGTGAAGCCCCAAAATTGCCCTCCCTGGAAGCCTGTTTTTCAGACATAAGGAAGTGGATGGCGGCAAATATTTTACTTTAAACCTCGGACAAAACAGAGATGCTAGTTCCCAAGAAACAAATATATGTTCTGTTGGATCTGACAATTAATCTTGATGGTTGTACAGTCATCTCAAATAACTTGGAAGGACCTCGGCGTTACTCTGGCCCCTGATCTCTCTTTTGACGAACATATCAACAATATTTCAAGGACAGTTTTTTTCCATCTTCATAACATTGCAAAAATTAGAAACTTTCTGTGCAAAAATGATGCAGGAAAATTAATCCATGCTTTTGTCACTTCTAGATTAGACTACTTCAATGCTCTACGTTCCAGCTACCTGGATAAAGCACTAAATAAACTTCAGTTAGTGCTTAGAATCTTGACTAGAAAACCAAAATTGGATCATATTACTCCAGTGCTAGCCTCTCTACACTGAATTTCTAAGCAAACAGCTGGAGGCAGGGCTTTCTTCTATAGAGCTCCATTTGTATGGAATGGTCTGCCTATTCATCTGAGAGACGCAGACTGTCTCGACCTTTAAGTCTTTATTGAAAACTCAGATTTTCAGTAGGTCCTATGATTGAGTGTAATCTGACCCAGGGGTGTGAAGGTGAACGGAAAGGCACTGGAGCGACGAACCGCCCTTGCTGTCTGCCTAGCCAGTTCCCCTCTTTCCACTGGGATTCTCTGCCTCTAACCCTATTACAGGGGCTGAGTCACTGGCTTACTGGTGCTCTTCCATGACGTTCCTAGGAGGGGTACGTCACTTGAGTGGGTTGAGTCACTGACGTGAGCTTCCTGTCCAGGTTGGTGCCCTCCTCGGGTTCGTGCCGTGGGGGAGATCTTTGTGGGCTATACTTGGCCTTGTCTCAGGGTAGTAGGTTGATGGTTGAAGATATCCCTCTAGTGGTGTGGGGGCTGTGTTTTGGCAAAGTGGGTGGGGTTATATCCTACCTGTTTGGCCCTGTCTGGGGGTATCATCGGACGGGACCACAGTGTCTCCCGACCCCTCCTGTCTCAGCCTCCAGTATTTATGCTGCAATAGTTTGTGTCAGGGGGCTAGGGTAAGTCTGTTATATCTGGAGTATTTCTCCTGTCTCATCCGGTGTCCTGTGTGTAATTAAGTATGCTCCCTCTAATTCTCTCTCTTTTCCTCATTCTTTCTCTCTTTCTTCTCTCTTGAGGACCTGAGCCCTAGGACCATGCCTCAGGACTACCTAACCTGATGACTCCTTGCTGTCCCCAGTCCACCTGGTTATGCTGCTGCTCCAGTTTCAACTGTTCTGCCTGGGGCTATGGAACCCTGACCTGTTCACTGGACCTGCTCTTTTGGACCCTCTCTCTACCGTACCTCTTGTCTCCAACTCTGAATGATCAGCTATGAAAAGCCAACTGACATTTACTCCTGAGGTGCTGACCTGTTGCACCCTCTCTAACCACTGTGATTATTATTATCTGACCCTGCAGGTTATCTATGAAGGTTTGAACATATTGGACATGTTCTGTTATAATCTCCACCCGGCACAGCCAGAAGAGGACTGGTCCCCCCTGAGCCTGGTTCCTCTCTAGGTTTCTTCTTAGTTTCTGGACTTTCTAGGGAGTTTTTCCTTGCCACCGTGCCTCCTACATCTGCATTGTTTGCTGTTTTGGGTTTTAGGCTGGGTTTCTGTACAGCACTTTGTGATATCGGCTTATTTAAAAAGGGCTTTATAAATACATTTGATTGATTGACTGATCTACAAATCACCTTGCATCATGAATAAATACTTATTATTTGTAGATCAGTCAGTCACAATTTACCCACAATGGATCACGGACTTTATGCTCTCAAACACAAACAATGTTACAGTCATGGAACATTTGTGCCAACATGGAGGACAGTGTGTGGGACACGTATATCGAAATTAAAGCATCAAATAATGTATTCAATAATAACATCACTCAACAAAGCTCATATTGATAATTTAATTAGACCATTCTATTCACAGGTGATACACAGCTTTTAACATTGATTGGGGCGTTGATTATATGATGCTGCTCTTCATTCTCTTTCACTGAGTGTCACTTAGGGACACATCTCCTTAGCAAAAGATCTTTCTTCCCTTGCTTTCTGCTATAGAGCCCACTCTCTCTTTCTCCCTCTCTGTTTGCTCTCTTCAGCATACAGAACTCTCAGGGGCCGTCTCCATGGTAACATGGAAAGCCCCACGCATCGGCAAGGCAACCAAAGATAAAACACAAAGACATTTTCCACCAATCAGCTTGTTTTAAAGTGGGTTGATTAGTGTGTGTGTGTGTGTGTGTGTGGGGGGGGGGGGTTGTTGTTCAGAGTTGTTTGAGACCAGATTGGTTTTGGTGAGCCGTCCTTGACATCCTGGCTCTCCTCTTTCCAGTCCAGTTGAGTCTGGTTCAGTTCTAAACTTCTGCTGTTTGGCCTAGTTCACTTCGCCATTTCCTCAGCAATGGCCTTCCCCATCTTATCCTTCACATACGCCACTTTCTGCCAATCAGACTTGAGCTCCAGCCACTCATAGTATGGCACCTAGGGAGGGACAGAAAGTACAGATTCAGGGGTTTGTCTATCAATACTACTCTTTACCTTACTCTTTACCTATAGCTGACATACACCAAGTAGTGTTTTTATGCAAATCAGGTTTGGAGACAATCTAGGTGGTTCTCTCATTTGGGTAAAAGTCAATCCTTCATCTTCTCTCCTCCATGACCCAGAAACTGATAAGTTGTCAAGATGTGTGTCAATTCATTAGTAAGAAGAGTGTCCTCCCCTCCTCAATTGCCACCTTTCATTGAGGATACTCATGTGTATCCTACCACAGGAACGTTTTTAAATCTGCCACACACCCTTTGAATCAGCTTTTGTTGTGTCAGTGGAAAAAAACATGCACGTTTAAAAACGATATGCTACTTATTATTTTATTTATAAAAAGTCAGAACTACCTAATTTGTTTTGATCACTTTAGACATTTATCTTGCAGACTCGCCCCGATTAACGGACCTTTTTCAAAAGAAGGTGAAAGAGGACAGAGGAGAGAGGACACAGGAGGTGGACAAATCTAATTGATAAAAGGCCTATGTCTGGAAGTCTGTCACAGGTAAGTTCAGTGGCCTAGTTTACCCAGCATGCACCACTGCAGACCTGAGAGCTCTCAGGCTAACACAATTGGCCTAGATGAGAGAGAGCGGTAAGATTGGCTAACGCGATTGTCCTAGATGAGAGTGTGTGCTGGGATTGGCTAAGGAGCTTGGCCTAGATTAGACAGAGCTGCTGCTGCTATTCTCCTGGCTCCTGACTGACTATCAGGCCTTTTTATAACTGGCATCCTTCAGGGAGACAGACCAGCCTGGCCCTGCATGATGCAGCATTAAATGAGCATTAGATTGTTTTTTATAGCATTAGCTAGCCAACTATAGCATCATATGGTACACCGCTAGCCAAAATTAGCCACTAGGGTTGTCACGATACCAATATCACTATACTAAGTATTGTGACAAGGAAACTAAAAAGTCAAGAGTTCATTTATTGAGGAAAACTGTCCAAAAGTTGGAAACAAACATTATGTTGTCACCTAGAGTCCAATTATAGAATTTTCCAAACTATATCACAATATTTAATATGAGTATACAAAACATTAAGAACACCAGCTCTTGCCATGACAGACTGACCAGATGAAAGCTGTGATCCCTTATTGATGTCATCTTTTAAATCCACTTCAAATCAGTGTAGATGAAGGGGAGGAGACGGGTTAAAGAAGGATTTTAAGCCTTGAGACATGGATTGTGTACAGTGCATTCGGAAAGTATTCAGACCCCTTTACTTTTTACACATTTTGTCATGTTACAGCCTTATTCTAAAATGTATTAAATAATTTTATTTCTCACCAATCTATACACAATACACCATCATGACAAAGGGAAAACAGGTTTAGACTGTTTTTTTTATTTGTAATACATTTGAAATAAAGATACCTTATTTGCATACAGCCTAGTGGTTAGAGCATTGGACTAGTAACCGAAAGGTTGCAAGATTGAATCCCCGAGCTGACAAGGTAAAAATCTGTCGTTCTGCCCCTGAACAAGGCAGTTAACCCACTGTTCCTAGGCGGTCATTGAAAACAAACTGTTCTTAACTGACTTGCCTAGTTAAATAAAGGTAAAATAAAATAAAATGTAAAAAAATTCAGACCCCTTGCTATGAGACTCGAAATTGAGCTCAGGTGCATCCTTGAGATGTTTCAACAACTTGATTGGAGGCCACCTGTGGTAAATTCAATTGATTGGACATGATTTGGAAAGGCACACCTGTCTATATAAGGTCCCACAGTTGACAGTGCACGTCAGAGCAAAAACCAAGCCATGAGGTCGAAGGAATTCAAATCCAATTTTATTTGTCACAATACAACAGGTGTAGACCTTACAGTGAAATGCGTACTTACAAGCCCTTTAACCAACAATGCAGTTAAGAAAATACCAACAACAAAAAAAGTAAGAGATAAGAATAACAAATAATTAAAGAACAGCAGTAAATAGCAATAGAGGCTATATACAGGGGGACGTGTCGAGGTAATTGAGGTAATATGTACATGTGAGTTATTAAAGTGACTATGCATAGATACCAGAGTAGCAGCAGCATAGAAGGGGGAGGGGGGCAATGCAAATAGTCTGGGTATCCATTTGATTAGATGTTCAGGAGTCTTATGGCTTGGGGGTAGAAGCAGTTTAGAAGCCTCTTTGACCTAGGTCGGTATACGTATTTTACTATGTACCGGTATTAATGAACGGGCCGGATTGGGTTTTTGGTTTACCTTCTATAACGGTATTTTAATGTTTGGTTTGTTAAATGTGATACGCCGTGTGTAACGTCCATTTGTATAGGTTACCCCGCTACTTGAGTCATCTCTCACCGCTCTCTCTCCATGCTGCTTCCCACACAGACCTAGTCCCACCCAGTCACTCTAGAAGCACATTTGTTGTTGCTTGACCACAAGACACTTTCGTTCAGACTGCATGGTCAATGCAACACATGCAACAATGTTTATGACAGCGATGTTGTTCCCACTTTGATCTTAATATAAATCCACAAGCGTTCTATAATTACAATATTTGTGTGTTCCTTACATCTGCAAACAGCTAGTTTGTGTTTTCTTAGCAACTTATGCTAAATCGTGTTAGCTAACTAGCTACTTAAAGTAATGAGACGGGCAAACGTAGCTAGCTAATACAGGCCTAAATTAAAATAAAAAGAAACCGTCAGTATCTGGTGTGGCCACCAGCTGCATTAAGTACTGCAGGGCATCTCCTCATGGACTGCACTAGATTTGCCAGTTCTTGCTGTGAGATGTTACCCCACTCAAGTTCCCAGACATTTCTGGGGGGGGGGGGAGATGGCCCTAGCCCTCACCCTCCGAGCCAGGTCCCAGACGTGCTCAATGGGTTTGAGATCCGGGCTCTTCGCTGGCCATGGCAGAACACCAACATTCCTGTCTTGCAGGAAATCACGCACAGAACGAGCAGTATGGCTGGTGGCATTGTCATGCTGGAGGGTCATGTCAGGATGAGCTTGCAGGAAGGGTACCACATGAGGGAGGAGAATGTCTTCCCTGATGGAGGGATTGTGCGTTCCTGGTGTAACTCGGTCAGTTGTTGTTGCCATCCTGTACCTGTCCCGCAGGTGTGATGTTCGGATGTACCGATGCTGTGCAGGTGTTGTTACACATGGTCTGCCACTGCGAGGATGATCAGCTGTCTGTCCGGTCTCCCTGTAGCTCTGTCTTAGGCATCTCACAGTACAGACATTGAAATTGTGTGCCCTGGCCACATCTGCAGTCCTCATGCCTCCTTGCAGCAGGCCTAAGGCACGTTCAGGCAGATGAGCAGGGACCCTGGGCATCTTTCTTTTGGTGTTTTTCAGTCAGTATAAAGGCCTCTTTAGTGTCCTAAGTTTTCATAACTGTCACCTTAATTGCCTACCGTCTGTAAGAAAGTTAGTGTCTTAATTAAGGTCCGTTCCACAGGTGCATTTTCATTAATTGTTTATGGTTCATTGAACAAGCATAGGAAACTGTTTAAACCCTTTACAATGAAGATCTGTGAAGTTATTTGGATTTTTACGAATTATCTTTGAAAGACAGGGTCCCGAAAAAGGGACGTTTATACAGTGCCGTGCGAAGGTATTCGGCCCCCTTGAACTTTGCGACCTTTTGCCACATTTCAGGCTTCAAACATAAAGATATAAAACTGTATTTTTTTGTGAAGAATCAACAACAAGTGGGACACAATCATGAAGTGGAACGACATTTATTGGATATTTCAAACTTTTTTAACAAATCAAAAACTGAAAAATTGGGCGTGCAAAATTATTCAGCCCCTTTACTTTCAGTGCAGCAAACTCTCTCCAGAAGTTCAGTGAGGATCTCTGAATGATCCAATGTTGACCTAAATGACTAATGATGATAGGGTTATACCTGTGTGTAATCAAGTCTCCGTATAAATGCACCTGCACTGTGATAGTCTCAGAGGTCCGTTAAAAGCGCAGAGAGCATCATGAAGAACAAGGAACACACCAGGCAGGTCCGAGATACTGTTGTGAATAAGTTTAAAGCCGGATTTGGATACAAAAAGATTTCCCAAGCTTTAAACATCCCAAGGAGCACTGTGCAAGCGATAATATTGAAATGGAAGGAGTATCAGACCACTGCAAATCTACCAAGACCTGGCCGTCCCTCTAAACTTTCAGCTCATACAAGGAGAAGACTGATCAGAGATGCAGCCAAGAGGCCCATGATCACTCTGGATGAACTGCAGAGATCTACAGTTGAGGTGAGAGACTCTGTCCATAGGACAACAATCAGTCGTATATTGCACAAATCTGGCCATTATGGAAGAGTGGCAAGAAGAAAGCCATTTCTTAAAGATATCCATAAAAAGTGTTGTTTAAAGTTTGCCACAAGCCACCTGGGAGACACACCAAACATGTGGAAGAAGGTGCTCTGGTCCAGATGAAACCAAAATTGAACTTTTTGGCGTATGTTTGGCGTAAAAGCAACACAGCTGAACACACCATCCCCACTGTCAAACATGGTGGTGGCAGCATCATGGTTTGGGCCTGCTTTTCTTCAGCAGGGACAGGGAAGATGGTTAAAATTGATGGGAAGATGGATGGAGCCAAATACAGGACCATTCTGGAAGAAAACCTGATGGAGTCTGCAAAAGACCTGAGACTGGGACGGAGATTTGTCTTCCAACAAGACAATGATCCAAAACATAAAGCAAAATCTACAATGGAATGGTTCAAAAATAAACATATCCAGGTGTTAGAATGGCCAAGTCAAAGTCCAGACCTGAATCCAATCGAGAATCTGTGGAAAGAACTGAAAACTGCTGTTCACAAATGCTCTCCATCCAACCTCACTGAGCTCGAGCTGTTTTGCAAGGAGGAATGGGAAAAAATGTCAGTCTCTCGATGTGCAAAACTGATAGAGACATACCCCAAGCGACTTACAGCTGTAATCGCAGCAAAAGGTGGCGCTACAAAGTATTAACTTAAGGGGGCTGAATAATTTTGCACGCCCAATTTTTCAGTTTTTGATTTGTTAAAAAAGTTTGAAATATCCAATAAATGTCGTTCCACTTCATGATTGTGTCCCACTTGTTGTTGATTCTTCACAAAAAAATACAGTTTTATATCTTTATGTTTGAAGCCTGAAATGTGGCAAAAGGTCGCAAAGTTCAAGGGGGCCGAATACTTTCGCAAGGCACTGTATGTTGCCACCCTAGGGTCACGCACTACTCATAAAGCAAATGTAGAATTTATATTAATCAAAAACATAAAATACCGTCAAATAGCATCAAACATTTGAAAAATACCATGATTTGATATTTTGTGCATATCGCCTAGCTCTTTTAATTTGATTTATTTCACATTTATTTAACCAGGTAGGCCAGAACAAGTTCTTATTTACAACTGCGACCTGGCCAAGATAAAGCAAAGCAGTGCGACAAAAACAACACAGAGTTACACATGGGATAAACAAACGTACAGTCAATAACACAATAGAAAATGTACTTGGACCTAGACTTGGCACTCCAGTACCGCTTGCCGTGCGGAAGCAGAGAGAACAGTCTATGACTCGGGTGACTGGAGTCTGACAATTTTTAGGGCCTTCCTCTGACACCGCCTGGTATAGAGGTCCTGGATGGCAGAAAGATTGGACCCGCTGATGTACTGGGCCGTACGCACTACCCTCTGTAGTGCCTTGCGGTCGGAGGCCGAGCAGTTGCCATACCAGGCAGTGATGCAACCAGTGCAGCTGTAAAACTTTTTCAGGATCTGAGGACCCATGCCAAATATTTTCAGTCTCCTGAGGGGTAATAGGTTTTGCCCTCTTCACGACTGTCTTGGTGTGCTTGGACCATATTAGTTTGTTGGCGATGTGGACACCAAGGAACTTGGAAGCTCTCAACCTGCTCCACTGCAGCACGGTCGATGAGAATGGGGACGTGCTCGGTCCTCCTTTTCCTGTAGTCCACAATCATCTCCTTTGTCTTGACACGTTAAGGGAGAGGTTGTTGTCCTTGCACCACACGGTAAGGTCTCCGACCTCGTCCGTATAGGCCGTCTCATAGTTGTCGGTAATCAGGCCTACTGTTGTGTGATCAGGCCTACTGTTGTGTGATCAGGCCCACTGTTGTGTCGTCAGCAAACTTAATGATGGTTTTGGAGTCGTGCCTGGCCGTGCAGTCATGAGTGAACAGGGAGTGCAGAAGGGGACTGAGCACTCACCCCTGAGGGGCCCCTGTGTTGAGGATGAGCGTGGCAGACGTGTTGTTACCTTACCTTACCACCTGGGGTGGCCCGTCAGGAAGTCTAGGATCCAGTTGCAGAGCGAGGTGTTTAGTCCCAAAGTCCTTAACTTAGTGATGAGCTTTGAGGGCACTACGGTGTTGAACGCTGAGCTGTAGCATTCTCACATAGGTGTTCCTTTTGTCCAGGTGTGAGAGGGCAGTGTGGAGTGCAATAGAGATTGCATCATCTGTGGATCTGTTGGTGCGGTATACAAATTGGAGTGGATCTAGGGTTTCTCGGATAATGGTGTTGTGAGCCATGACCAGCTTTTCAGAGCACTTCATGGCTACAGACGTGAGTGCTACGGGTCAGTAGTCATTTAGGCAGGTTACCTTCGTGTTCTTCGGCACAGGGACTATGGTGGTCTGCTTGAAACATGTTGGTATTACAGACTGACAGGGAGAGGTTGAAAATGTTAGTAAAGACACTTGCCAGTTGGTCAGCTCATGCTCGGAGTACACGTTCTGGTAATCCGTCTGGTCCAGCGGCCTTGTGAATGTTGACCTGTTTAAAGGTCTTACTCACATCTCCTGCAGAGAATGTGATCACACAGTCATCCGGAACAGCTGATGCTCTCATGCATGTTTCAGTGTTATTTGCCTCGAAGCAAGCATACAAGTTATTTAACTCGTCTGGTAGGCTCGTGTCACTGGGCAGCTCTCGGCTGTGCTTCCCTTCGTAGTCTGTAATAGTTTGCAAGCCCTGCCACATCTGACGAGCGTCGGAGCCGGTGTAGTACGATTCAATCTTAGTCTTGTATTGATGCTTTGCCTGTTTGATGGTTTGTCAGAGGGCATAGCGGAATTCATTATAAGCTTCCCGCTCCTTGAAAGGGGCAGCTCCACCCTTTAGCTCAGTGTGAATGTTACTTGTAATCCATGACTTCAGGTACGTACGTATGTACGTACAGTCACTGTGGTGATGACGTCCTCGATGCACTTATTGATAAAGCCAGTGACTGATGCAATGTACTCCTCAGTGCCATCGAAAGAATCCCGGAACATATTCCAGTCGTATTCCAACATATTCCTGTAGTTTAGCATCGGCTTCATCTGACCACTTTTCTTTATTCTTTTAATAGACCGAGTCACTGGTGCTTCCTGCTTTAATTTTTGCTTGTAAGCAGGAATCAGGAGGATAGAGTTATGGCCAGTTTTGCCAAATGGAGGGCGAGGGAGGGCTTTGTACATGTCTCTGTGTGTGAAGTAAAGGTGGTCTACATTTTTTTTCCTATTGTTGCACATTTAACACGCTGATAGAAATTAGTCTTATCCGTAGAGCTCCGAGACAGGATTGTGTTGAGGCACAGATCTGGGGAAGGGTACCAAAAAAACATCTGTAGCATTGAAGGTTCCCAAGTACACAGTGGCTTCCATCATTCTTGAATGGAAGAGTTTTGTAACCACCAAGACTCTTCCTAAAGCTGGCCACCCGACCAAACTGAGCAATTGGGGGAGGCAGGTGGTGGCAGCATCATGCTGTGGGGGTGTTTTTCAGCAGCAGGGACTGGGACACTAGTCAGGATCCCAGGAAAGTTTAACGCAAAGTACAGAGAGAGATCCATGATAAAAACCTGCTCCAGAACGCTCAGGACCTCAGACTGGGGAGAAAGTTAATCTTCCAAATGGACAATGACCCTAAGTACACAGCCAAGACAAAGCAGGAGTGGTTTTGGGACAAGTCTCTGAATGTCCTTATGTGGCCCAGCCATAGCCTGGACTTGAACCCGATCTAACATCTCTGGAGACACCTGAAAATAGCTGTGCAGCGACGTTCCCCCATCCAACCTGACAGAGCTTGAGAGAATCTGCAGAGAAGAATCGGAGAAACTCCCCAAATACACGTGCCAAACTTGTAGCGTCATACCCAAAACAAGGCTCTAATCGCTACCAAAGGTACTTCAACAAAGACTACAGGGTCTGAATACTTATGTAAATGTGATATTTCAGTTTATTTTTTATAAATTAGCAATTAGCAATAAATTACAATTTCTAAAAATCTGTTTTTGCTTTGTTATTATGGGGTATTGTGTGTAGATTGATGAGGTAAAAACATTTTTAATCCATTTTAGAATAAGGCTGTAACATAACAAAATGTGGAAAAAGTCCAGGGGTCTGAATACTTTCAGAATGCCCTGTACGTGTGCCATTCAAAGGGTAAATGGGCAAGAGAAAACATTTCAGTGCCTTTGAATGGGGTATGGTAGTAGGTGCCAGTTGCACCGATTTCTGTGTCAAGAACTGCAACACTGCTGGGTTTTTCACACAACAGTTTCCCATGTGTATCAAGAATGGTCCACCACCCAAAGGACATCCAGCCAACTTGACAACTGTGGGAAGCATTGGAGTCAACCTTGGCCAGCATCCCTGTGGAACACTTTTGACACCTTGTCGAGTCCATGCCCTGACGATTTGAGGCTGTTCTGAGGGCAAAAGGGGAGGGTGCAACTCAATATGAAGAAGGTGTCCTTAATGTTTTGTATACTCAGCTTATACAGCAGTTTTTAAAAAGGACAATAGAGTATAGTTGGCTTTTTATTTTTGCCATGGAAAAGAGATTTGTGTTATACTGACAACCCTATTAGCCACACAAAGAGCTTGTCGTTCTCATAGTCTGTTAATCAGAGAAGGATAAAGAACCATTTTACTTTGTCAGGGTGATGAGTTAATTTGCTGAAATGGAAACACTGAGACGAGCATATCTCACACAGCCCATTCCCTATGTATAACAACCTCTGAGGTACATGCTAAGGGGATGTGCTATGAATCACACCTAGATATCTACAGTGAATGGAAGTCAATTCCCTTTTAACTTCAGAAGACTGCTGTACTGTGCGTGTGTTACTTCGAGGCAATGAGCTTCAAGCAGTGTAATGCAGTAATGCTGTGTCCATCCCAGTCTACCTGATCTCCCCCAGGAAAGAGGCTTGTTCTGGTGATTACACCCAAGAGTGTCTGGCCTGGGCTGGAGAGTATGCTGTGGTTAGGGTTTGTGTATGTGATATACAGTTACTGTTATAATGACTGCTAGAACGTCTCTTTCAGTCCACCTGCATCACTCCCTCTCTCCTCATCATCCCTCCATACCTCTACAAGGATAAAGCCAGCCAGTTTGAGATGCCGTCTCATCATGGTGAATCGTCCCAGCAGATCTTTACTCCTGGAGCCATAGTTAGGAAACTCCCAGGTCAAGAACGCTAACCTGCAAAGAGGAGGACTGTCAGAACACATGCACACACACAGACACACACACACACCCTTCTTCCCTCACCTGCATGCACCCTCAGGTAGGGGATTGGTTCCACCTCCTCCAGGCAGGTGAGGGGCTGTCAGGGTCACCAGGTCCATTGGCTTATTTTCACTGTCCACCACCAGCTCTCCATCTGATAGGACACAACAAGTCAGTCACCTGTTGTTCCAGCCTTACAGTGTTTGTGTGTGCGCGTGTATTCACCTATGGTCCAGCCGTATATAGTGTTGACCCCGGTACGTAGGGCATCTGCTTTCCCCCCCACCAGATTATCCAGGGCCCCCTTCAGCCCAGTCTGTAGAGGGGAGAGGGGGGAGTCCTGGCCCAGGGTGGAGGGAATCAACATGGCCTCTTTAGGCAGGATGGAGGACAGAGACTCTGGGTGTTCTAACTGGAGGGTAGCAATGATGTGGAGGAGCTTCAGGCGATAGTTCTCCACTCGAGACAGACTGCCTTCTGTGAAACAACAATATAGCATCGCAACATCAAATCAGCAGAATCACCCAAGTCTGTACAGCTGAGAATGCACAGGGCTATGAGCACAGACCACATGAACATCAGTGGATCGGTCCTCTGCTGCCATCTCCTGGGGTGGACCAGTACTAGAGTGTGTGTTTACCTGAGAGTTTGGCAACATGTGTGTGTTGGTTGAGGGCTGTGATGTGCTGGGGCTTGGCCTGCTGTAACACACACAGAGACCACACCACGTCTATCTGCAGGAACGCCTCCAGGCTAGGGAGAACACCCTCCAGGGCAGAGTGGACCTACATACACACAGGAGGAGACAGTTGACAAATACAGACTACATTCTGGGAAGGTACTCTAGCCAAATGCCTCTTCCCCTCATCAACCAAGGTTGATAGAACTGTCATGTGCAGCACTGACATGACTCTACATGACTGAGAACCCAGTCGGTTCTACACAATATTTATCCAAGAGTATCCAGGCTGCATCACATCCGGCCGTGATTGGGAGTCCCAGACAATTGGCCCAGCGCCGTCCGGGTCTGGCCGGGGTAGGCAGTCCTTAAATAAGAATTTGTTCTTAACTGACTTACCTGACTAGTTAAATAAAGGTTAAATAAAATGTAAATAAATAAACAGCATAAGGTAAATAAAGAAACAAATTGCTACTCTCATTGTTTACCTTCTTGTAGAACTCCTCCCCCTTGCTGGGCTGGAAGTTGAGCCTGGCCAGTGACATGAGCAGGTTACAAAGCTGCAGTGTGCTGTACTTCTGACTGTTCACGCTGTAGTGCTGAATAGTTTTTAAAAAATCAAAGGAAGAAAATAAGAGGATGAGTTAGAGCAATATTTGTTACTCAAGAGGGCTAGGGGATGATCCAACCAGTTGAAGATGTGTTTAGAAGTGTCTGAGTGTGTACGGACCTCAGCGAATGCCTCAAACAATGGGAGATGGAGCCACTTGAGGAAGGCTAGTGATTTGGCGCAGCGAGTAACATCGGCAGAACTAATATCTGGCATTCTGGGTAACAACTCGGCTGCCAATCGCTGGAAGACCTGGGAATGGTGGAAATTCAACTTCCCTGAAAGAAAGAAAGAAAAATAGAGAGAGAGCGAGAGAGAGAATTTAAAGCCCCCATGCAAATGCCAAAAGCCCCCAAACAAATTTAATATACACAACAAGTTAAATATTTTAGTCAAGTGTGTGTACCATATGCGTAGGCGAGGTCCAACAGTAGCGGTGTGGTAAGGTCTGTTGAGGGTTTCTGTAGGAGGTAGTAGGACAGAGCTCTGAGCAGAGGCACTGAACGGCGTCCCTGAGACGCCAGAGACACAGACACCCTGCGGATATCCTCCGCCCCAAACCCTTCAGCTAGCTCTAACGCCTGGGGTGGGAACAGAGAGAGGGGGGAGACAGAGAAAAGGAAAGGAAAATCAAAAGAAAAGGAGTGTTGGGTTGAGATAGATTTGTTGATGGTGGCAATTACAGTTCCACTCCGCTATATATGTACAGTTGAAGTCGGAAGTTTACATACACTTAGGTTAGAGTCATTAAAACTTGTTTTTCAACCACTCCACACATTTCTCGTTAACAAACTATAGTTTTGGCAAAGTCGGTTAGGACATCTACTTTGTGCATGACACAAGTAGGCCTTGAAATACATCCACAGGTACACCTCCAATTGACTCAAATTATGTCAATTAGCCTATGAGAAGCTTCTAAAGCCATGACATCATTTTCTGGAATTTTCCAAGAGGTTTAAAGGCACTGCCAACTTAGTGTATGTAAACTTCTGACCCACTGGAATTGTGATACAGTGAATTATAAGTGAAATAATCTGTCTGTAAACAATTGTTGTAAAAATTGCTTATGTCATGCACAAACTAGATGTCCAAACCGACTTGCCAAAACTACAGGTTGTTAAAAAGAAATTGGAGTGGTTAAAAAACAAATTTTAATGACTCCAACCTAAGTGTATGTAAACTTCCGACTTCAACTGTATGTACAGTGCCTTGCGAAAGTATTCGGCCCGCTTGAACTTTGCGACCTTTTGCCACATTTCAGGCTTCAAACATAAAGATATAAAACTGTATTTTTTTGTGAAGAATCAACAACAAGTGGGACACAATCATGAAGTGTAACGACATTTATTGGATATTTCAAACTATTTTAACAAATCACAAACTGAAAAATTGGGCGTGCAAAATTATTCAGCCCCTTTACTTTCAGTGCAGCAAACTCTCTCCAGAAGTTCAGTGAGGATCTCTGAATGATCCAATGTTGACCTAAATGACTAATGATGATAAATACAATCCACCTGTGTGTAATCAAGTGTCCGTATAAATGCACCTGCACTGTGATAGTCTCAGAGGTCCGTTAAAAGCGCAGAGAGCATCATGAAGAACAAGGAACACACCAGGCAGGTCCGAGATACTGTTGTGAATAAGTTTAAAGCCGGATTTGGATACAAAAAGATTTCCCAAGCTTTAAACATCCCAAGGAGCACTGTGCAAGCGATAATATTGAAATGGAAGGAGTATCAGACCACTGCAAATCTACCAAGACCTGGCCGTCCCTCTAAACTTTCAGCTCATACAAGGAGAAGACTGATCAGAGATGCAGCCAAGAGGCCCATGATCACTCTGGATGAACTGCAGAGATCTACAGCTGAGGTGAGAGACTCTGTCCATAGGACAACAATCAGTCGTATATTGCACAAATCTGGCCATTATGGAAGAGTGGCAAGAAGAAAGCCATTTCTTAAAGATATCCATAAAAAGTGTTGTTTAAAGTTTGCCACAAGCCACCTGGGAGACACACCAAACATGTGGAAGAAGGTGCTCTGGTCCAGATGAAACCAAAATTGAACTTTTTGGCAACAATGCAAAACGTTATGTTTGGCGTAAAAGCAACACAGCTGAACACACCATCCCCACTGTCAAACATGGTGGTGGCAGCATCATGGTTTGGGCCTGCTTTTCTTCAGCAGGGACAGGGAAGATGGTTAAAATTGATGGGAAGCTGGATGGAGCCAAATACAGGACCATTCTGGAAGAAAACCTGATGGAGTCTGCAAAAGACCTGAGACTGGGACGGAGATTTGTCTTCCAACAAGACAATGATCCAAAACATAAAGCAAAATCTACAATGGAATGGTTAAAAAATAAACATATCCAGGTGTTAGAATGGCCAAGTCAAAGTCCAGACCTGAATCCAATCGAGAATCTGTGGAAAGAACTGAAAACTGCTGTTCACAAATGCTCTCCATCCAACCTCAATGAGCTCGAGCTGTTTTGCAAGGAGGAATGGGAAAAAATGTCAGTCTCTCGATGTGCAAAACTGATAGAGCGACTTACAGCTGTAATCGCAGCAAAAGGTGGCGCTACAAAGTATTAACTTAAGGGGGCTGAATAATTTTGCACGCCCAATTTTTCAGTTTTTGATTTGTTAAAAATTTTTGAAATATCCAATAAATGTCGTTCCACTTCATGATTGTGTCCCACTTGTTGTTGATTCTTCACAAAAAAATACAGTTTTATATCTTTATGTTTGAAGCCTGAAATGTGGCAAAAGGTCGCAAAGTTCAAGGGGGCCGAATACTTTCGCAAGGCACTGTATGTATGTATGCATGCATGTACACACACACCATAATGACAAAGCGAAAAACGATAGGCATTTTGCAAATGTATCAAAAATGTAAAAAAAACAGATACCGTATGTAAATAATTATTCAGACCCTTTGCTAAGACTCGAAAATGAGCTCAGGTGCATCCTTGAGATGTTTTTACAACTTGATTCGAGTCCACCTGTGGTAAATTCAATTGATTGGACATGATTTGGAAAGGCACACACCTGCCTATATAAGGTCCCACAGTTGACAGTGCATGTCAGAGCAAAAAACAAGCCATGAGGTCTAAGGAATTGTCCATAGAGCTCCGAGACAGGATTGTGTCGAGGCACAGATCTGGAGAAGGGTACCAAAAAATGTCTGCAGCATTGAAGGTCTCCAAGAACACAGTGGCCTCTATCATTCTTAAATGGAAGAAGTTTGGAACCACCAAGACACTTCCTAGAGATGGCTGCCCGGCCAAACTGAGCAATCGAGGGAATGAGGGCCTTGATCAGGGAGGTGACCAAGAACCCAATGGTCACTCTGACAGAGCCCCAGAGGTCCTCTGTGGAGATGGGAGAACCTTCCAGAAGGACAACCATCTGTGCTGCACTCCACCAATCAGGCCTTTATGGTAGACAGAAACCACTCCTCAGTAGAAGGCACATGACAGCCCACTTAGAGTTGCCAAAAGGCACCTAAAGACTCTCAGACCATGGTCTCATGGTCTCATGAAACTCTTTCACCTGAATGCCAAGCATCCCGTCTGGTGAAGCATGGTTGTGGCAGCATCACGATGTGGTGATGTTTTTCTGCGGCAGGGATAAGCAGACTAGTCAGCATCTAGGCAAAGATGAACAGAGCAAAGTACAGAGAGATCCTTAATGAAAACCTGCTCCTGAGCGCTCAGGACCTCAGACTGGGGCAAAGGTTCACATTCCAACAGGACAATGACCCTAAGCACACAGCCAAGACAACGCAGGAGTGGCTTCGGGATAATTCTCTGAATGTCCTTGAGTGGCCCAGCCAGAAACCGGACATGAACCCAATTGAACATCTCTGGAGACCTGAAAATAGCTGTGCAGCAATGCTCCCCATCCAACCTGACAGAGCTTGACAGGATCTGCAGAGAATAATCGGAGAAACTCCCCAAATACACGTGCCAAGCTTGTAGCGTCATACCCAAGAAGAATCGAGGCTGTAATCGCTGCCAATGGTGCTTCAACAAAGTGCTAAGTGTCTGAATACCAATGTAAATGTGATATTAAGGGCTTGTAAGTAAGCATTTCACGGTAAGGTCTACCTATACATGTTGTATTTGGCACATATGACAAATAACATTTTATTTGATATTTCAGCTTATTTTTTATAAATTATCAAAAATGTCTAAATCTGTTTTTTTGTTATTGTGTGTAGATTGATGAGGGGGGGGAAACAATGTAATACATTTTAGAATAAAGCTGTAAAGTAACAAAATGTGGAAAAAGGGGTCTGAATACTTTGTTCAATTTTATTGTTATATTACATCATGTTTTTTTTACTATAATATAGGTGTCTTGACTGTGATAAGGGCTCGGGAAATAAGAGCATCTTGTCTGCTAAATTAACAAGCAAGCCTATGCCATTGCACAGCCATATGTTTCTACAAGCAAGCGTCACTGCTGAGGTTACTGCCATTTTGAAGATCATGTTCCACGATATAATATTACCAGTTGATATTAAGGTTTCAATAAATTAATCTTAAATGGCACTTGCTTTTTTATTGACTGAATACTGTGTATATGGGGCAATTTAGCAATTAGGATGTTATCTGTAATGGTTATGATACATTTGGCGTTGTCGAGCACTGTTGGCATAGGCCTCTCGATAAATGCGCACATTTGTTTCCAGTGCGGTTCTTGTGTTCTAAAAATATAAATTCCTTTGAGTACTCAGAAAATAAATATAGGTTATTTGAACAGTCAAAAAATGGCAAAGGCCCATCCCTAATCATTGCGTGCAAGGAATATGGTGACAAATAGTACTAAACTTGACTAGTTTAATAAACTAAGTCAATTTGTCCAAATACTTATGACTTTTTAAATTAGAGGGACTAGATACATAAGGTGCATTTCTAAACAGTAAAATAGATATGTATGAAAATACCCTAAAATAAAAGCTAACATTCTTTCCTGTCGCCTAATCTGAAACATTCTGTTTCAAATCTAAAATGCTGGAGTATAGCGACAATTTAAATGTATTTTTATTCATTGTCCAAATACATTTTTGATAACTTAGTGTGTGTAGTGTGGTGGTAGTAGTATAGGTGCTTGTTACCTTATCCTCCAGTCTGTCCATCAGTGCAGGACTGAGGTGTCCAGCCCTAGCCATCAGGGTACTGACTGTTCTAGCGTCAGCGATCTCAGTCCAGCGGAGCTCCAGCTGTTTTAGCGCTGCACTCACCAGCGACACCTCCATCTGACCCTTCCGCCCTGCTCCCCAGTCTGCCAAGAAAGCCAGCTGTTTGTAGGAGAGCCTGCGTACACGCCACAGCACCTCTGTCTGGATGGAGCGTTGTACTGCAGCTGTAGGAGGAACACCCAGAGCAGAGAGGGAGCGCAGCAGAGAGACCAGCGTACCATTCCACACCGACGCTACCTGGGGGAAGAGATACACGCACACAAGGTCAATTTACACACACTCAAAGAAACTCTCAGAGAGCACCGAAAGGTTTAATGAATATTTTGAGCTGCCTTCTGCCCTAACTGTAACCTGCCCCATGTCTCTTGCTTTCATCACTCCTTACCCATCTTCATCCCCTCTCAACCCTCCACTTATCTACCCTCACCTTTCCTCATCCTACCTATCCCCTGACCCTTCTTACAACACCCTCTCCTACCTGTGCAGTAACCGTGTCCAGTATGTCTAGCAGTCTAGGATCATTCAGCAGCTCAAATTGGTCCATTTTAGCCCCACCTTTCTCTCTCCCAGCCAATCTGACAAGCTGAACCAGAGCCTTAGCTGCCTGATTGGCCTTTCCTCCTTGTGCCGCCCATGCCTGCAGGACATCCTGTGGAGATTGGGCCCTCTCTAAGAGCTCATCCAGCTGGGTGCGTTTGGGCTCGATGGGATACTCCTCTTTGACCAAACTCCTGCCCTCACATAGCCCCCTTAACACAGGCTGCCGCCAGGCCTGGGCCCACAGTGGCTCTGCTGGCCCAGCTGCAGGGGTTGGCAGGAGGGCAGCGGCGGCTGAGGCCTGGGGGGGCCTGGGGAGGAGACGGGCACATCGGCCCAGCAGACGGCTGGTCATGGAGAAACAGAGAGCAGCACGAGACCAGAGAGAGCAGCACAAGGCCAGAGAGAAGCGAGACACGTATTCACAACACAGCAGCCAGAGTCACCATGCTAACACCTGAGAGCGAGCAATAGAGAGAAAGAGAGAGAGTTAATTCAAGAGAGTGAATATCACTCAGTGGTTCTCATTCTTTTTTTTTGTTCCTGAACCTACGATCACATGTTGCTATGCCCAACTAACCCCTTCATGTGCAACTTTATGATAAGGACTATATGTTCTTATTCTCCGTAGTCTGCCGGTCATGGACTGCTGTCAACAAGCTTACCCTAGCTATCTTGAGACGCTTTAGCAATTAGTAACAGTAACGTGGGGATTGTGTTGTGTAACATAACATTGTGTCAACAATCGTGTAGCCTGTACGACTACAAACAAAATATTTGCAGAAAATCAATGAATAGACATGGTTGTGGCAAGTAGTCATAGTGGACTGAGCTGAATTAACGTCACTAGCAACATTTCAGTCTCAAAAGCTGAGCTGCCATCAAGCGTATTCTGACCTTGCCGACTAGGGTTTCTGCCGTTCTAGCTATTACAATTATGAAACTCAGACTGGCAATATTCTCTGCATTCACAACTACACCTGTGACAGGTCTTAGGTAGACATATAAATACATGTAGTTGCCATTTATATCTTTAAACGACTGTTCTTACCTTGATAAATAAGATAGAAAGCTAGTGGTAGAAGACGAAGGCGACATTCACATGGAGCTGTCAGCAATAGTCGCAAGAAAATGACCTCAAAGCTACCAGTGTCACATGATTGTCGGACGAAGCTGCGATTGGTCCACTTGTTTCAAGGCACTTTAGATCGTTTTTTTTTTTTATTGCAGAACCTGGTCTTGATGTCTATGCGCAGAACCCATAGAATTAGATACACACAGTGGTGTAAAGTTATTTTGCCCTTAAATTGCGTTCCCATGCAAAACTAGACAGATAGTTAACAACAAAGTCTTCAATAAAACTCCCAAGGCGTAACTTTTCTTGAATTAATATATTGAAAACGTTTATGTTGTGAAACTGCAAAATACAGAAAATAATATACTTTAGTATTCAATTCACCGTTGCATAAATACAAAGCACGTGCCAAAGTACCATGCATCTGGCATGATGCCAAACCATATAGCTAATTGTTACTCATATGGTAATTGTCTAACTCCTTTAATTACTCTAATAATGTGCAACCACCTCTGTACAATAACAAAGCATATTACACTAGAAACAGTAACAAAACTACAGTATTGTATGTTATACAATTCGTTTACATGACGCACGAGCAAAGTTATACAGCTGACGTCATACATGAAAGGAAATGCCATTTGTGTGAGTAAATGCAACCAACATTTATAAGTAAGCAATTATATCAATAACAAGATTATCATCACTAGCAATATGCTTGAATCTAACTTACAAACAAATATTTTCCGAGGCTGAAGCGTGGCAAGAAATAACTGCACTGAAAGACCTGCACCGTAGCGTTGTTTCTAGCTGCTTCTCTGCGTGCAGAACGACTACTCTACTTCCTGTTTCCGTACAGTCTTTCTAAGTACCAGAAAGCACCACTAGGGTGCCATAAACATCATGGAACACAATGAAAATCCATCTTAACCACTGTAATAAAATCATCTGTTACCTTCTAACAGGACGCCAGCACAAAAGTACTTAAAAGTAAAAATACTTTAAAGTACTACTTAAGTAGGTTTTTGGGGTATCTGTACTTTACCATTTATATTTTTGACAACTTTTACTTTTACTTCACTACATTCATAAAGAAAATAATTTATTTTTTACTCCATACATTTTCCATGACACCCAAAAGAACTCGTTACATTTTTGAATGCTTAGCAGGACAGGCAAATGGTCCAATACATGCATTTATCAAGAAAACATCCCCGGTCATCCCTACTGCCTCTGGTTTGGCGGACACACTAAACACACATGCTTTGTTTGTAAATTATGTCTGACTGTTGGAGATCCGTAAATTTAAAAAACAAAAAATAAAGCCGTCTGGTTTGCTTAATATAAGGAATTTGAAATGATTGAAACTTTTACTTTTGATTCTTAAGTATATTTAAAACCAAATACTTTTTAACTTTTACTCTAGTACTATTTTACTGGGTGACATTCATTTTCTATTGAGGTATCTTTACTTGCACTGAAGTATGACAATACGGTATTTTTTCCACCACTGAATGCACAGTTAACAGCCCATTAAGAAATGTTCGCTAAGTCTCTCAATTGAAATTTAGTAAATGTTTTGAAACACATTTCATAGTCTCAAAACTGTAAAACGTCTCACTGTTTTCCAACAAATTGCAAAAACTCTAAAAATAAATGTTATCCTTTCATGTGAGATTTCCTATAAGCCACATTTACAAATGTAAAAGCTGTTGATGAGTCAGAAAAGTAAAACAATTACTATGTTAAAACACCCCTTTGGGAAGATTTATATACAGTGGGGCAAAAAAGTATTTAGTCAGCCACCAATTGTGCAAGTTCTCCCACTTAAAAAGATGAGAGAGGCCTGTAATTGTCATCATAGGTACACGTCAACTATGACAGACAAAATGAGAAAACAAATCCAGAAAATCACATTGTAGGATTTTTAATGAATTTATTTGCAAATTATGGTGGAAAATAAGTATTTGGTCACCGACAAACAAGCAAGATTTCTGGCTCTCACAGACCTGTAACTTCTTCTTTAAGAGGCTCCTCTGTCCTCCACTCGTTACCTGTATTAATGGCACCTGTTTGAACGTGTTATCAGTATAAAAGACACCTGGCCACAACCTCAAACAGTCACACTCCAAACTCCACTATGGCCAAGACCAAAGAGCTGTCAAAGGACACCAGAAACAAAATTGTATACCTGCACCAGGCTGGGAAGACTGAATCTGCAATAGGTAAGCAGCTTGGTTTGAAGAAATCAACTGTGGGAGCAAATATTAGGAAATTGAAGACATACAAGACCACTGATAATCTCCCTCGATCTGGGGCTCCACGCAAGATCTCACACCGTGGGGTCAAAATGATCACAAGGATGGTGAGAAAAAAATCCCAGAACCGCACGGGGGGACCTAGTGAATAACCTGCAGAGAGCTGGGACCAAAGTAACAAAGCCTACCATCAGTAACACACTACGCCGCCAGGGACTCAAATCCTGCAGTGCCAGATGTGTCCCCCTGCTTAAGCCAGTACATGTCCAGGCCCGTCTGAAGTTTGCTAGAGAGCATTTGGATGATCCAGAAGAAGATTGGGAGAATGTCATATGGTCAGATGAAACCAAAATATAACTTTTTGGTAAAAACTCAACTCGTCGTGTTTGGAGGACAAAGAATTCTGAGTTGCATCCAAAGAACACCATACCTACTGTGAAGCATGGGGGTGGAAACATCATGCTTTGGGGCTGTTTTTCTGCAAAGGGACCAGGACGACTGATCCGTGTAAAGGAAAGAATGAATGGGGCCATGCATCGTGAGATTTTGAGTGAAAACCTCCTTTCATCAGCAAGGGCATTGAGGATAAAACGTGGCTGGGTCTTTCAGCATGACAATGATCCCAAACACACCGCCCGGGCAATGAAGGAGTGGCTTCGTAAGAAGCATTTCAAGGTCCTGGAGTGGCCTAGCCAGTCTCCAGATCTCAACCCCATAGAAAATCTTTGGAGGGAGTTGAAAGTCCGTGTTGCCCAGCAACAGCCCCAAAACATCACTGCTCTAGAGGAGATCTGCATGGAGGAATGGGCCAAAATACCAGCAACAGTGTGTGAAAACCTTGTGAAGACTTACAGAAAACGTTTGACCTCTGTCATTGCCAACAAATGGTATTTAACAAAGTATTGAGATAAACTTTTGTTATTGACCAAATACTTATTTTCCACCATAATTTGCAAATAAATTCATTAAACATCCTACAATGTGATTTTCAGGATTTTTTTTCCTCATTTTGTCTGTCATAGTTGAAGTGTACCTATGATGAAAATTACAGGCCTCTCTCATCTTTTTAAGTGGGAGAACTTGCACAATTGGTGGCTGACTAAATACTTTTTTGCCCCACTGTATATATTTCTACATTTGACATTTCAGTAATTTAGCAATGCTCTTCTCCAGAGCGACTTACAGTAGTGAGTGCATACATTTTCATACTTTTTCGTACTTTTTTGCACTTTTTCGAAGATTGTTTCCGCCAATCATCCATCCCATGACATCCCATGATAATAAAAGCAAGAAACAAACAACAAACAAACAAAGTTTGGACACACCTACCCATTCAAAGGTTATTCTTTATTTTTACTATTTTCTACATTGTAGACATCCAAGCTATGAAATAACACATATGGAATCATGCAGTAACCAAAAAAGTGTTAATGAGGAAGTCACCTGGAATGCATTTCAATTGTCATGTGTGCCTGGTTTAAAATTTCTTAGGGCTGCAATCTCGTTAACGGGGTCGATATGACAACAGCCAGTG
Organism: Oncorhynchus clarkii lewisi; assembly: GCF_045791955.1. NCBI lineage: Eukaryota > Metazoa > Chordata > Actinopteri > Salmoniformes > Salmonidae > Oncorhynchus > Oncorhynchus clarkii. The sequence goes on along the minus strand of NC_092149.1, from coordinate 25,108,506 downwards.
AAAGTGCAGGGCGCCAAATTCAAAACAACAAATCTAAAAATTAAAATTCCTCAAACATACATGTATCTTATACCGTTTTAAAGGTAATCTTGTTGTTAATCCCACCACAGTGTCCAATTTCAAATAGGCTTTACAGCGAAAGCACCACAAACTATTATGTTTGGTCACCACCAACTCACAGAAAAACACAGCCATTTTTCCAGCCAGAGAGGAGTCACAAAAAGCACAAATAGAGATAAAATGAATCACTAACCTTTGATAATCTTCATCAGATGACACTCATAGGACTTCATGTTACACAATACATGTATGTTTTGTTTGATAAATTTCATATTTATATTTAAAAAATCTCAGTATACATTGGCGCGTTACGTTCACTAGTTCCAAAAACATCCGGTGATATTGGAGAGAGCCACATCATTTTACAGAAATACTAATTATAAATGTCGATGAAAATACAATTGTTAGATATGGAAATATAGATATACCTCTCCTTAATGCAACCGCTGTGCCAGATTTTTAAAAACTTTACCGAAAAAGCAAACCATGCAATAATCTGAGACCGGAGCTCAGAAAGAAAAAATAAATTATCCGCCATTTGGAGTCAACAGAAATCAGAAATAACATTATAAATATTCCCTTACCTTTGATGATCTTCATCAGAATGCACTCCCATGAATCGCAGTTCCACAATAAATGCTTGATTTGTTCGATAATGTTGATTATTTATGTCCAAGTAGCTACTTTTGTTAGGGGGTTTAGTACACAAATCCAAACGCTCGTGCAGGTCCAGCCGAACGTCGGACGAAAACTTCAAAAAGTTATATTACAGGTCTTAGAAACATTTCAAACTAAGTATAGAATCAATCTTAAGGATGTTGTTATCATAAATCTTCAATAACGTTCCAACCGGAGAATTCCATTGTCTGTAGAAAAGCCATGGAACGCAGGTCGCTATCATGTGAAATGCGCGTGACCAGGACCTGGCTCTCTGCCAGACCACTGACTCAAAGAGCTCTCATCCTGCTCCACATCACAGTAGAAGCCTCATTTCTAAAGACGGTTGACATCTAGTGGAAGCCTTAGGAAGTGCAACATAACCAATATCCCACTGTGTATTCAATAGGGGCTGGGTTGAAAATCGACCAACCTCAGATTTCCCACTTCCTGTTTGGATTTCTTCTCAGGTTTTTGCCTGCCATATGAGTTCTGTTATACTCACAGACATCATTCAAACAGTTGTAGAAACTTCAGAGTGGTTTCTATCCAATACTAATAATAATCAAGCATACTTCCAAAGTTGTGGAAAAATGGCTTAAGGACAACAAAGTGGCCATCACAAAGCCCTGACCTCAATCCCATAGACATTTGTGGGCATAATTTAAAAAGCGTGCGAGCAAGGAGGCCTACATACCTGACTCAGTTACACCAACTCTGTCAGGAGGAATGGGCCAAAATTCACCAAACGTATTGTTTGAAGCTTGTGGAAGGCTACCCGAAGCTTTTGACCCAAGTTAAACAATTTAAAGCAATGCTTCCAAATACTAATTGAGTGTATGTAAACTTCTGACCCACTGGGAATGTGATGAAAAAAATAAAAGCTGAAATAAATAATTATCGCTATTATTATTCTGACATTTCTCATTCATAAATTAAAGTGATGATCCTAATTGACCTAAGACAGGGAAATTTACTAGGATTAAATGTCAGGAATTGTGAAATACTGAGTTTAAATGTATAGTATTTGGCTAAGGTGTATGTAAACTTCCGACTTCAACTGTGTATATATGTATATATATATATACAGTGCCTTGCGAAAGTATTCGGCCCCCTTGAACTTTGCGACCTTTTGCCACATTTCAGGCTTCAAACATAAAGATATAAAACTGTATTTTTTTTGTGAAGAATCAACAACAAGTGGGACACAATCATGAAGTGGAACGACATTTATTAGATATTTCAAACTTTTTTAACAAATCAAAAACTGAAAAATTGGGCGTGCAAAATTATTCAGCCCCCTTAAGTTAATACTTTGTAGCGCCACCTTTTGCTGCGATTGCAGCTGTAAGTCGCTTGGGGTATGTCTCTATCAGTTTTGCACATCGAGAGACTGAAATTTTTTCCCATTCCTCCTTGCAAAACAGCTCGAGCTCAGTGAGGTTGGATGGAGAGCATTTGTGAACAGCAGTTTTCAGTTCTTTCCACAGATTCTCAATTGGATTCAGGTCTGGACTTTGACTTGGCCATTCTAACACCTGGATATGTTTATTTTTGAACCATTCCATTGTAGATTTTGCTTTATGTTTTGGATCATTGTCTTGTTGGAAGACAAATCTCCGTCCCAGTCTCAGGTCTTTTTCAGACTCCATCAGGTTTTCTTCCAGAATGGTCCTGTATTTGGCTCCATCCATCTTCCCATCAATTTTAACCATCTTCCCTGTCCCTGCTGAAGAAAAGCAGGCCCAAACCATGATGCTGCCACCACCATGTTTGACAGTGGGGATGGTGTGTTCAGCTGTGTTGCTTTTACGCCAAACATAACGTTTTGCATTGTTGCCAAAAAGTTCAATTTTGGTTTCATCTGACCAGAGCACCTTCTTCCACATGTTTGGTGTGTCTCCCAGGTGGCTTGTGGCAAACTTTAAACAACACTTTTTATGGATATCTTTAAAAAATGGCTTTCTTCTTGCCACTCTTCCATAAAGGCCAGATTTGTGCAATATACGACTGATTGTTGTCCTATGGACAGAGTCTCCCACCTCAGCTGTAGATCTCTGCAGTTCATCCAGAGTGATCATGGGCCTCTTGGCTGCATCTCTGATCAGTCTTCTCCTTGTATGAGCTGAAAGTTTAGAGGGACGGCCAGGTCTTGGTAGATTTGCAGTGGTCTGATACTCCTTCCATTTCAATATTATCACTTGCACAGTGCTCCTTGGGATGTTTAAAGCTTGGGAAATATTTTTGTATCCAAATCCGGCTTTAAACTTCTTCACAACAGTATCTCGGACCTGCCTGGTGTGTTCCTTGTTCTTCATGATGATCTCTGCGCTTTTAACGGACCTCTGAGACTATCACAGTGCAGGTGCATTTATACGGAGACTTGATTACACACAGGTGGATTGTATTTATCATCATTAGTCATTTAGGTCAACATTGGATCATTCAGAGATCCTCACTGAACTTCTGGAGAGAGTTTGCTGCACTGAAAGTAAAGGGGCTGAATAATTTTGCACGCCCAGTTTTTCAGTTTTTGTTAAATTAAATTGTTAAAAAAGTTTGAAATATCCAATAAATGTCGATCCACTTCATGATTGTGTCCCACTTGTTGTTGATTCTTCACAAAAAAATACAGTTTTATATCTTTATGTTTGAAGCCTGAAATGTGGCAAAAGGTCGCAAAGTTCAAGGGGGCCGAATACTTTCGCAAGGCACTGTATATATAGGACAAAACACACATCACGACAAGAGAGACAACGCAACACTACACAAAGAGAGACCTAAGACAACAGCATAGCATGCAGCAACACAACATGACAACAATATGGTAGCAACACAACATGGCAGCAGCACAACATGGTAGCAGGACAAAACATGGTACAAACATTATTGAGCACAGACAACAGCACAAAGGGCAAGAAGGTAGAGACAACAATAAATCACGCAAAGCAGCCACAACTGTCAGTAAGAGTCTCCATGATTGAGTCTTTGAATGAAGAGATGTAGATAAAACTGCCCAGTTTGAGTGTTTGTTGCAGCTCGTTCCAGTCACTATCTGCAGCGAATAGAAAATACGAGTGGCCAAGGAATGTGTGTGCTTTGGGGACCTTTGACAGAATGTGACTGGCAGAACAGGTGTTGTATGTGGAGGATGAGGGCTCCAGTAAATATTGCAGATAGGGGGGAGTGAGGCCTAAGAGTTTTATAAGTAAGCATCAACAAGTGTGTCTTGCGACGGGTATACAGAGATGACCAGTTTACAGAGGATTATAGAGTGCAGTGATGTGTCCTATAAGGAGCATTGGTGGCAAATCTGATGGCCGAATGGTAAAGGACATCTAGACGCTGAGAGAAGGACAGTGTACCGTCTAGCCATACTCCCAAGTACTTGTATGAGGTGACTACCTCAAGCTCTAAACCCTCAGAGGTAGTAATCAGACCTGTGGGGAGAGGGGCATTCTTCTTACCAAACCTTATGATGTTTGTTTTGGAGGTGTTCAGAACAAGGTTAAGGGCAGAGAAAGCTTGTTGGACACTAAGAAAGCTTTGTTGTAGAGCGTTTAACACAAATCTGGGGATTGGCCAGCTGAGTATAAGACTGTATCATCTGCATACAAAGGGGTGAGAGAGCTTCCTACAGCCTGAACTATGTTGTTGGTGTAAATTGAGAAGAGCGTGGGGATTAGGATCGAGCCTTGGGGTACTCCCTTGATGACAGGCAGTGGCTGAGACAGCACATGTTCTGACTTCTCTTCTTTGAGAGAGGTAGTTAGCAAACCAGGCCAAAGACCCCTCAGAGACACCAATGCTCCTTAGCCGGCCCACAAGAATGGAATGGTCTACCGTATAAAATGCTTTGACCAAGTCAATAAAAATAGCAGCACAACATTGCTTAGAATCAAGGGCAATGGTGACATCATTGAAGACCTTTAAGGTTGCAGTGACACATCCACAACCTGAGCGGAAACCAGATTGCATACCGGAGAGAATACTATAGACATCAAGAAAGCCAGGCTGTTGATTATTGACAAGTTTTTCCAACACTTTTGATAAACAGGGCAAAATAGAAATAAGCATTTAACAGTTAGGATCAGCTTGATCTCCCCCTTTAAAACCTCTTACTTCTACCCCCTCCTTTTTCGAACATTCTGTAAAAAATCGCGCAACTTTTCAGCGTCCTGCTACTCATGCCAGGAATATAGTATATGCATATGATTAGTATGTGTGGATAGAAAACACTCTGAAGTTTCTAAAACTGGTTAAATCACGGCTGTGACTATAACAGATTGTGTGTTTCATTGAAAAACGCAAGAAAAACTGCTCTCTGAAAGCTAAAAATAATTTCCATAAGTCACTTTCATGGGATGTTAAAAGGGGACAAAATGTAATATCGACCTGCATGCAATTCATACAAATTCCACACGATGTCGCCATTGTCGTCATTTTCAATGGAATTTTTTGTTGGAAAATCCAACTATCTGGATTCCGTTTCTTCCGGTCTCCACCAGGATGTTTTCAATGTGGACATTGGCAGCCATTGATTTGCAGACGAGGAGCTATTGAATATACATCGCCCTGTAATCATTTTGATAGATTATAAACGTTTACTAATACCTAAAGTTGGATTACAAAAGGATTTCGAAGTGTTTTGTGAAAGTTTATCGTCAACTTTTTTAATTTAAAAAAATGACGCAGCGTTTAAAAACAATGTTTTTTTCTGAATGGCACAGCTTCCATAGAAAGCTATTTTGGGTATATATGGACCGATTTAAACGAAAAAAAGACCCAATAGTGATGTTTATGGGGCATATAGGAGTGCCAAGAAAGAAGCTCGTCAAAGGTAATGAATGTTTTATATTTTATTTCTGCGTTTTGTGTAGCGCCGGCTAAGCTATATCTTTGTTTACATCGCATTCAGGCATTTTGGGGTGTTGCATGCTATCAGATAATAGCTTCTCATGCTTTCGCCGAAAAGCATTTTAAAAATCTGACTTGTTGGCTAGGTTCACAACGAGTATAGCTTTAATTCAATACCCTGCTTGTGAATTTTGATGCACGTTTGAGTTTTAACGAGTACATTTAGCATTTAGCGTAGCGCATTTGCATTTCCAGGTGTCTACTTGAGACATCTGCGTCTCAAGTAGAAGAAAGAAGTTTAAATAAAGGAGTAACCGTGGCTGCCTACCAAGCAATGGGAACCTCCCCAGAGAGGAGAGACGGGTTAAAAAGTTCAGAGATAGGCTTGGCGATGATAGGGACAGCAACCTTAAAGAAGAATGAGTCTTAACTATCTTTTTTTTTTTTTTAAATACATTTTTTTAATGGCAGATAGAATTTTTCTCCCCAATTTCGTGGTATCCAATTGTTGTAGTAGCTACTATCTTGTCTCATTGCTACAACTCCCATACGGGCTCGGGAGAGACGAAGGCTGAATGTCATGCGTCCTCCGATACACAACCCAACCAGCTGTACTGTTTCTTAACACAGCGCGCATCCAACCCGGAAGCCAGCCGCACCAATGTGTCGGAGGCTACACCGTGCACCTGGCAACCTTGGCTAGCGCGCACTGCGCCCGGCCCGCCACAGGAGTCGCTGGTGCGCGATGAGACAAGGAGATTCCTACCGACCAATCCCTCCCTCGCGGCCGGTTACGACAGAACCCAGGGACTCTGATGGCACAGCTGGCGCTGCAGTACAGCGCCCTTAACCACTGCGCCACCCGGGAGGCCGAGTCTTAACTATCTGACCCAGATGGTTCAACCATGATCTTGCAGAGTTACTCCTTCTCAAAAAACATGTTGAAAAATGTGAGAGCTCACATGCAGCTGTGTCTCTCTCTCTCTATCCCTCTCTCTTTTTAAGTGCGTAGCGCATAAAAATATCTGTCCTCGGTTGCAACACTCACTACCGAGTTCCAAACTTCCTCTGGAAGCAAATCAACACAATAACTGTTCGTCGTGTGGTTCATGAAATGGGTTTCCATGGCCGAGCAGCCTCACACAAGCCTAAAATCACCATGGGCAATGCCAAACGTCTGCTGGAGATACGAAAAAATGGAGCTGGAGAAGGCTGACGTTTTACATGTCCCAAACCGATTGTGTTTTTTTGTTTGTTTATTTGCGTTGTTTGTAACTTATTTTTTTACTTATTTTGTACATAATGTTGTCACTATCTTATGTGTCTTATGACCGAAAATAACTTCTGGATATCTGGACAGAGATTACTCACCACGGACTTTTATTCCATAACGAGTCTGATGAGCCCCACGTGAATGATATACTGCTTTCTCGGGGACAGGCATGAGAAAGCCAGGACAACAACCTTTCCTTTAATTTGATGAAAACAAAGGAGATTAACTCCAGGAAAAATAGGACCAAGCACGCCCCCATTCTCATCGACGGAGCTGCAGTGGAGCAGGTTGAGAGCTTCAAGTTCCTTGGTGTCCACATCACCAACAAACTAACATGGTTCAAGCACACCAAGAAAGTTGTGAAGAGGGCACGACCAAACCTATTCCCCCTCAGGAGACTGAAAAGATTTAGCATGGGTCCTCAGATCCTCAAAAAGGTTCTACAGCTGCACCATCGAGAGCATCCTGATTGGTTGCATGACTGCCTGGTATGGCAACTGCTCGGCCTCCGACCGCAAGGCATTACAGAGGGTAGTGCGAACAGCCCGGTACATCACTGGGGCCAAGCTTCCTGCAATCCAGGACCTCTATACCAGGCGGTGTCAGAGGAAGAAGACTCCAAAGACTCCAGCCACCCTAGTCATAGACTGTTCTTGGACCTAGACTTGGCGGTCCGGTACCGCTTGCCTTGCAGAGACTGTTCTCTCTGCAAGGCAAGCGGTACCGGACCGCCAAGTCTAGGTCCAAGAGGCTTCTAAACAGCTTCTAACCCCCAAGCCATAAGACTCCTGAACATCTAACCAAATGGCTGCCCAGACTATTTGCATTGCCCCCCCTCTTTTACACCGCTGCTACTCTCTTATCATCTATGCATAATCACTTTAATAACTCTACCTACATGTACATATTACCTCAACTAACACATTGACTCTGTACCGGTACCCCCCTGTATATAGTCTCGCTATTGTTATTTTATTATTATATAATTATTTATTTATTTTTACCCCTTTTTATCCAATTGTTTTAGTAGCTACTATCTTGTCTCATCGCTACAACTCCCGTACGGGCTCGGGAGAGACGAAGGTTGAAAGTCATACCTCCTCCGATACACAACCCAACCAAGCCGCACTGCTTCTTAACACAGCGCGCATCCAACCCGGAAGCCAGCCGCACCAACCTGGCAACCTTGGTTAGCGCGCACTGCGCCCGGCCCGCCACAGGAGTCGCTGGTGAGTAGAGAGCCCTTAACCACTGCGCCACCCAAAGGAGACCTCTGCTTTTTAATTACTTGTTACTTTTATTTCTTATTCTTATCCGTGTTTTTTTAAACTGCATTGTTGGTTAGGGGCTTGTAAGTAAGCATTTCACTGTAAGGACTAAACCTGTTGTATTTGGCATATGTGACTAATATAATGTGATTTGATTTGTAGAGCTCTCCGCCATTGGACTCTGTAGCAGTGGAAATGCGTTCTCTGGAATGATGAACCACACTTCACCATCTGGCAGTGACCAATGACACTCTAGACGATTCTGTTCCAACTTTGTGGCAACAGTTTGGGGAAGGCCCTTTCCTGTTTCAGTATGACATTGCCCTCATGCACAAAGTGATTCATACAGAAATGGTTTGTCGAGGTCGGTGTGGAAGAACTTGACTGGCCTGCACAGAGCCCTGACCTCAACCCCATTAAACACCTTTGGGATGAATTGGAACTTTGACTGAGGGCCTAATCGCCCAACATCAGTGCTCTTGTAGCTGAATAGAAGCAGGTCAGCGCAGCAATGTTCCAACATCTAGTGGAAAGCCTTTGCAGAAGAGTGGATGGAGGCTGTTATAGCAGCAAACGGAGGACCAACTCCATATTAATGCCCATAATTGTGTAATGAGATGTTCCACGAGTTGGTGTCCACACACTTTTGGTAATGTAGTGTATATACGCAGGCCAGGATAGGGTTTAGAATGGAATAAACAACTGTAGATAAATATGCCCAGTTTGTTGCTTTCTCTGATAGTAAACATTAGCTGATCACGCGTTTTTCAGATTTACAAAGTCAACACATTCTACAATATTTTCCATCTATGTTGAAAATTGGTTCACATGATGACATCAATATTTCAGGTATGATCCTTCAACGTTGACGTCAGTCTCTGAGTGGTTGGAATACCGTTGTTTTTGCACGTTGCCTCTCTGGAAATGGCAGATATAATTTTCTATGGCGCACTGATATTAGAAACATGCCTCTAGAACACCTACTTAAAAAATGGAGTAACAGCCGCCACATTTTATTTTGTGTGTAGGCCTAGTGTGTACATGGATATTTGCATAATGTATGCATACAGAGCAGGCTCTATTTCTTTCAACCATCTCCAGGTGTATGTAGACAATTTGCGGTGATGGGGTGCCTCGAGTGTTGACTGGCGTTTAACTATTCTGATGGTAGCGCATTTGGGATATTGTAATCTATCGAGAAATACGAGTTAGCAGCTACCAGAATCACACCTTGAAAGTTTTATAGTTGCTTGCGAAAGGTAAGCTTGAGTTGCTCTGGTTTTATAAAAGGCCTAATGTTATAGCTACTGCTGTTGAAAAAGTCAAAGTTAACTACGTTATGGCCATGCATTCCCACCAGACAGCCAAAGTATCTACTTTAGAGATATCGATATTCATCGTCGACATCTCTAACGCGCAGATACTGGGGCACCTTCAGACTAGCTACACACGTTCGCTACACTTCGGTGTGAGTAGTTAGCTATAACTTGTTGCTTACCACATGTAAATACCACCATTTTATTCAGTGCTGTTGTAATTTAAAGTGCAACCTATTTATATGAAAACTGTTTCACTCCCCTCCATTTTGGAGTCTGTCAGTTTGTCTACTTTGAACTTTGTCTTCTAATATATAGATTCGTCTGGGAAAACAACATGATTGTTGTATTTGACCATGTTTTGTCATATATCCCAAATTGTAGAAATGTGTTGTCAAACGTGTGAAATTAATAAAATGTTCATCTGTTGTCAACAGACTTGCCTTTCTGGCTCGGTGGAACAGCGTTTATCAGTCCTCTGCGCACCCCCAAGTCTTATTTGCTGTGGATGGAGCCCCATCTGGCGGACAACATGAGTACTACACAAGCGGACGTGAAAGAAGACTGTTAAAAAAATCAAAGATGGCGACTTGATTGTAGCACAAATGTCTTTAGTTCATAACCCTCTTGTTGGTAAGAGTTTCTGCTGTTTACATATGTGAAAGAGTTCAAGACACACACACTAAGCCTGACCTGTCATAGCTCTATGTAAAAGCTGCCACTAGATAAAGATTTAAGATAAGTTTAGTTTCTACTAGCCTAGCAAATAGAGTTATGGGGGAAGGGAGGGGGGTATAAAAGCCTGGTTTTTGTCTAAAGACACCAATCACAGGCCCAGCATAGCCCACTACTCTACATAACCCCCAGCCTGCTCTCCGGCTCGGTAAAAGGCAACTGTTAGAATCTTTTAGATAGTACCTCCAAAAGTGCTGTGTGTGTATAGCGGATGATTGACTTGTGTTTTAAGTAATTGTGAGTATCAGGGTGCTTCCAGAGATGAACTGTCAATGAGACTGCTAGTCTGGTCCTATAGGTAGTAGTCTGTAAAAATTGACTATTTGTGCTTGGAATGATAGAGAAGATTAGGATGACATGCATAACCCGGAAGCGTTTCCAACTTTCTCCCACGAGGGGGCAGATTTATTTTTCATACCTAAAACATTGTGTTTTCTGCATGCAGTGTGTGGTGGAGAAAGCAGGCACTCCTGTGGATGTTTAGTACCCTCTAGTGGTCATGTTGGGTAAGTGCAACAGGACAGCTGAACTAAACCCAGACCAATTTAGACAGTAAATCACTGATACCCAGACTAAACAACACCAAGGAGGCCGTGAGTTAATACATTTGTGACTCCCATCGGCTCTAACGTGTACCGGATCGAGTCCCCGATACACTCCTCTCCTTGGGTGGAGATCAAATGCAAGGGCATTCTCCAGGCAATTCAATAGATATTTCCCCAGTCATGCCACCGGGCATAGTGGGTTCCCTGGCTGCTCAAACATGAATCCTCTCTTGGACGTTATATGCGAGAGTGGTGTATCTGAGAGAATGCGTTGTTATAATATTGTTTTCCAGTAGCCTAATTACGAGTGCAACTTAGAAATAACACAAACAGGCTATGAACAACATACCTTAGACTGTTCTCGTCTGTTTTTTACGAGGAATGAGTTGGGCTTTAGTTGTCTGTTCCCCTCTTTTCCTATTCGACCAATATGTAACTGGAGGTCAAACCACACTTTCTGGACCAGACCCCTTGGTGTACTGGGATTCAGAGCTTGGAAGTTTTGGAGCTGGGCCATGTCCTTATCAGTGATGGGAGGGTGGCTGTTTGTGATATTTTCCTTGAATTAGCTGTTTGATGTTGGCCATAAATGCATGAATCGTGGTGGTAAATTTAGTGTCCTTCATAAGGCACCAGCTGTGACCGATGGGTGGGTCATTTAGAAACTGGTAGTGCCAGATAGCTACTTATGCTGTACTGCTCCCCCTTCCCGTTTCCTAAATTTCCATAAAACTGTCGGAGAAACTAATTAAACTTCCTTAGTGACAGTTTAAGTAAACTTTTTTCTTCTCTGTTAGCCAGCCCTCGAAGCAACGCACAGCCTAGTTTGTATTTTTAACTGTTTTTATTCATTGCGGCTTTTCTCTCATTGCAGTATCCCCCAAATCTGCGTGCCTGGGTAGTATTGCCATCTGTTTTTCCCAATCATCCATAGTCATGCCGCCAGAAGATCAAAAGAAATGTTCCACTCATCCATTTTAGTTTTTGCAACAAAGTATTGATTTAGCCAGCCGACTGAAAAATATTTAGCATGTTGCTACTGTATGATAACTAGCTCAATTTGCTGTCTGTCTCGTTCGGACACATTCACTTTATATGGGACGGTGGAGACGGTGAGAACTTGTTCTCCACTAGCCTACCTGGTTAAATAAATAAAAAAATCAATTCAATATTGGAAAGGTCGGAGAGACAGACCGGTTTATACAAATCTCTGCTGTTGAGAACTAAATGCTAGTCTAAAAGAAATGGGAGATAATGTCTAGATGCTTTTTGTAGTGTAGATTAAGTTTATACATTGACGCTCCCCCTATGGACCCCCCCCCCCCCCCCATCTCAACTTACATTTAACCTGCCCCCACCCAATGGACATTTATCATGTTACAGTTGTAAATATTTAATTATTAATTATGTTGCTATTGTTTCATTCACTTCCCTTTGACTTGCACTGTAAGAACTTAAGATATTCACTGTATCCTGCATTTATATCTGCAACCCTGCTCATGTGACTAATAAACTCTCTGTGGCTCTGCTAGTACTCGCCATTAGAGTGCAGCAACAGACGATAGATAATATGCGGAGATGTTCTGTCAATGGCAATGCATTTTATGGTCTGTTGCTGCTCTCTAGTGGCAAGTCGTGGCAGTGCCACAGATGAGGTGAGTGCATTTTATTGCACAGGTCCAATTGGCATGTAAGAATGTGTATTATGTTTCTCTGGTCTAAATCTCATGTAGATCATGATGTAATGGAAAGACTGAAAACCAGCAGACACTCAAGCCTAGAGTAGTTGACTTTGCTTCATATGCTAACAGTCTGTTTAGCTGGTTGGGCCAGACTGCACTAACAGCTGAGTGTGGTAGAGTGAGTGGCATGAGGTGTGGCCTTCTGTCTGTGAATTGGCAAGATCTGTTGTGATATGTAAATTACCTGTTGTCTCAAGGTGTGAGTAGGTAAGGCTCCATAGCTCAGTGGTTAGAGCACTGGTCTTGTAAACCAGGGGTCGTGAGTTCAATTCTCACTGGGGCCTTGACTAAAGGGTCATATTTTTTAATCCAGGTCAGTACAATCCCGATTTGTGTTCAATTCTGCTCATGTATACATACCTTGTGAAGAATTATGTTGTTGTAGTAGTTTGTCTCATGTCAATAGAACAACCAGCACAGAAATTAAGTTTCTATCAGGTTAACATGTTACCATTTAACATTATCAATGCAAGCTCTCACAAACACCCAGAAAAACATTTTGACTTATTGTTAAATTTTTTATAGCGAGTTCCTGGGTTTTCTGGCTTCAGTCATGGCTCAATGGTTAGTGCACTGGTCTTGTAAACCAGGGGTTGTGAATTCAGATCATGCTGGTGGGGCCTTCCATGAAGGGTCATATGTTTCGGCCTGGCTGACGTGTGTTCTGGCAGCACTACATTGCCTAACATGCAGCCTTGTCTACACATTGCATTGGGGCAAAACAATGTGTGTATTAACCATAAATAACATACAACTGTTATTTTGCTTCTCAATGATCATTCAATGCCACAAGATTTGATGGACAGACAGCACATCATTTAAATTCACCAGAGTAGCCTACTGTTCCACCTGTGGGCAGATGACAAACAGATATTTTATTAATATCTTCAATGCCTGGATTGGGAGCCGGGGTGGGGCGTGTGTGGAGCTCTATCCCCAGGGGGAAGGGCCTCGCTTGAGAGACCAATGCAATCAATGTTGACATATGAGATGAATGTGTGAAATCTGTGGATGTCGTTGTATTTGATCATGTCACCACTACAGATTTGTTTTGTTTCTGCATTTTATTTTCATTGATCTTTTTCTGGCAGAGATCAATGTATATGGCAGTAGGAAAGCAGTCCTACTTGAGCATTTGTTTCACTCCCCTTGTCAGTACGTCCAACCGACCTCAAAACCGCAGACCACATGTAACCACGCCAGCCCAGGACCTCCACATCCGGCATCTTCACCTGTGGGATCGTCTGAGACCAGCCACCCGGACAGCTGATGGAAATGTGGGTTTGCAGAACCAAAGAATTTCTACACAAACTGTCATCATCCTCACCAGGGTCTTAACCTGACTGCAGTTTGGCGTCGTAACTGACTTCAGTGGGCAAATGCTCACCTTTGATAGCCACTGGCACACTGGTATCTGTGACCAACAGATGCATATCTTTATTCCCAGTCATGTGAAATCCATAGATTAGGTCCAAATGAATTTATTTCAATTGATTTTATTCAATTGATTTCCTTATATGAACTGTAAAACTCAGTAACATTTTTGAAATTGTTGCATTTTATATTTTTTTGGTGTGGGTGTCAGTATAAACGCAGCCACTCTGTTTTATTTAGAGATTGAGCATGATTAATGCAAATGTAATGTCCCCTAACCCCCTGTCAGCAGGGTGCAAACTGTGATTAATGAAATGCCAAAGGAAATATGGAGCTGTGAGGAGAGCAGAGCAATGCAGTATGTTGAAATGTTTTCTAATATAAACATTCTCTATGCAATTTGTGATATGTGTATATAGCTTGTCCTGAAAAACAAAGTAGTTTGCACATGAGTGAATTGTAACTAGTGGTCTATGCAAGATAAACATAATACTAGAGAAAATTATACATTTTCCATACTTTGGTCTCCATAAAATATACAATCAAATCGTTGTGCAAATTCCTGAACCTCGCATTATGTGGAATTATATATATATATTTTAAACATTTTATGTCCTCTTACATTGTAATTATGGTCACATCAAGGAGTGTGGAGAAAGCGCCGATAACATCTCGCGAGTTTTGGATGTGGGATTTGACTTTGCAGTGGGTGGAGACAGGATAGCAAGTAGAATCGAAATCGCCTTTTTGACAGCTAACATAAAAAATACTGTTTAACTTAAACTTGATGAATGAATGCGTTGATATTTCGTACTGTTGCACCTACATCGAGGCATATCGTTAAGGAGGTTCGTTCTATCACGTCAATCCTCTGGAACGTTTCTGCGGAGAGTATGCTCTGGAGCTTGTAATGCTGCCTTAGCTAAAACGTTTCAGCTACAGTGAAGAAAATACCTTTTCAGTTTAATCGAAACTCCCCGGTAAGAATAATAAAAAAACGTTTTATCGGTGCATGTCATGGTTTCAATGTGATGTTTGAAAACTTAGTTTAAAGACAAAGTTTCGAATTCAAAAGCAATGCGGTCATTGGCAAATTGTCTTGACGCCACTGTATCAATGTATTCTGCTCATGGCATAACACATTATTTTAACGCAAGAATGTAACGTTAGCGGTTTGCTTGGACAAATTATTCTATGGCTTCAAATATGAACAGGACCTGTTTCTAAGCAGCCCATGGAGTCTTCATGAATATCAGTCAAGCTTAGTCCTACAAAGGCTATACGTGTTTAATCATAACTATGGTAATCTGAACCCTGACATTGTTATCAATCGCGATTCTTCATTAACACAGTTTTGTCTAGGCTTTAACAAGACTGAAGTAAACACGTTTGTCCTGTCATTATGAGGGTTCTGTGTGTTCAACTCAATTCTGGATGACATAAAAGGGTAACTGCTAACACAGTTTTCTGGTCTGGGATTGATTAATCCTGGAATAGATTTAGCTACACCAGGGTAAACACAAACCCAAGTAATTAATCCCTTACATTTTCAAGAATTTCCTAAATCGCATACAGACAAATCCATGTTGACTGAGGATGACGTTTATGAAAATCCCACCAACTAAAGTTGAAAACCAGCATTCTTGAGGTTTTCATATTTCGTTTTTGAATCGACCTTTTTTTAATACATTTTTTACAAGATTTTATTTGATGTCTTATAAACAATACAGCACATACAAACGACTACATCCTACAAACATCACTCCTGTCCAGACCTACTTGAATCCCGTGTTTGATTACACATTAAATTAATAGTTTCACAAATAGGCCTAGCCAACACTATTTTTATTTAATTTATTTATTTCACCTTTATTTAACCAGGTAGGCAAGTTGAGAACAAGTTCTCATTTACAACTGCGACCTGGCCAAGATAAAGCAAAGCAGTTCGACACATACAACGACACAGAGTTACACATGGAGTAAAACAAACAGTCAATAATACAGTATAAACAAGTCTATATACGATGTGAACAAATGAGGTGAGAAGGGAGGTAAAGGCAAAAAAGGCCATGGTGGCAAAGTAAATGCAATATAGCAAGTAAAACACTGGAATGGTAGTTTTGCAATGAAAGAATGTGCAAAGTAGAAAATGAATGAACTATGAATGATTCATTTTTTAAAGTAGGCCATCATGACTTCTGCAATATGGACCTCTCTCACCTGTTGCTCTTGGTCTCAGGTGAGTGGGTGCTGCTATAGCCTACATATCATGAAAACAGCAACCTGTCCTAAATATGAATGCCTAATTTTCATGGCCTCGGTACTTCTGTTAGGAAGGTAATCTATAGTGAATGGGAGCTCAGCTGGCAGCCTGTAGTTGAGGTAGATGAAGTGGAAGTCTGGGGGAGTTGATGAGAGAAGTGTGTATCTGAATATTAGGAAAGTAGCCTAATTCGTTGGTGTATTATTGACAATACACAGTTTCTGCTTTTTAGGATATCTGTGTAATGCACACTTCCTTTTAGGCCTATATATGAGATACCTATTCTATTTTTCTATGTCATAGTATTGCATTTCATTTTCTGGCCTTTTAGGAGTCTGTCATGTGGCTGAATTATAATGTGCTATGCTGCAATGTTTCCAGAGGATGTTCTGTCCATTTCTCCTGAACCTGCAGAATGGATGCATCAGCCAGCATTTCTCATGGGCCCCCCTGGGGCAACAATGACTGGAAACAAACCAAGTACTGTCAACTTTAAGGAAAATAATCTAGGCTATTAAGGGGTTTATAAGTGATTTTCTTTTAGAATTCAAGGGGTGCATTTTAAATGATTGGAAACCTTACAGGCTATGGTGGCTTTAACTGCATCTGGGTTTTTGTGACAGTGGCAGGCTGACAGTGTGTCCCCAGCAGAGCGAAAGAGAGGGAGAGTATGGTACAGCTGCTAATGTTGTGCGTTGGTCTGTAGCTCTAGCTAACATGAGCGCTAGGAGGCTTGATCCAACCTGACATGCCACAATTGGGCCAGGAATAAAATGACAAACGGGGACGCCTCAAATGAGCCTGGAGGACACAGGCAATAAACTAGCTGAGAAGAGCGGTCTATTAAGTGGTTCTTTGTGAGAACGGAGAGGTGAGCAAGTTGTCCTTCAAAAGGATGAGGATGCAGAGCAGGGAGGGAATCTCCAAGGTGATCCTGAAGGGACAAGCCAGCGACAGGCAGTGGGTAGAAATGCCAGAGTAAGATACTAACAGCGCTGTTTACCTATCGTGGAGCGGGAGCCTTATTAAAATGCATTAGAATCTCCAGGCTGCTGCTTCTCCCATCCCCATCATCAGGGTGCTTATCATCTCCAAGGCAAACGGCAATACAAAACACTAGGGAGCTGTGCAAGGCCTGTCAGCCAAGTCCTGATAGAGAGACCTGGCACGCTCAGCCTCAGCTCAGTCGCTACTGCTGTGATGTCATCAGAGAGAGGCTTAACAACATTCTCCTTGGTTACTGCTGCTACTGCTCACCCTTTTGTAACCAAACCCATATAGGAGCAGTTTGGAAACACTACTGTCTCCTGCTCCCATCACTACAAATGTCAGAGGTTTGATCATGTATAGATGAGAGATTAATGACTATGTAAAAAGGATATGGTAATTTCCATCTAAAAGAACCCATGTGAAGTTCAAAGGAGTATGGCAAATCTCTTTTTATTAATTAAGGGATATATACTTTTTTTTATTTATTTTTTTTACAATTTTCCATCTTAAAATGTAGGAGTAAGCAAAGATGGAAAAGGGGTATTTTTTTGGAAAACCTCTACCAGAAATAGTCTAAGGGTATTAGATATACAGTGCCTTGCGAAAGTATTCGGCCCCCTTGAACTTTGCGACCTTTTGCCACATTTCAGGCTTCAAACATAAAGATATAAAACTATTTTTTTATGAAGAATCAACAACAAGTGGGACACAATCATGAAGTTGAACAACATTTATTGGATATTTCAAACTTTTTTAACAAATCAAAAACTGAAAAATTGGGCGTGCCCCTTTTAATTATTCAGCCCCCTTTAATTATTCAGCCCCTTTACTTTCAGTGCAGCAAACTCTCTCCAGAAGTTCAGTGAGGATCTCTGAATGATCCAATGTTGACCTAAATGACTAATGATGATAAATACAATCCACCTGTGTGTAATCAAGTCTCCGTATAAATGCACCTGCACTGTGATAGTCTCAGAGGTCCGTTAAAAGCGCAGAGAGCATCATGAAGAACAAGGAACACCCCAGGCAGGTCCGAGATACTGTTGTGAATAAGGTTAAAGCCGGATTTGGATACAAAAAGATTTCCCAAGCTTTAAACATCCCAAGGAGCACTGTGCAAGCGATAATATTGAAATGGAAGGAGTATCAGACCACTGCAAATCTACCAAAACCTGGCCGTCCCTCTAAACTTTCAGCTCATATAAGAAGACTGATCAGAGATGCAGCCAAGAGGCCCATGATCACTCTGGATGAACTGCAGAGTTCTACAGCTGAGGTGGGAGACTGTCCATAGGACAACAATCAGTCGTATATTGCACAAATCTGGCCTTTATGGAAGAGTGGCAAGAAGAAAGCCATTTCTTAAAGATATCCATAAAAAGTGTTGTTTAAAGTTTGCCACAAGCCACCTGGGAGACACACCAAACATGTGGAAGAAGGTGCTCTGGTCAGATGAAACCAAAATTGAACTTTTTGGCAACAATGCAAAACGTTATGTTTGGCGTAAAAGCAACACAGCTCATCACCCTGAACACACCATCCCCACTGTCAAACATGGTGGTGGCAGCATCATGGTTTGGGCCTGCTTTTCTTCAGCAGGGACAGGGAAGATGGTTAAAATTGATGGGAAGATGGTTGGAGCCAAATACAGGACCATTCTGGAAGAAAACCTGATGGATTCTGCAAAAGACCTGAGACTGGGACGGAGATTTGTCTTCCAACAAGACAATGATCCAAAACATAAAGCAAAATCTACAATGGAATGGTTCAAAAATAAACATATCCAGGTGTTAGAATGGCCAAGTCAAAGTCCAGACCTGAATCCAATCGAGAATCTGTGGAAAGAACTGAAAACTGCTGTTCACAAATGCTCTCCATCCAACCTCACTGAGCTCGAGCTGTTTTGCAAGGAGGAATGGGAAAGAATGTCAGTCTCTCGATGTGCAAAACTGATAGAGACATACCCCAAGCGACTTACAGATGTAATCACAGCAAAAGGTGGCGCTACAAAGTATTAACTTAAGGGGGCTGAATAATTTTGCACGCCCAATTTTTCAGTTTTTGATTTGTTAAAAAAGTTCCAAATATCCAATAAATGTCGTTCCACTTCATGATTGTGTCCCACTTGTTGTTTATTCTTCACAAAAAAATACAGTTTTATATCTTTATGTTTGAAGCCTGAAATGTGGCAAAAGGTCGCAAATTTCAAGGGGGCCGAATACTTTCGCAAGGCACTCATATTGAAGGAAACACCCCTTGCCAACAAATATCAACACTTTATATTTAGTTTTGGATACATTTTTCTGCCTTTAAGTTTCAGAAAAATTGCCTTGTTTCTTGAAATTCTGTTATCAAAAACCCACATGTTTAAGATATTTTCTAATTTCTCTCCCTCATTAGGAGGGGAGGATAATGGAAGTTCACAAGTAACAAATAAAGGTAGATCTATTAAGTAGTCAGTGTTTTTTTTTTACTGATATCAATTTGGTTTATGAATTATTGTGATTATAACTTGATTGGTAACGGAATATTTAAAAAAAAT
This sequence comes from Oncorhynchus clarkii lewisi, assembly GCF_045791955.1. Lineage (NCBI taxonomy): Eukaryota > Metazoa > Chordata > Actinopteri > Salmoniformes > Salmonidae > Oncorhynchus > Oncorhynchus clarkii. Next base: position 25,088,884 of record NC_092149.1, on the reverse strand, counting down.
CGCTAACGGAATTTCTGCAGTTGAATTGGCTACAACAAAGTAAAGAATACTGAACTATACTCTAGTGGGCACACTAGAGTTAGGTACACTATAGTACTGTACTTTACGGTACTCTACTTGACTACTGTACTTTGCTGTACTCGAATGCTCTCTGCTGTGCTGTACTCTACTCTACTGAGCTCTACTGTGGAATTGCCCAGATGCTGAATTGTCTTTACTATTTCAAAGACCTTTTCAGCTTCCCTGAAACAAGGGCTATTTTTTCAATTGTCTTTCCTTGATTCCTCACGTCCTCTCTCTTTGCCTCCCCGACATGCATTGGAGAAGAAGATTAGACAAAGGAACCTCGGATCTTCTGTACATTTTGAGGAGGCAAAGAGAGAGGATCTGAGGAATCAGGACAATTAAGAAAGAGCCTTGGGATTACTAGGTCACCCAGGGACATCTATAAAGACAGAACTACTCCAGGCTTTGTGCTTTTTGTCTTCTCAGAGAGACAAAAGTAGAAAGCCATTTGTATTGTAAAAGCATAGAGAGAAGTCAGGTGAAACCTCAGGCTAGAAATGTGTTGTCCAGTCTGGCTGGTTTAACAGTTTTTCTACGCACGGCATATTTACTTACTGTATCGCCTGCCTGCTGCCTTCTAAGGGAATATTTACTTTTCTTAATGCCTGTTTCATTATTTATAAGCAGCATTCAGTATAACAAAGATTTTGGGACTATTAGGGGAAAGCAGATGTGGGTGAGTTGGTTGACTGAGAAGCGTGGTGGGTGGGTGGGAGCTCTAGGGAGACTGAATACTGATGAAGTGGAGCTGGAGCGGTAACATTAAGCCAGACAGAAATATCATTTAAATGTGAAGCATTCCCAGTTGTAGCCCGAGTTCATGCATGCATATGATTATGATTGGAACTATGCTGACCTTTCTGCAATTGGATAATTTTACTGTTAATGTAACATTTACTTCCTCACACAGAAAATGTCAAGCAAAAAGCGCTCTGTTTACTCTTCATTCAGAGTGTGTTATTCCCCGCAGCAACAGAAGTTAAGCTATGTAAGGACATCAGTTTTCAAACAACCCAGGCTGTCAATGTCTATTTAGGCCTAATAATTAGTTCAGTAGACATGTAGTTCTATAGTATACATATTATAAAAATGTTTTAAAATGATTTAGTCCAGGGATTTTCAAACTTTTCTTGCCCAGAGACCCCCAGCCAGGCAAACCAGGGACCTTCATCATATGTTAGCAGAAAAAAATGTAATCATGTCTTATCAGGTGAATGACAATGGCAAGTAGAAGTAATCAACATTTTAAAGTGAAGAGATTTTTGTAGACAGTTATTGTTTTGACATCCACAAAGTTCATTGGGAGAGGAAATATAAACTAACAGTCTATTGGCGGCATAGATTTTTGCTGTTATAAAGCACATTTTCTGCAAATCTACACATTTTTCCATTGAGCTCAGAACATTGAGGTTTTGAAGCTAATTTCCAGAAATTCTACACAGTTTTGCATGGAGCTGAGACAATTTTGCAGTTTTAAAGCTAATTTCCTGCATTTATATGCATTTTGCAATGGCTAATGCTGTGTTCCTCTGCAAAAAATCAATGGGCATGTGCCCAGAATGCCCAGTTTCTCTTCTCCTTGACTGTATAGCTTTTTTTTTGTTAGTTCTCAAAGATGGTATTATAACAAATAAAGTATGTGTGTGTGTGTGTGTGTGTGTGTATATATATATACACACACACACACATTTTGAAGTCGGAGGTTTACATACACTTAGGTTGGAGTCATTAAAACTAGTTTTTCAACCACGCCACAAATTTCTTGTTATCAAACTATAGTTTTGGCAGGACGGTCAGAAATGTACATACACTAAGTTGACTGTGCCTTTAAACAGCTTGAAAAATTCCAGAAAATTATGTCATGGCTTTAGAAGCTTCTGATAGGCTAATTGACATAATTTGAGTCAATTGGAGGTGTACCTGTGGATGTATTTCAAGGCCTACCTTCAAACTCAGTGCCTCTTTGCTTGACATCATGGGAAAATCAAAAGAAGTCAGCCAAGACCTCAGATTTTTTTTTTGTAGACCTCCACAAGTCTGGTTCATCCTTGGGAGCAATTTCCAAATGCCTGAAGGTACCACATTTATCTGTACAAACAATAGTACACAAGTATAAACACCATGGGACCACGCAGCCGTCATACTGCTCAGGAAGGAGGCGCGTTCTGTCTCCTAGAGATGAACGTACTTTGGTATGCGGAAAGTGCAAATCCCAGAACAACAGCAAAGGAACTTGTGAAGATGCTGGAGGAAACAGGCTCCATCAGCGTATCACCCACCACGACTGCATTTTGAAAACCTATATACTGTTGAAGTCGGAAGTTTACATAGACTTAGGTTAGAGTCATTCTGTACGCTTTCTTGAATTTGGTCTGGATTTTGGGACTGTGAAAAGACCCCTGGTGGCATGTCTGGTGGGATAAGTGTGTGTGTCAGAGCGTTGTGTAAGTTGACTATGCAAACATTTTGGGATTTTCAACACAATGTTTCTTATAAAAATAAGTGATGCAGTCAATCTCTCTTTGCCAAGAGAAACTGGCATGCATCGTATTTATATAAGCCCTGAACAGTTATTCTAACATCTTCAAAGTGCGCAACAGAATTAGGTAAGAAGGACTGCACATCGCTGCTTCCTCGACTTGCATGTTCTGTTAATATGAATTACCATAATCTAAATGTGATCTGTCATTCTCAGCATTATGGGTGGACGCCCTGATTTTAAATGCAGCCGGTCAAAATGTCAGGTGCCATATTCTCCTAACGGAAACCCTGCCATGGTGGTATTCTGTTGCAGCTAGTGATATTAATAAAATAATTTTTCACATAAAATCACCCAACCTGTATAAAAGACACCTGTCCACAGAAGCAATCGATCAATCAGATTCCAAACTCTCCACCATGGCCAAGACCAAAGAGCTCTCCAAGGATGTCAGGGACAAGATTGTAGACCTACACAAGGCTGGAATGGGCTATAAGACCATTGCAAAGCAGCTTGGTGAGAAGGTGACAACAGTTGGTGCGATTATTCGCAAATGGAAGAAACACAAAAGAACGATCAATCTCCCTCTGCCTGGGGCTCCATGCAAGATCTCAACTCTGTGGAGTTGCAATGATCATGAGAACGGTGAGGAATCAGCCCAGAACTAAACGGCAGGATCTTGCCAATGATCTCAAGGCAGCTGGAACCATAGTCACCAAGAAAACAATTAGTAACACACTACGCCGTGAAGGATTGAAATCCTGCAGTGCCCGCGAGGTCCCCCTGCTCAAGAAAGCACATATACATGTCCATCTGAAGTTTGCCAATGAACATCTGAATGATTCAGAGGACAACTGGGTGAAAGTGTTTTGGTCTGATGAGACCAAAATGGAGCTCTTTGGCATCAACTCAACTCGCCGTGTTTGGAGGAGGAGGAATGCTGCCTATGACCCCAAGAACACCATCCCCATCGTCAAACATGGAGGTGGAAACATTATGCTTTGGGGGTGTTTTTCTGCTAAGTGGACAGGACAACTTCACCGCATCAAATGGACGATGGATGGGGCCATGTACCGTCAAATCTTGGGTGAGAACCTCCTTCCCTCAGCCAGGGCATTGAAAATGGGTCGTGGATGGGTATTCCAGCATGACAATGACCCAAAACACACGGCCAAGGCAACAAAGGAGTGGCTCAAGAAGAAGCACATTAAGGTCCTGGAGTGGCCTAACCAGTCTCCAGACCTTAATCCCATAGAAAATCTGTGGAGGGAGCTGAATGTTCAAGTTGCCAAACATCAGCCTCGAAACCTTAAATGACTTGGAGAAGATCTGCAAAGAGGAGTGGGACATAATCCATCCTGAGATGTGTGCAAACCTGGTGGCCAACTACAAGAAACGTCTGACCTCTGATTGCCAACAAGGGTTTTGCCACCAAGTACTAAATCATGTTTTGCAGAGGGGTCAAATACTTATTTCCCTCATTAAAATGCAAATCAAACATTTTTGACATGCGTCTTTCTGGATTTTTTTGTTGTTATTCTGTCTCTCACTGTTCAAATAAACCTACCATTTAAAATTATAGACTGATCATTTTGTCAGTGGGCAAACGTACAAAATCAGCACGGGGTCAAATACTTTTTTCCCTCATTGTAGCCTACTTTGTCTGATTTTCACAAAAAACACTAGATAGAAAATGTATTTCGCTACATATGATGGACTTCAAGGCCGTCTCTTAGTAGTGTGTGTACCGCAATATTATCTGGAGCACCAAAATGTAGGCTAATTGAAGTCATTGTGCCTGAATGGTTATGACAGTGAACGGTTGTGCAACAAATCTTATCTAGAATATCTTTCTAGTTCTGTGTTCCTAGTAACAGGATGGCTAAGCATTTTTTTTTTTTTACTTGTCCTGTCATTTCTGCGTGCTGGTTACGGTGCCAGAGTCTTTTTTTTAGAAAGTCCAGATTTATTGTCAAACTGTGCGAGACTTTCCATTACGCTATGTAATCATTAATAATCCACTTCTTAAATTGAGTGTTCTGTTTTTCCTGAGTGCTAGCATGTCCCAATAGATCCTACCATCCTTTTCTATACATCTGTATAATTCAGAATTGGAATAAAATATTACACAACAGGATATTTAATATGGAAAGCATCATGGGGTGCCTCTTTAGGGAGAACACTGGGGAGTGGAGCGGTGGAGTTTGGATCCACATTTTCGCTCACAAAAACGTTTGATCTCCAGCCGAAACCTCAGTGGGTCAGTGCAGTGTTAGCTGAAGATGATGCCATGGAATTGCCTGCTAATTTATCACAGAGGCAGGCTGACGTTTGGAAAAACCTTCAGTACTTGGCACAGTGGAATTGCAGTGGGCCCTGCACGCATCCCTGTGGGCCGCCTGTGTGCATTGAGGAGGATTAACGCTCACCACTGGCACCATTGCCCTTGTCCTCATGGATTGGAGGGCAATGCTGCTTTAGGTCTTCATGCTGTGACATTTAAGCAGCAAAAAAATGGCGATCCAAGTCAAATATTTGGGGGAGAGAAGAAAAAAGGAGGCCCCAAAAGAACGATGGGTGTCACTCAGTTTATCTTCAAATGTAGTGCAGTTCACATATGAGTATTCTGAGTACCAGTACATCTGCATTGCTATCATATTGTATCTATAGATGGAAGCCCTTATCTCCATCTATAGATACAATAAGACTTTTCCCACCTGAATTAGTATCATGCTCTTTTGCTTAACTAAATCTCAAATCATAATGAACAAAAAGTTAAAAAGCTCTTGGGTGACTGATCTTTTTCCTATAACTTAGCTACAACTGCAGGGTATTACCACAAATACTGAGCCTACTACTACCACTGACATATTGTAGCCTATGTATTTGGATGTCAAAATAGCCTTAGGACTTTTTTTTTGCCTGCCTCTATTGCAGCATATGAGAGCAGATATGGAAAGAGAATGAGAGCAGCAAGAGAGAGTGAAAGAGAGTGCAGGGAGGGAGAGATGGAGCCATCATGTCTTTGTTCAGTCTGGCTTCTTCCTCCAGGGCCCTTGGGTTGGCTGGCTGCTAGAGGAGAGAGAGTCCGGGGCTTAGGAGAGTGTAAGGCTGGCTGTGTCCAATGGGCCCTGGTCAAAAGTATTGCACTAAATAGGAAATAGGGTGCCATTTGGGACTGAGACTGAGTCAGGCCAGAGATACTGGAGTTCTTTATGAGCTCAGTCTGGAGAGAAGAGAGAGAGAGACAGGAAGACCATGGGGGGATGGCTGCTCTCTGGGGATGCTAGTGGCGAAGGAGGATTCTCCAGGAGTTTTTAGGATAGAGTGATTTTACAGAGGAAAATTTTAAGAAATCAGAGGTGCATGTGTGTCTGTCCAAATGTGTGTTAGAAGTGGCAATGCCCATTCATTATGTTTCCATGATATCTGCTCTATGAATCTTGTGCTCCATGTCTGCTGCTCAAAGCATTAGAGACATTGAGGCAGGGTTAACCTGGAATTATTTTACTCAACATGGGATTGAAGGATAGATGGGCTTGGCTGCAAAATAGACTTGGGTGGTATCCAGATTGTCCTACCTTCAAACCGACCTTGTGCCATCCTGGGATATTCGGTAATACCGGCGCCGCACACAAGGGGCACTATTTTCAAACCCCACTGAGCCTCTGTAATACCAAGGTTAGCAATGCTAACAAGTACATGGAAAATACCATAGTGATTGCTAGTTAAATGAAAACGAGCACATGCAAACATTTTTACAGTCTCTGATAAACTGTTTGCAGGACAGATATCACAGCTCTTAAATTTTATAAAAGTAACAAAAATTCTGCTCACAGTTTGCTGCACACACAAAACTAATATTAGACAGCAAGGTAGGCCTAAAAACCATATCTAGATTGTTTTCAAGTTTATGGGTGATTTATCTTGATTTTTGAAACTTTTTCTCTGAATAAGCTTTGTTGCACAAATAAGGTCAATTCACTGGATTTGAAACAGGAATAATCTAATGAATTCAGGGATTATAAATATAAGCCTTTGACCCACTAATGATTTAATTATTTTATCAAAATAGTTTAACCTGCTTTTTTTGCAATAATCACTGATCTGGCTTTCAAAGCTTCATATGAAAATCCATTTTTGTTATAAATTTAACCAGAATCATGTTTTATACTCATTGCACATTTATAAAACATAGACTAGATGGCTAGCACTTAAGTCTGTGTCTAAAATCCTACTAGCGGTACGTGGTACTCCAGCGCCAGACAAACTGAGCATTCATTAATTTCCCACAATCATGTTCATTGATACTTCCATTTTCATAGATAACTAGGTACTAAATCAGCAAACCAAATTCACATCTTCAGAGCATTTAGCTCTGCAAAACGCAGCATCACATGATGCAAAATTCATCATACGGGCCAGATCTCTGTATTTTGAAAGTTACATCTTGAAAACTTGGGACTATGTCAACAATGGACTAATGAAACAAATACCAAAATATAGTTTTTGGGTGGGGGTTTTCCTTTAATAGTTATAAGATATTTAGCTGGCAAACATTTAGTTGTGAATTCCATACTTTAACTAGATCACCTGGCGCATGCTACACAACAATGTGACTCACAAAGCTTCGATGTCTTGTTGTTGTGTGCTTGTAAACAAGCGTGACTGGGGACTACCGGTAGGCTTACACTTCATAATGAATAATAATGTGACAGGTGAAATGAAGAACGTGATCTGCTTTATTTCCTAACCTACTGCGCAAGTTGACTGCAGGTATTTACTTTGGTATTGAAAAACCATCCCGTGGCTATTACCAAATACTCTGGAATACGGCATATACAGTATACCGAAAAAGCCTACTGCAGACCGTCTGGCTCCAGAGAGAGGAAGGGAGTGTATTTAGTGTCTACAGCCCAAAGTTGAAGGTTAGGGAGATAGTCCGTAGATTCTGATGAATATTATAGATGCCAATGACTACGCTAACTCTCTTGACTCTTCTTTTTGAGTATTGCTAAATTATCATGGTGATATAAAGCATATTTTAAATGAATTGTTTAAGTCTCAAACCTGTATGTTATTTACTCAACTTTTTTATACTGGAATAATTATATTATTTTAATCTCAGCCGCTATTATGGAAAGTGATATTTATAGTATTCCAGGCAGAGGCTAGCCTATTGAAACATTTGTTCTTGTAGCAGTCAACCTTTTAGATGACTACTTTCCCACATAGTCTGGAAGCAGCTGCTTGGGATCTGAATTAGTGGCTGCATCCCAAATGGCACTGTATTCCCAAGATAGGGCTGCAGTGAAAAGTAGTGCACTATGGGTCCTGGAGTGATCAAAAGCAGTGCACTATATAGGGAATAGCATTTGGGACGCAGATTGCCTGTCTCACCACATGACTCACTTGTTCTCTCAATATGCAGGTTAGTGTAGTTTTAAGAGGAACTTTTCTTTTCCCCTTTCTCACAATGTCATTCATCAAGACATAACCAGGAGGGGAATGCGATTTGAGGCTCTAGGAATGCCTGTGCTTATCCACCAAGGTAAACAAAGGATACGTCCCAAATGGCACCCTTTTCCCTAGCCAATAGAGTGCACTACTTTTGATCAGAGCCATATGGGTCCTGGCCAAAAGTAGTGCATTTAAAAGGAATACTTTGAGATTTTGGCAATGAGGCCCTTTATCTACTTCCTCAGAGTCCGACGACCTTGTGGATACCATTTGTATGTCTCTGCGTCCAGTATGAAGGAAGGTATTGCGAGCCAATGTTAACTAGCGTTGTTAGCTATTCCCATAGACTTCTAGTCATTGCTTTAACTGTAGTTAGCAATTGAGCTAAAGCTAGTGAGAAACTACCTTCCAACTGCATGCAGAGACATGAAAATGGTATCCACGAGTTCATTTGACTCTAGGGAAGTAGATAAAGGGCTTCATTGCCAAAATCGCGGAGTATCCCTTTATTTGGGACGCAAACAAAGACTTTTTCAAGGGAAGGGACTTTGATCCCTAAAATTGTAATTGTTCTACCGGTATGTAGACCTTCATCAAGCACTGAAAATAATAGGCTTACACTTTGTTTGATATTATTTCTATGTTTACTAAGTCTGAAATATAGTATGTTCAGTTGGAAACATGATATCAGTAATATGCAAAAAATTCTCTCTCCCCCCACCCCCTCTCTCACTCTCTCCCTCTCCCTCTCCAGGTGTATCGGCGCCTGGCTAGCGCGAGGCGGAGCATGCATGTGAGATCAGAGATCAGATTGGACGTGGAGCTGTGATGCGTGCGGCGAGCTGCAGGATGAACGTGGCGGCCATTCTGAATGGCCTGCTGGTGTCGGTGGTGGCAGCACTGCTCTGGAAGTACGTCAGGCTAAGCGAGCACGCTGCAGTACTGGAGGAGGAGCTGCAGCTGACCCGCCAGTCCCAGGAGCTGTCCCAGGCCCGGATAGACTACCACGCCGCTCTGCTCGCCCTCCAGGAGCATGGCACCCGCATGGTCTGCACCGGCAAGATGCACACTGACCGCATCTGCCGCTTCGACTACCTGTGCTACTGCACCGAGGCCGAAGAGTTTGTCTTCTTCCACAGCAACTCCTCCTTCATGCTGCCCAACCTAGGGCCCCGGCGCTTCCAGCCGGCCCTGCTGGACCTGTCCTCTGTGGAGGATCACAACACCCAGTACTTCAACTTCCTGGAGCTGCCCGCAGCTGCCCTCAAGTTCATGCCCAAGCCTGTGTTTGTCCCTGACGTCACCCTCATCCTCAACCGGTTCAATCCGGATAACCTGATGCACGTGTTCCACGATGACCTGCTGCCCATCTTCTACACCATGCGGCAGTACTCGGACCTGGATGATGAGGCCCGCCTGGTCTTCATGGAGGGCTGGGGTGAGGGCGCACACTTTGACCTCTACCGCCTGCTGAGCAACAAGCAGCCACTTCTCAAAGACCAGCTGAGGAACTTTGGAAAACTTATGTGCTTCACAAAGTCCTACGTGGGCTTGTCCAAGATGACCACATGGTACCAGTACGGCTTTGTCCAGCCACAGGGCCCCAAAGCCAACATCCTGGTCTCTGGGAACGAGATCCGCCAGTTTGCCTCATCGCTAATGGAGAAGCTCAATATCACCACGAGAGGAGGAGAGGAGAGTGCAGCGGAGGAAAAGGATGAGTACTTCGTAGTGTTCAGTCGCTCCATCAACAGACTCATCCTGAACGAAGCGGAGCTGATCCTGGTGTTAGTGCAGGAGTTCCAGATGAGAGCGGTGACGGTGTCTCTGGAGGAGCAGAACTTCCCCAGAATCGTCAAGGTCATCAGCGGGGCCTCCATATTGGTCAGCATGCACGGGGCCCAGCTGGTCTCCTCTCTCTTCCTCCCCCGGGGGGCCGTCGTTGTGGAGCTCTTCCCCTATGCGGTCAACCCAGAGCAGTACACCCCTTACAAAACCCTGGCCTCTCTACCAGGCATGGACCTGCAGTATGTGGCCTGGAGGAACATGGTGGAGGAGAACTCTGTGGCCTACCCAGAGAGGCCCTGGGAGCAGGGAGGTATAGCCCACCTGGATAAGGAAGAGCAGGATCACATCCTGACCAGTAAGGAAGTACCCAGACACCTGTGCTGCCGCAACCCTGAGTGGCTCTATCGTATTTACCAGGACACCATAGTGGACATCCCTTCTTTACTAGAGGCTCTCAGAGCGATCGTGAAAACCAGGCCCAACCTGAAGAAGGCCAAGCCTGCCAGCACGGTCCACCCGGGCCGGGTCAGAGAGCCCCAGTGCCAGACATCGGTCCAGGCCACCAACGAGGCCAAGCTGACTGTGTCCTGGCAAATCCCCTGGAACCTGAAGTACCTGAAGGTCAGGGAAGTGAAGTACGAAGTGTGGATCCAAGAGCAAGGAGAGAACACGTACATGCCTTATATTCTCCCCCACCAGAACTATACCTTCTCTGAAAACATCAAACCCTTTACGACGTACCTGGTGTGGGTGCGCTGCATCTTTAACAAAAACCTCCTGGGGCCTTTTGCCGATGTACTCATGTGCAGGACATAATTTGTGTTGATCTATACAGTTACAAGATTGTGACTGCTTGTTCCAGATGATCAGATATTGGGGTTTTGGATTACTGAAGGTGATACTAGAAAGGTTCTGTATAAGTTCAGCCAGTAGTTTTGAAAGTAGCGCTCACGAGCCAAAAATGGGTCCCAGAAAATTGTGCACAATTGTATACGATGTCATTCATTTTGTATGATATGTTACGTCCTGTACAATAAATGTATATTTCCTACAATTCGTATGATATGTTACGAATTTGTAAGTGCTTAAGATCCCGTTCAATCTCATTAATATGAAAATCTGTGATTGAGGATAGTCTCCAATTTGAGGATAGTTGATATGTGATCTGTATCTAGGATGAGAGTCAACCATGTCCTCACACAGAGAGTGAAATGCAATGGAAGTTCAATGGCATTTAGCATGGGACGCAGGAACACGAGTCACGATTTAAGGATCGTCTGTACCAATAGCAGAAAGTGCTATACAACGTATCTTTTTGAGATATAGGAATTTCTTTAATATACTTATTTATGAGCAAAAATATTTTTTATTAGTCTTAAAACACTGAACCTATCTATATCTGTACTTATTTGAGTATGTAATGTAGGTTTTCAGCAAAGCTCAGATTTGATTGGTTTGTGATTTGTTATCTGAGAAATCACAACTTTGTGGCTTAGCCTACCCTCCTGCACAAAGTTGTAGCTTTGTCATGTTGCTTTTCTAATTGTCAATTTACATAATTGTTTGCAGAATGTTGCCAAAACCTTAAAGGGATACTGTAAGATTCTGGCAATTTTCTACTTACCCAGAGTCCGATGAACTCGTGGACACCCTATTTATGCCTCTGCGTGCAGTATGAAGGAAGTTAGAAGTAGTTTCGTGAGCCAATCCTAAATAGCATTAGCACAATGACTGGAAGTCTATGGGTATCTGCTAGCTGGGTATCTGCTTCAGGTCTGGACAATTCCAGTCCTCGGGGGCCTAATTGGTGTGACACTTTTCCCCATCCCTAGCAAACACACCTGATTTTAAACTAATTCAATTTTTAACTGAAGCTCATGATTAGTTGATTATTGGAGTTAGGTGTGTTAGCTGGGGCAAAAGTGTGACACCAATCAGGACCCAGAGGACTGGATTGCCCAGGCCTGCTAGCTGCAAATACCCATATACTTCCAGTCATTGCGCTAAATCCAGTTAGCAATTATGCTAGCACAAGTTAACAACTTCCTTCAAACCGCAATCAGAAACATATAAGAAGGGTGTCCATGAGTTCATCTGACCCTGGGGAAGTAGATAAAGGGCCTCATTGCCAAAATCCCGAAGTATCCCTTTAAGAGAAAAAAAAATGAATTTGAAAATGTGGTTACCAGTCTACAGTACCATTAAGTATATGTTATTAGTTGTAATTTAATTATCTTGTGCTTCATTGAGGCTTTAATATTTGCCAGTTACCTTTTTGAACTATTGTGACCCATGGATAATAAATTCTTCCTCTTCTAGATTATTTGAGATATTAATTCAAGGCAGATAAAAACTTTCAAAGAGTGTGTCCAGGAAAATGTTTGCAGTTTTCTAAAGATGCGGACTAAAACATGCATTATTCCTTCAAATGTAGCAGTATTTTAAGAACAGTGTTCCTCTAAATGAAAATAAAGAGAATATGTCATGTATTTATGTGAAAGGTTCTGTTGCTATGCGGTGCAGTTGCTAGATATGCGAGGGTTAGTTCTATTTCTTTCAGAAAAACTGGAGCTTCTTTAATCAGTTTCTTTGTCATTGCCCTGTGTGTAAAAAAAGACATACAAAAAGGTTAATGTCACATCAGTGTCCCCATTACAGCAATTCTGAGTTCAATTGTCCTATTATTATTTTTGATTCAGTCTACACAGTTGCAGAAAATGATCAGAATTCCTTTCTTACTATTAATCGGTACCATTTCTGATTGTTATCATAGAACATTTGTGCAGGTTATATGCATGCATAAACTTGTGAAATAATTAGCCTGTGATGCTTTGGTAATGACTACTATGCCCTGAATCAAACTGGAGTAATAACCCATTCTATGGCTCATCAATGCTGCTAACCATGCGTGATTCAGTGTCTTTATCCCAAATGGCACCCTCTTCCCTTTATAGTGTACTACTTTTGACCAAGAACTATAAAGGTCACCAGAGCCTAAAAGTAGTGCTCTATAGGGAATAGGGTGCCATTTTGGGACTCAGCCCAAGTCTATATGATGCTGTGCAATGCTGCCTGTTACATTTCATTGCCTTGTGGTGTGCAAAACTAAAGTAATGGCTAGCTTCCCAGTATGTGCCAAGCCCTCAGAGTACGAGTGCTGATGTAAGATCAGCTGCAGCCCTCCTGTCCTGCTAAGCGTATATACATTGCCTTCAGAACGTATTAACACCCTTTGACTTTTTCAACATTTTGCTGTTACAAAGTGGGATTAAAATGGTTGAAAAAAAACGTACAATTAAATCCATCTACAAATAATCTAATGTCAAAGTGGAAGAAAAATGACACTAATACAGTATATCTTTAAGTATTCAACCCACTTAGTCAATACATTTATTTAGTCAATACATCTCTGGGCAAGTCTCTAACAACTTTTCACACCTGAATTGTGCAACATTTGCCCCCAATACTTCAAGCTCTGTCATTGTTTATTGATCATTGCTAGACAACTGTATTTGGGTCTTGCCATAGATTTTCAAGCAGATTTAAGTCAAAACTGTAACTCAGCCACTCAGGAACATTCAGTGTCTTCTTGGTAAACAACCAGTGTAGATTTGACCTTGTGTTTTAGGTTATTGTCCTGCTGAACTGTAAATTAATCTCCCAGTATCTAGTGGAAAGCAGACTGAACCAGGTTTTACTCTAGGATTTTGCCTGTGCTTAGCTCCATTTAATTTCTATTTTAACCTGAAAAAACTCCCCAGCCTTTAGCGATTATAAGCGTGCCCATAACATTATGCAGCCATTTCTATGCTTGAAAAGAATGGAGAGTGGTACTCAGTAATGTGTTGTATTGGGTTTGCCCCAAATATAACACTTTGTATTTAGGACAAAAAGTGATTGCTCTGACACATTTTTTTCAGTATTACTTTAGTGCCTTGTTGCAAACATAATGCATGTTTTGGAATATTTGAATTATGTACAGGCTTCCTTAGTTTCACTCTGTCAATTAGGTTAGTATTGTGGAGTAACTACAAATTTGTTGATCCATCCTCAGTTTTCACCTTTCACAGCTGCTCAAAGGGATATTCAATGTCTGTTTATTTTAAATAAAACAAATTTACTTATTTAGGCTTGCCATAACAAAGGGGTTGAATAGTTATAGTCAAGACATTTGAGCTTTTCATTTTTAATTATACTGAACAAAAATATAAACGCAACAATGAACAATTTTACTGACCATTTAAATTCATTAGGCCCTAATCTGTGGATTTCACATGACTGGGCAGGGGCGCAGCCATGGGTGGGCCTGGGAGAGCATAGACCCACCCACTTGGGAGCCAGGCCCACCCACTGGGTTTAATCAGCTTCTTGATATGCTACACCTGTCAGGTGAATGGATTATCTTGGTAAAGGAGAGATAATCCCTTACAGGGATTTAAAGACATTTCTGCTCAAAATAGGATAGAAACAAGCTTTTTGTGCATATGGAACAGTTCTGGGATCTTTTATTTCAGCTCATGAAACATGGGACCAACACCTTACATGTTGCGTTTATATTTTTGTTCAGTATAATTTAGAATTTTTGGGGAAATCATCATTCCACTTTGACATTATGGTGTATTGTGTGTAGGCTAGTGAAAACATCTCAATTGAATCCATTTTAAATTCAGGCTGTAACACAACAAAATGTGGAAAAAGTCAAGGGGTGTGAATACTTTCTGAAGGCACTGTATTGTGATCTAAAAGGTTAAACTGTCCTAAATCAGCACTCCTACTCTGAGCGCTTGACATGCGGCCCCAGATCTCTCTGTCCCACGGTTGAGTTTTCAGCAGAGGGCACAGGTTTGAAACGGTTTTTGAGGAGGTTGAGAGTGGTGACAGGAATCTGTGAATCAATAGCATTGGATTGGGTTTCTCTCTTCCCCTAAAACAGCACTAGTGACACACAGATCGCCAGTGCCAATTCATAGACTTTGCAATGTGTTGCATTGTTGATTATTGGTATAATAATTTAATGGACATTAATGGTGTCATAATAATCAAGGGATTTAAATGCAGTGCAGACTTGCTAGTATGTGAATATCCTACCCATTGTGCTGTACCCATTGAGGTATCCTACTGACAAACTAAATTCCACATTAACTGGAATTTGTCCCTTTTTGACTTGAGATGTTTCGGTTTGAAAGTCCAACTTGAACTGTTTTAAAAAAAGATGTTCTCAAATGCAGTTCTGTCAGTGTTTGTATTCAAGAGATTATTTTGAACTGTTGTTGTTCAATGTAATGTTGTATTTTGTGTGTTTCTTTTGCTTGTTAGGTTGTGTATACCACCTCCAGTAAAAAAAATATATTTGCTAAGACTGAAGTGTGCCAGAAACTAGTGTACATGTATTATGTTTACTATAATGATACATTTTTTTAAAGTATTGAGTAACTGAGTTATTGAATAAAGCAACATTATTTTATATACAGTACCAGTCAAAAGTTTGGAGACACCTACTCATTCCAGGTTTTTTTTTTTAGACCAAGTCCATATTATGGGAAGAACAGCTCGAAAAAGGAAAGAGAAATGACAGTCCATCATTACTTTAAGACACAAAGGTCAGTCAATCCAGAAAACGTCAAGAATTTTGAAAGTTTCTCAAAGTGCAGTCGCAAAAACCATCAAGGTCAAAGATGAAACTGGCTCTCATGAGAACTGCCACAGGAAAGGAAGGCCCAGAGTTACCTCTGCTGCAGAAGATAAGTTCATTAGAGTTACCAGCCTCAGAAATTGCAGCCCAAATAAATGCTTCACAGAGTTCAAGTAACTGACACATCTCAACATCAGCTTTTCAGAGGAGACTCCATGAATCAGGCCTTCATAGTCGATTTGCTGCAAAGAAACCACTACTAAAGGACAACAACAACAAGAAAAGACTTGTTTGGGCCAAGAAACATGAGCAATGGACATATCAAGTCAAATCAAACGTTATTTGGCACATGTGCCGAATACAAGTGTAGACTTTACCGTGAAATGCTTACTTACAAGCCCTTAACCTATAGTGCAGAAAATATTTACCAAGCAGGCTAAAATAAAAAGTAATAATAAAAGTAACACAATAAGAATGACAACAAGGCATATACAGGGGTACCTGTACCGAGTCACCGTGCAGGGGTACAGGCTAATTGAGGTAATCTGTACATGTAGGTGAGGGTGAAGTGACTATGCATATGTAACAAACAGCGAGTAGCAGCAGTGTACAAGGGGGGATTAATGTACAGTGCCTTGCGAAAGTATTCGGCCCCCTTGAACTTTGCGACCTTTTGCCACATTTCAGGCTTCAAACATAAAGATATAAAACTGTATTTTTTTGTGAAGAATCAACAACAAGTGGGACACAATCATGAAGTGGAACGGCATTTATTGGATATTTCAAACTTTTTTAACAAATCAAAAACTGAAAAATTGGGGGTGCAAAATTATTCAGCCCCCTTAAGTTAATACTTTGTAGCGCCACCTTTTGCTGCGATTACAGCTGTAAGTCGCTTGGGGTATGTCTCTATCAGTTTTGCACATCGAGAGACTGACATTTTTTCCCATTCCTCCTTGCAAAACAGCTCGAGCTCAGTGAGGTTGGATGGAGAGCATTTGTGAACAGCAGTTTTCAGTTCTTTCCACAGATTCTCGATTGGATTCAGGTCTGGACTTTGACTTGGCCATTCTAACACCTGGATATGTTTATTTTTGAACCATTCCATTGTAGATTTTGCTTTATGTTTTGGATCATTGTCTTGTTGGAAGACAAATCTCCGTCCCAGTCTCAGGTCTTTTGCAGACTCCATCAGGTTTTCTTCCAGAATGGTCCTGTATTTGGCTCCATCCATCTTCCCATCAATTTTAACCATCTTCCCTGTCCCTGCTGAAGAAAAGCTGGCCCAAACCATGATGCTGCCACCACCATGTTTGACAGTGGGGATGGTGTGTATTCAGGGTGATGAGCTGTGTTGCTTTTACGCCAAACATAACGTTTTGCATTGTTGCCAAAAAGTTCAATTTTGGTTTCATCTGACCAGAGCACCTTCTTCCACATGTTTGGTGTGTCTCCCAGGTGGCTTGTGGCAAACTTTAAACAACACTTTTTATGGATATCTTTAAGAAATGGCTTTCTTCTTGCCACTCTTCCATAAAGGCCAGATTTGTGCAATATACAATATACAGACTACGGATTGCAAATTCACATGGGGACAAAGATCCTACTTTTTGTAGAAATGTCCTCTGGTCTGATGAAACAAAAATAGAATTGTTTGGCCATTATGACCATCGTTATGTTTGGAGGAGAAAGGGTGAAGCTTGCAAGCCGAAGAACACCACACCAACCGTGAAGCACGGGGGTGGCAGCATCATGTTGTGAGGGTGCTTTGCTGCAGGAGGAACTGGTGCACCTCACAAATTAATGGCATCATGACGCAGGAAAATTATGTGGATATATTGAAGCAACATCTCAAGACATCAGTCAGGAAGTTAAAGATTAGTCGCAAATGGGTCTTCCAAATGGACAATGACCCAAAGCATACTTCCAAAGCTGTGACAAAATGGCTTAAGGACAACAAAGTCAAGGTATTGGAGTGGCCATCACAAAGCTCTGACCTCAATCCTATAGAAAATTTGTGGGCAGAACTGAAAAAGTCCATGCGAGCAAGGAGGCCTACAAACCTGACTCAGTTACACCAGCTCTGTCAGGAGGAACGGGCCAAAATTCACCCACGTTATTGTGGGAAGCTTGCGGAAGGCTACCCGAAACGTTTGCCCCAAGTTAAACAATTCAAAGGCAATGCTACCAAATACTAATTGAGTGTATGTAAACTTCTGACCCACTGTTAATGTGATGAAAGAAATAAAAGCTGAAATAAATCACTCTCTACTCTTATTCTGACATTTCACATTCATAAAATAAAGTGGTGACCTAACTGACCTAAGACATGGCATTTTTACTAGGATTACTAGGATTACTAGGAAAAACTGAATTTAAACGTATAAGCCTAAGGTTTATGTAAACTTTTAACTTCAACTGTAGGTCCTGGATGGCAGGAAGCTTGACCCCAGTGATGTACTGGGCTGTTCACACTACCCTCTGTAGCTCCTTGTGGTCAGATGTTAAGCAGTTGCCATACCAGACAGTGATGCAACCGGTCAGGATGCTCTCGATGGTGCAGCTGTAGAACCTTTTGAGCATCTGGGGGCCCATGCCAAATATTTTCAGTCTTCTGAGTGGGAAAAAGTTTTGTTGTGCCCTCTTCACGACTGTCTTGGTATGTTTGGACCATGATAGTTCATTGATGATGTCGACCGCTCCACTACAGCCCCGTCGATGATAATGGGGGCCTGTTCGGCCCACCTTTTCCTGTAGTCCACAATTAGGTACTTTGTCTTGCTCACATTGAGGGAGAGGTTGTTGTCCTGGCACCACACTGCCACTTCTCTGACCCTATAGGCTGTCTCATTATTGTCGCTGATCAGGCCTACCACTGTTATATTGTCAGCAAACTTAATGATGGTGTTGGAGTCATGTTTGGCCACGCAGTTGAGGGTGAACAGGGAATACAGGAGGGGACTAGGTACACACCCATGATGGGCCCCAGTGTTAAGGATCAGCATGGCAGACGTGTTGTTGCCTACTCTTACCACCTGGGGGCTGCCCACCAGGAAGTCCAGGATCCAGTTGCAGACGAAGGTGTTTAGTCCCAGATTCCTTAGTTTAGTGATGAGCTTTGTGGGCACTATGGTGTTGAACGATGAGTTGTAATTGATAAACAGCATTCCCGCATAGGTGTTCCTTTTGTCCAGGTGGGAAAGGGCAGTGTGGAGTGCAATTGAGATGGGATCATCTGTGGATCTGTTGGGGCGGTATGTGAATTGGATTGGGTCTAGGGTGTCCGGGAGGATACTGTTGATGTGAGCCATGACCAGCCTTTCAAAGCACTTCATGGCTACCATGAGTGCCACGGGGCAGTAATCCTTTAGGCAGGTTACCTTCGCTTCCTTGGGTACAGGGACTATGGTGGTCTGCTTGAAATGTGGGTATTACCGACTCGGTTTAGGGAGAGGTTGAAAATGTCAGTGAAGACACTTGACAGTTGGTCCGCGCATGCTTTGAGTACACGTCCTGGTAATCCATTTGGCCATGCGGCTTTGTGAATGTTGACCTTTTTAAAGGTTTTGTTCACATCGGCTACTGAGAACGTTATCACACAGTCATCCAGAACAGCTGGTTCTCTCGTGCATGCTTCAGTGTTGCTTGCCTTGAAGCGAGCATAAAAGGCATTTAGCTCACCTGATAGGCTCGCGTCACTGGGCAGCTCGTGTCTGGGTTTCCCTTTCTAGTCTGTAATAGTTTTCAAGCCCTGCCACATCTGACAAGAATCAGAGCCAGTGTAGTAGGATTCAATCTTAATCCTGTATTGACGCTTTGCTTGTTTGATGGTTTGTCTGAGGGCATAGCTGGATTTCTTATGTGTCGGCATTAGTCTCCTCCCGCTCCTTGAAAGCGGTAGCTCTAGCCTTTAGCTCGATGTGGATGTTGCCTGTAATCCATGGCTTCTGGTTGGGATATGTACATACAGTCACTGTGGGGACGACATCATCGATGCACTTATTGATGAAGCTGAGGTGGTGTATTCCTCAATGCCATTGGATGAATCCCGGAACATGTTCCAGTCTGTGCTAGCAAAACAGTCCTGTAGTGTTGCATCCACGTCATCTGACCACTTCCGTATTGAGCGAGTCACTAGTGCTTCCTGCTTTAGTTTTGCTTGTAAGCAGGAATCAGGAGGATAGAATTGTGATCAGATTTGCCAAATGGGGAGTGGGGGAGAGCTTTGTATGCATCTCTGTGTGTGGAGTAAAGGTGGTCTAGGATTTTTTTCCCCCTGGTTGCACATGTGTGACGTAGAAGTCCGTCACTGGCCGCGGGCAGCATTTGGTACTTTAACGCACGCACATATTCATCACTCCTCCCTGCTCCGTTATAAGATAAGTTAACAATGTGGGTCAACACACAAATTAATTAGTACATACATTTCACACTTGTCAGTGTTCATATTTAATATAAGCAATATTTATTATACTTATATATGTTGTGGATGAGCGCATTGTTTGTTCTGTTCCTCTCTATCTCTGTAGCTTCCGGGTATGCTGGATAAGGACCCGAGCTAAGGGAATTGGGCTGACTTTGTAGTGCCTGTCCCGAATGGTTCATTCATGTAAATGGGCATATTGAAAGACACTGTCAGTAGTGATGTATTGTTGTAAATGTTATTTTTGGATATTGTTTCATAAAAAACGTGTTGCAATGTATATCCTTTAGTATGTTTAGTTAATGGAAAATGTAGGTTTGACTAGGTAAAATATATTTTGATTTGTTTAACACTTTTTTGGTTACTACACGATTCCATGTGTTATTTCATAGTTTTGATGTCTTCGCTATTATTCTACAGTGTAGAAAACAGTCAAATAAAGAAAAACCCATGAATGAATAGGTGTGTCCAAACTTTTGACTGGTACTGTAGACTGCCCTTTTTCATAGCTCTGACAAACATCTCATGAGAATAAGCATTCTAAGAAATGAAATTCATATTACACATGTCATCAATATCATGTTTGAATGAGAAGGAAATTGCACAGACGAAAAAGAAGAGCAACCTAGAACTTCTATAACTGATACTCCGAGACGGAGTCAAACTCAAAGCAGTATTTACCTGCTCATTTTTAGGTTCTAAATAAGGGCATTACCTTGGTTAATTTTTTGGGGGCTCTAAAGATAGTTTAGGCCATACATACAGGTTTTTTAGTTACACATGTCTTCCAGAACAAACTGTACTGCATCAATGTAATTATAACAAACATCTGAGACAGAAAGTGAATGCATGCACTCTTGGTCTCATCATCATACGTTGTCCTATAAAAAGTAGACTACCTGCATTTCCCTTGGAAGACAAGTCGCCTCCCGGCATCCCTAATTCTCTTCCCTCCCATCCCTCCCTCTTGTCCACTGGGCTTTTTTCTGCCAGCTTAGCTTGGGAGATGAGATGCGCTCTGACAAGCCCAGATGGGCAGCGCCGGCATACGGATGTAAGTGACAGTGCCTGCCCCCAGAGTGGAGAAGTGTCAGGGGGAGCCGGGTGGCAGAGCACAGCAGAGTGAGTGTGCGTCCCAAATGACACCCCTTTCTATTTAAAGTGAATTACTTTTGACTATAGGGCTCTGCTCAATAGTAGTGCACTATGTAGTGTGCCATTTGGGAGTGAATGGCTGTAATGGAGGAAGAATGAGAATAACTCTCACAGTGGCTCTGAAGAAGCAGAACAGAAGGAGCCAGGGGCTGAGGCTTAAGTGGACCCCATCCTCCAATCCATTCTTTAACCTTCAGTCTCTGGCTCCAGAGGTTTTTCACCTTACTTAGTGTAAAGGCAAGCTGGAGGGACATAACATCTAGTGTGACAATATGATTTGTGGGAAGATGCTCATCATGAAAAGCTTAGGACTCTTCCCTTCTACTCCCTCTCCATGATGTGAAGCAGCAAGCGTGCCTGATGTGATGGTAGCCGCAGTGGTGATGAACCTTCTGGAAAGCCATTTATCCATGCAGACTTGGTGTCAGTCTAAATATAAGGGCATCAGCCGCATTGTCTCTAATCAACTGGTCACAAAGGACTAGCCTGGGTGTAGAAATTTATTATTTTTTTATTTGCTCAAGGTCCCACCAGTGAGCCTCATACAAGCCAAGACATTCAACGTGCAAAATATGTTCTTTAGGGAAGTCAGAAGTTGGCAGATAGCAGCTACTGAATTGCTCGTGTAGGCCTGTGTGTCCAACTGCAGAGGGAGTGGATGAGTCTTTCTTATTTGTATTCAGAGTGTGTTGCGTCTTAAATCAGTGGCTCTTTTTCCTCCAAAAGAGAGCAGTGACTCACCAGTAGTTTTTTTATATTTGCAGAAATGCCCCAACGCTGAAACAAGGGGAGAAGGTTAATCTGCCGGCTTTTGAAGTCAGGGTTATGTCTCATTGACTATACACGAAAGGGGAAAGCTACTCAAGGCTGCTTTGAACTCAAAATAGTGCAGCTTTTCCATCTCTCTGTGTTTTATCTTTAAACCTCTTAGTAAAGGGTTAAGGTGACTTTGGGGATTTGGGGATTTAGCACCCAACATAATGTAGTGCTGTAGTATACAATAAGTTTCCTCTGTGATATCACAATAATATCCTCATAGTAAACTCAATGTTATTTTGACAACATATGCTGCTAACAAAACACACCTGAGAAGTTTCAAAAACACGCACGCTGACTTGTTCATTAGCAGAACACCTGAGACCAGCCTGAAGAAGGTGCTGCAAATTATGCTATGGCAATGCACCTTTCATCGTTACAGCAACATACCTAAGAGAGCCATAAAAATTCTCTCATTATTATCACAGACAGCCTCCTACTTGAGAGAGCCTTGGGTACATTTCCTCACAAAGTATTCATATCCCTTGACATATTCCACATTTTGTTGTGTTACAGCCTGAATTCAAAATGGATTAAATTGATTGTTTTTCTCACCCATATACACACAATGCTCCATAATGACAAAGTAAAAACATGTTTTCAAATTTTTTGAAAATGTACTGGAAATTAAATACAGAAATATCTAATTCACATAAGTATTCACACCCCTGAGTCAATACATGTTAGAATCACCGTTGTCAGTGATTACAGCTGTGAGTCTTTCTGGGTAAGTCTCTAAGATCTTTGCACACCTTTATTGTACAATAGTTGCACATTATTATTAAACAATTATTCAAGCTCTGTCAAGTTGGTTATTGATCATTGCTAGACAGCCATTTCCAAGTCTTTCCATAGATTTCAAGACGATTTAAGTCAAAACTGTAACTAGGCCACTCTGGAACATTCTTTGTTGTCTTGGTAAGCAACTATGTTATTGTCCTGTTAAAAGGTGAGTTTGTCTCCCAGTGTCTGGTGGAAAGCAGACTGAATCAGGTTTTCCTGTAGGATTTTGCCTGTGCTTAGTTCTATTCTATTTTTATCCTAAAAATACTTCCTAGTCCTTGCCAATGACAAGCATACCCGTAACATGATGCAGCCACCACCATGCATGAAAATATGAAAAGAGGTACTCCGTGATTTGTTGTGTTGGATTTGCCCCAAACATAACGCTTTGTATTCAGGACATTACGTTTATTTCTTTACCACAAACAGGATGCATGTTTTGAAATATGTTTTTATTCTCTACTGTAACTGTTTTAAAGTCACCATTGGTCTCATGGTGAAAACCCTGAGTGATTTCCTTCCTCTCCGGCAACTGAGTTAGGAAGGACGCATGTCTCTTTGTAGTGACTGGGTGTATTGATACACCATCCAAAGTGTAATTAATAACTTCACCATGCTCAAAGGGATATTCAGTGTCAGCTTCTTTTTTTTTACCAATAGGTGCCCTTCTTTGTGAATCATTGGAAAACCTCCCTGTTTTTTGTGGTTGAATCTGTGTTTGAAATTCAGTGTTCGACTGAGTGACCTTACAGATAATTGTATGTGTGGGGTAAAGAGATGAGGTAGTCATTCAAAAATCATGTTAAACACTATTATTGCTCACAGACTGAGTCCATGCAACTTATTATGTGACTTGTAAAGCACATTTTTATTCCTGAATGTATTTAGGCTTGTCATAATAAAAGGGGTTGAATACTTACTGACACAAGACAATTCAGCTTTTCATTTCTTAAAACATTATTCCACATTGACATTGTGGCCAGTGACACAAAATGTCAATTTAATACATTTAAAAATTCAGGCTATAATAAAACAAAATGTGAAACAAGTCAAGGGATGTGAACTTTCTGAAGGCACTGTACCTGGAATAATAGAAAGGGTATTAGGTTTTTCCTTTCCCTTTTCTCGCTGTTCTTCCCTTTCATTTGCTTTCCCATTCCCTTCCTTTCCTTCCTTTCCCTCTGTTCCAGCATGACCTTTTCCTCATCCCTCCAAACTTCCCTCCAAGCCGAGGGAACAAGCCCAAAGATAAAACATATATTTAAGTGAGGGACAAATCAAAGTCCTTTGGGAAAAAAACAAGAGCCAGAAAATAGTATTCCACAAAGAGGTAGAACATCACACATGGATTCCAAAGGGCAAAGAGTGATGAGTTTGCAAGTGTTACAAAAATGGGTTTAAAATGTTAATTGTTGGTCACGCTTTACATTGTTGGTATTACTGTTATTATTGTGTTATTAGTGTGTAATTATTTATATAAATACAGTGAAACAAGTATTATATTCTATTTACTCATTGTTACACTGTATTCACACAAGGATGGTGTTAAGGCTTGGGTTAGGCTTAACGCTTAAGGGTTGTGGTTAGGGTTGTAGTTGAGGCTAGTGTTTGGGTTAGGGTTGTGGTTGAGACTAGGGTTAGTGTTGAACTGGGATGTGGACATGAAGCTAGGGTTAAGGTTAGGGTTGGGGTTGAGTATCGGTTTAGGGTTGGGATGTGGACATGAAGCTAGGGTTTGAGTTGAGGATAGTTTTAGGGTTGAATTGGTATATGGACATGAAGCTAGGATTAGGCTTATGGTGAGGATAGATTCAGGGTTGAACTGGGATGTGGACATGAAGCTAGGGTTAGATTTGAGTATCAGTTTAGGGTTGAACTGGGATGTGGACATGAAGCTAGGGTTAGGGTTGAGTATCAGTTTAGGGTTGAAATGGGATGTGGACATGAAGCTAGGGTTAGGGTTGTGGTTGAGGCTGGGGTTGAACCAGGATGTGGACATGAAGCTAGGGTTAGGGTTGTGGTTGAGGATGGAGTTGAACCAGGATGTGGACATGAAGCCTCAACCCTAACACTATGCACAGCTGTAACACCAACCCTATCCCTAACCCTAGTTTAGCAATACATATCATGACCTAGGCCTAGATTAAATCTGTAGTGCGAAAGATCTGAGTTAAAGCATGACTGACATTTAAAGGCAACATTCCAGTGTTAGCGGAGACTGCAGCTCAGTCGGAAATGATCGTAAAATGGCAACCACTAAAACATCTAGCATCTAGCCCCTAGCATTATGAGATTTTGTTGCACGGTGCCCCATAATGAGTCATATTACACTGAGCTCAGCTGACATAGTCCCACCACTCTTGGGTGCAGTCGGTGCAATTTAGTAACAGGAAACTAGCTCTGCCAGTGCACTGGTTAATATCATCCAAACACTTCCAAACTGGCAAATTTACTGGAACAGTTCATACTTTCCAGAGGGGAGAGGGAGTGAGCAGAATGAGAGTGTAGGTTGTGAAAATAACATTCTGTTCTCCAGTGTGAATTTCTGTCCTGTTGAATATCCTCTTTTTCCAGTTTCACTGGTCCATTAACTATTCATTTCAACCCCTTTCACCATTCCATGATATATTCCATGATTTAGAAGGTTTAGAAGCTGCATGTCTTTACACATATTTTGCTTTCAGCCCTTTCCATGTAGCCTATTTGGAATTGCCTCACATGGTGATTTCAGGTGAAATGTAAGTCTGCTTTTACTTGACAAAGTACCAGACTGGTGTTTGGTGTGAGGTTACATTAGATAAGATCCTCAGTTTTGCACTGCAACTTTGTAGCTTTGCTAAGTGCTGGTTTGCCTGGAGGAATTTCTCTTGATGGGCCTACCAGTCAGCAGACGCAAGAGAACGAAGTCTTAGCTCTCTGAGAGATGTATAATTACCTCAAAGCTCTCTCACTCTCGCTCTCTCGCTCTTTCTCTCTTTTTCTCTCTCTCTCTCTCTTTCTGTGTAATCATAATCTCTGTGTTTATAACAGTTGCTCCCCTAGTTATGATTAATTGAAAGTTTGCCATAAAAATAATTACAAGCTCAGGAAACACATTTGAGACTCTGTTGTGAGGACTAAGTTTGAAACCACAGTGCATTCCATTTGATTGGAGGCTGTGCCTTTATTTATGTTATGTCTGGTGGTGTAGTTTTTCTCCCCTAAAAGACTAAATGTTAGTTTTGGTAAATAGATCCACTAAAATGCAACTTTTGTGGAAAGGCACATACCCATTGGCAAACAGATCATTGAAAAATAAGACAAAATGAAGGAGATTGAAAATAATAAAAGAGGACAATAAATCATGTTTGCCAGTTGAAGATCAGAGATGAGTTCATTGCTTTTTCAAAGCCATTAAAATGTTGCCTTTATCTGAGGCCAAATTACAAAGTGGCCCAATGGCAGAGGATGAGTCAGATTGAAGAGGGAGGGACAGGTGGCTCGGGGCCATGTCTATCTGCACTGACTAACTTTAACATTTACATGAAAATTAACTGGTAAGCGACAAGTCCTCCAAGCATCAACACTGAGTTAGCCTGCTGAGCTGAAGCCTAGGCATTAGCTCACAGGAGCTAATGCGAGTCCTCAAATTTCAGGCAAGGTTAGTCATCAGGCAACCAAGGTCCTGGACCACTTCTTACACAAGCACCCTGCTAGGGTTTATTTGTGGTACATTAACGTCTGTCAAGAACATTTTCAAAATCTGAAGACGGCAGCAAATGTGTAAATGTCTTTTATTCATGTCTGGGTAGCAGAATAATAGCATGCATGGAATGGACTACCAATCATGGGAAGATTTCAGGGGGAACTCATAGATTATAAAATGAGCTGAGCCTAAAGATTTGCACGGTTGGAATAATCAGTATTTATAGTAGAAGCACTGACAAATATCCTTTCTGTACATTTACATCAAACTGACAAGAAAATATGATAACATTCTTATCGTGATTAATTGAAAAAAGTGCACAACTTTATTTAACTACAAAAGACGTATAGAATTTAGAGACCTAACGGTTATCATTCAGATTCAGGCGTTTCTTCTCATGTTGGAACGATATGGAATCAACGTGAATGTAATGTCAGGGAGCAAACTCAATCACTATTCCTCAATATCTGTCATCCATTTGAATCTTTTCACATGGATTGGGAGTACCACTGTCTGAAGCTTTTAGCATTTTTTGGAGAAAGAGACTTCTTAAATCTGTAGATATTATGAAGTAACTTCATGCACTAAAAATGTATTTTTTAAAAGTTGTCATAAATGTTTTACCAATGATCAGGTTATCTCTTATAAAAAGAGCACAACTGTGAACTGACTGACTGCTAAGCCATTGGACTGTAGATGGATACTACAGTACCATCCATGGGACGGTCCCGAATGGCACAAGCAAGGCACTAAATCCTAATTGCTCCAGGGGCACTGTACAATGGTGACCCTGGCCATGACCCCAATCCCTGCGGTGTCTCAGGGGGAGTTGGGATATGCAAGAAACATATTTCCATTACATACCTCCAACTGGACACAGACGTCAATCCAACGTCTATTCCACTTTGATTCAACATTGATTCAACCAGTGTGTGCCCAGTGGGTTGTGTGTAGCAGGACAAATATAAGCACCCTCAAAAATGTTGTTATTAGTATTATCATTGTAAATAATGCCCTTGTTTTGACCAGGGCCCTGGTCAAATGTAGTGCACTACATAGGAAACACTTTAGTTACCCATTCCATTCCATCTCACAGAGAGATAAGACAGTCTTTCTTTATTTTTATCAGATTTTTCTACAGCTGAGTTGGTTCAGTGGTTGGGTGCTCTATTAAATAGTTTTCTATTTTTAATAGAATGGGTAGCATGGATAAAACACAGTAATAGCCTCCAAAGTAAGATAATTTAGATTGAACACAATCAAAGAATGCAAAGGCATTTCAATTTTTTTTTATGTTTACTCAGCCTCATTATGCCTTACAAAATAGTTTTCCGTCTCATTGTGAGATTCTTTTCTGAAACAATCTGTATTCTGTCCCCAATTCATAGACATTGGCTATGTAACGATTACTATTCACCCTGCGGTAACAAAGAAATGGACTAGCAATACACTACCGCTCCACACACAGATGGTCAGTCTGTCATGATGAATAACATTGTAGCTGGGAGGAGATTTTCTCCACGTGTAATGTTTTCATAGCATGCTAGCCCTAACCTGTCTCCTGTTACTTCAATTATTCATGGAGAGTGCTGTGCTGTGCTCCTCCCTTAAGAATGTGTATGCGTGTTTGTCTGACATAGCGGGGTTGACAAGACACCAGACCAGAGGCTCTCTTACTCACAACACATCCACCATGATGATGACTCACCTAGCTATGCATTATAATAATATGACTAAGTCCGCATCCTTAATGGCACTCTATTTCCTACGTAGGGCCTATAGGAAATAGGTTGCCATTTAGGACACAGCCCTGTTTAACATGTGTACTGCAGATTTTCAGGGTTAAGGTGCCAACCATTATCTGATCATAGGGAGATGCTGTATGAAGAGTCTAATATTTTTCTTCTTCTTTTCTTTCCTGCCCTACCATCCCTACCATCCCTACCATCCGTACCATCCCTACCATCCCTACCATCCCTACCATCCGTACCATCCCTACCATCCCTACCATCCGTACCATCCCTACCATCCCTACCATCCCTACCATCCCTACCATCCCTACCATCCGTACCATCCGTACCATCCGTACCATCCCTACCATCCCTACCATCCCTACCATCCGTACCATCCGTACCATCCGTACCATCCCTACCATCCCTACCATCCCTACCATCCGTACCATCCCTACCATCCCTACCATCCCTACCATCCCTACCATCCCTACCATCCCTACCATCCGTACCATCCCTACCATCCCTACCATACGTACCATCCCTACCATCCGTACCATCCCTACCATCCTTACCATCCGTACCATCCCTACCATCCGTACCATCCGTACCATCCCTACCATCCCTACCATCCCTACCATCCCTACCATCCGTACCATCCCTACCATCCCTACCATCCGTACCATCCCTACCATCCATACCATCCCTACCATCAGTACCATCCCTACCATCCCTACCATCCCTACCATCCGTACCATCCCTACCATCCGTACCATCCCTACCATCCCTACCATCCGTACCATCCCTACCATCCCTACCATCCCTACCATCCGTACCATCCCTACCATCCCTACCATCCCTACCATCCGTACCATCCCTACCATCCCTACCATCCGTACCATCCCTACCATCCCTACCATCCGTACCATCCCTACCATCCCTACCATCCCTACCATCCGTACCATCCCTACCATCCCTACCATCCCTACCATCCCTACCATCCGTACCATCCCTACCATCCCTACCATCCCTACCATCCCTACCATCCGTACCATCCCTACCATCCCTACCATCCCTACCATCCGTACCATCCCTACCATCCCTACCATCCCTACCATCCGTACCATCCCTACCATCCCTACCATCCCTACCATCCCTACCATCCCTACCATCCGTACCATCCGTACCATCCCTACCATCCCTACCATCCCTACCATCCGTACCATCCCTACCATCCCTACCATCCGTACCATCCCTACCATCCGTACCATCCCTACCATCCCTACCATCCCTACCATCCCTACCATCCCTACCATCCCTACCATCCGTACCATCCCTACCATCCCTACCATCCCTACCATCCCTACCATCCGTACCATCCCTACCATCCCTACCATCCGTACCATCCCTACCACCCGTACCATCCCTACCATCCTTACCATCCCTACCATCCCTACCATCCCTACCATCCCTACCATCCCTACCATCCCTACCATCCGTACCATCCCTACCATCCCTACCATCCCTACCATCCGTACCATCCCTACCATCCCTACCATCCGTACCATCCCTACCATCCGTACCATCCCTACCATCCCTACCATCCGTACCATCCCTACCATCCCTACCATCCCTACCATCCGTACCATCCCTACCATCCCTACCATCCCTACCATCCGTACCATCCCTACCATCCGTACCATCCGTACCATCCGTACCATCCCTACCATCCGTACCATCCCTACCATCCCTACCATCCGTACCATCCCTACCATCCGTACCATCCCTACCATCCGTACCATCCCTACCATCCGTACCATCCGTACCATCCCTACCAACCGTACCATCCCTACCATCCCTACCATCCCTACCATCCGTACCATCCCTACCATCCCTACCATCCCTACCATCCGTACCATCCCTACCATCCCTACCATCCCTACCATCCCTACCATCCCTACCATCCGTACCATCCGTACCATCCCTACCATCCCTACCATCCCTACCATCCGTACCATCCCTACCATCCCTACCATCCGTACCATCCCTACCATCCGTACCATCCCTACCATCCCTACCATCCCTACCATCCCTACCATCCCTACCATCCCTACCATCCGTACCATCCCTACCATCCCTACCATCCCTACCATCCCTACCATCCGTACCATCCCTACCATCCCTACCATCCGTACCATCCCTACCACCCGTACCATCCCTACCATCCTTACCATCCCTACCATCCCTACCATCCCTACCATCCCTACCATCCCTACCATCCCTACCATCCGTACCATCCCTACCATCCCTACCATCCCTACCATCCGTACCATCCCTACCATCCCTACCATCCGTACCATCCCTACCATCCGTACCATCCCTACCATCCCTACCATCCGTACCATCCCTACCATCCCTACCATCCCTACCATCCGTACCATCCCTACCATCCCTACCATCCCTACCATCCGTACCATCCCTACCATCCGTACCATCCATACCATCCGTACCATCCCTACCATCCGTACCATCCCTACCATCCCTACCATCCGTACCATCCCTACCATCCGTACCATCCCTACCATCCGTACCATCCGTACCATCCCTACCAACCGTACCATCCCTACCATCCGTACCCTGATTGGAGTAAACTAACGGACAACAATACTTCCACTGTTACTTACAGTTATTTTCTCTCACATATATATATTACCTGTAGTTAAATAATTATACACACAGTATATTCCTAATTTCCTCTTTCTTTCACCCACAGCGACCAATCACTGAAATCTAACAGTACAGCTCCCACGATCATCTTATTATCAATTTCTTTCAACCAATCATCAGTCATTTGTGTCAGTGTAGTAGATGTCGAATGCCCTTCTCTATAAGCATGCTGAAAGTATGTTGTTAATTTGTTTACAGAGAAATAGCATTGTATTTGGTCAAACACAATTTTTCCCAACAGTTTGCTAAGAGCTGGCAGCAAGCTTATAGGCCTGCTGTTAGAACCAGTAAAGGCTGCTTTACCAAGCTTGGGTAGCGGAATTACTTTGGCTTCCCTCCAGGCCTGAGGACAAAGCCTTTCTTCTTGGCACAGATTAAAACTATGACAGATAGGAGTGGCTATAGAGTCAGCTATCATCATCAGTAGCTTTTCATCTAAGTTGTCAATGCCAGGAGGTTTGTCATTATTGATCGATAACAATCATTTTTCACTTCCACTAACTTTACAAAATTCAAACTTTCAATGCTTTTATATCATTATTTGTTTTTTTATGCATGAATACGATGGCTCACTGTTCGTTGTTGGCATTTCCTGCCTAAGTTTGCACACTTTGCCAATGAAATAATCATTAAAATAAATGGCAACATCAAATGGTTTTGTGATGAATAAGCCATCTGATTTGATGAAAGGTGGATTTGAATTTGTCTTTCTGCCCATCATTTCATCTAAAGTACTCAAGTTTTTTTCCATCATTATTAATTTAGTCACATCTCAATTTGCAGTAAGTAAGCCAGTCAGATGTGCAGCCAGACTTATTAGCCACTCCTTTTGCCTCATCTCATTCAACCATACAGTTTTTCAATTCCTCATCAATCCATGGAGCCTTAACAGTTCAGTCAGTTTCTTAACAGGTGCATGTCTATCAATAATTGGAAGAAGCAATTTCATAAATTCATCAAGTCTGGATGCTCCTCATTAATCACATCAGACCAACAAATATTTTTAACATCATCTACAGAAGAGTCACAGCAAAATCTTATGCACTATTTTAGGCCCAGCTGTTGGATTGTTGGCTTTCCTGGATATAGCCACTATATTGTGATCACTGCATCCAATCGTATGTGAACGGTTGGCAGCTGCTTCTCTAACCCTGAACTTGGCAAAGTGCGAGTTTGGGAAGGCTACTGTTACCTATCTCGGTAAAGAGGTTGGCCATGGACAGGTGTGCCCTGCATTCCCTGCACCTACCACCAGACGAGAGCTACTCCGCTTTTTAGGGATGGTTGGCTACTACCGTAGCTTCTGTAAAAATGTATCTGCGGTAGTATCTGCTGTAGTTGCTCCATTGACTGATTTGCTCAGTCCGGCTAGACCATTTGTGTGGTCCCCTGATTGTAAGAGCGCTTTTGAATCTGCGAAAGCACTCTTATGTAGTACACCTGTACTTGCTGCTCCAAATTTTGAACAACCATTCAAACTTGAGGTAGATGCTAGTGCCAGAGGTGCTGGTGCTGTTCTACTGCAGCAGGACAAGAGTGGAGTGGATCATCCCGTTTGTTATTTTTCACGTAAATTTAATAAATGTCAAACAAACTATGCGACAATAGAACAAGAAGCTCTTGCTTTGTTGTTGGCTCTGCAATACTTTTAAGTATACATTGGTTCCAGTGCCCTACCAGTGATTGTGTATACTGACCATAACCCCTTAGTTTTTCTCCACCGGATGTACAACCAGAACCAGCGCCTTATGCGTTGGGCGCTGATTGTACAAAATTATAATTTGGAGATCCGCCACAAAAAGGGTTCAGATAATGTGTTGGCAGATACTTTGTCTCTGTGTAAAAATGATTTTTGTATGTTTTGTAAGGTTGACTTTGTTGAAGTTGTGAGTATTAATTGTAATACTGTGATCGCAATCCCCCCTAGGGTTGCTCTTTTAAGGGTGGGAGTGTCACGGATACAGGTGTCCTGTGTCTGTGTGTGTATCCTGTGTGTTTCTTTTCTCTCCTTCTCCCCTCACAGGTGAAAATCATCACTCCCCAATCAGTCAACAATCAATCCCCAATCAGTCAACAATCAATCCTCAATCAGAAGACACACCTCCTCCTGTTTCCTACCCTATCACAGTTCCTTCCCCATGGTTAAAAAACCCCATCATTTGTTTGCTCTGGAGCTCAATCTCTCTGTAAATGCCATGTATGTAGAGCTCTGTTTCACTCTCTCTTTGTGTCTTAAACCTCTCCTTTTGTTTGAGCAACTCCATAGCACTTTGTCATCACCTATGAGTATTGTTTTTGGTTATGGTGTTTGTATTTGATTGCTGGTGGGAAAAGGGGAAACCAAGACAAGTCGCCCATGGGCATACACTACCCGTAGGTGAACTTTGTTAAATACACTAGTTAGAACTGGGCGGACCACCCACTGTATTTTTGGTTAGTTAGTTAGCTGTTGTTAAAGTAGGCTAGTCTAGCTTAGGGGTGTTTTTGTATACTTATTGTTTCTTTCCTTGGGTCCAGCTCAGCCCCTTTTCCTGCTCCCCCCATTACCGTGTGTTTATAAATAAACCTTGAGTTTGATGGTAGATTTCCCCAAGAAAGTAGACCTCTCTGTTTACATCACATACACTATCAAGCATTTCACACACATTATTTAGATACTGACTGTTAGCACTTGGTGGCCTATAGCAACACCCCAAAAGAAAAGGCTTTAGATGTGCCAAGTGAACCTGCAACCACAACACTTCAATAACACCTCCCCCATAAGCTTTTCTGTCTCTTATATAGATGTGATATCCTTGTATTGCTACTGCTACTGCATCCAATTAATTATCTAAGTGAGCCTCAGAAATGGCTATACCGTATGAATGTTATCTGATGTTAGCAAGTTATTGATTTCGTGAACCTTATTTCTAAGGCTACATATATTAATATGGGCTGTTTTCAGCCCTTTCCTGGTTAGCTTATCAGAGATAGACATAATTCTGAAAAGAGTAAACAAAGCAAGAGAAAAAAATATACATTCAGCAGCAATTGGTGTGTGTGTGCTGCAGGGTTGAAGCTATGAACCCATAGGCTTGCCTCTCTCATCCCTTCCAGGTTTCTGGTAGGGACAGTGGACAATGAGCCTGTCATAACAGATCTAAGCAATGCCTCCACGCCCTCTGGCAGCTTTCATGGCTGGGATCAGTTCTTTCCTCTTCTGGCGCACAGCTTCAGGACAGTCCTTATTGAGGAAGATATACTGTAAGTTCCTCTCAGGTTCTTGGCTCTATACAGAACAGCTACCTTGTCCTTGAATCTCAGAAACTTGACCACTATTGGCCTGGGCCTATCACCTCAATCTTCCTGTGGTCCATCTTCAATTTCTCAGAGATCATTTCCCTCACTTTGTCCTCAGACTCCGTCCAGGTCTCGTGGAGATTCTGCAATTCCGTCCACAACCATGTTATTCTGCCTTGATTGTCCCTGGAGAGTCTGATTTATCTGTCATCGTTATCATGGATTCACACATAGAACTGATGTCCTGTCTCAATGATTTACAGATTGCTGTCATCTTGCTGTTCTCCTATTTCAACTCATCAAGCTGACCCATGCTGGAGATGAAGCATGGTCTGTGTCCCAAATGGCACCTTATTCCCTATATAGTGTATTCATTTGTTGGTCAAAAGTAGTGCAATATAAAGGAAATAGGGGGCCATTTGGGACACACAGGGATAAGAAGAACGGTACACTCCGTCCATATGTCAATTACAGTCAATTGTATTCACTCAGTAGTACAGAATGAACCATCTTGTTCTGTAAATGCAGAAAATTGTCATTATTCATAGAACATTGATAACTTGATCACTTGTCAATCACTGTTGGGTTCAGTAACACAATGTGTTATTGTTGTGTGGCGTAAATATAATTTTTCATTCATAACAGTCAACAAACAGAATCCCCCATTATAGTGAATGAAAAAATGTCAATCTTCGTGTAAATAAAAATCTAAGACAATTATGGTACTAATAATTGCTTCTCTTACACCATATATACAGTATGTCCTTCAACCGATTATTTTAAAATCACACACATAAGGACAATTTAGTAGCTAATGGCAGCCTGCAGTATCCCGGTCATCCTTCAACTTAAATTACTCAATGAGAGAGGCAGCACTAAACTTGTCTGCAACGTCCCTTCTTGGATTAGCTCCAACTGTGCATGTTATGTCTACATGAATCTACATCTTAACTGACTTCATTTGGCTTCAATTCGCTGTTGAGTCTTCATAAAGGAATGAATGGCGTCACGTGATCGATGGCTTGGTCCACTATATACAGTCATTAGCTTGACCCTACATACCATAACTCCAAGGAAATGTTTTATTGCGAAAAGATTTATCAACATATTCATACTTGCAGACACCAGTGAATTCCTACCCAAAGAAACTCGTTTTTTTTCTTGAAGTCATATATAGTAAAGTGAACAAAGGATCAATTGTCAAGGAGCCCAATCTTTTTGTGACCAACTTTTTATTTAGTTTGGTAATTTTTTTTTTTCAAAAGAGGGATACAGGTACAAAAGCAAAATAAATGCATACAAAGATAACCCCGACCCATTCCCACCTCAGTCCCTGTCAGATATGTGAGTGAAGCGGAGTTGGAGCGGAGCGTGCCCAATTTGACTGGAGCGTGGAGTGAGATTCCCAAAGGCTGAAGCTTTGGCCTTCTCACTCGCTCCAATAGCGTTCCAGTAGTGGTCACTTCTGGAGCTGAGGGCATACCCGGCCCAGCATGCATTTGTAGTCTACTTGTGTGCTGCTATAGCCCCTTGCTTTAGACACTGTCATAGAGTTCACTAAATATTTTCATAAAGAAACTAATAAAACACACAGGTGCTAAATCAAGGTGACTTACAAAGATGAGGACCAAGAGCAAGAGAGGCGGTGCGATGATTTAGTGTCCACAACCAAAGAATCATTGTGGAATCTCAATCGCACTCCACACTGCCCTTTCCCACCTGGACAAAAGAAACACCTATGTAAGAATGCTGTTCATTGACTACAGCTCACCATTCAACACCATAGTGCCCACAAAGCTCATCACTAACCTAAGGACCCTGGCACTAAACAACTCCCTCTGCAACTGGATCCTGGACTTCCTGATGGGCCGACCCCAGGTTATAAAGGTAGGCGATCCAGTTCAGAAGAGATTCATTGATCTAAAATCTGTCATTTTAAGATTGCAGCCAAACGCTTATGTAAGGGATTTCTTCCATTGACGGAGAGGTGGACCAAAGCGCAGCGTGGTTATTTTGACTCATGTTTTAATAAATCACTTCACATGAACAAACTAACAAACTAACAAAACCAAGAACCGTGAAAACCCAAAACAGCCCTATCTGGTGCAAAACACAGAGACAGGAACAATCACCCACAAACACACAGTGACACCCAGGCTACCTAAGTATGATTCTCAATCAGAGACAACTAATGACACCTGCCTCTGATTGAGAACCATACTGGGCCGAAACATAGAAATACCCAAATCATAGAAAAACAAACATAGACTGCCCACCCAACTCACGCCCTGACCATACTAAATAATGACAAAACAAAGGAAATAAAGGTCAGAACGTGACAGCTTATCTCATATAACAGACATTAAATAGATCTTTCAATCTGCTATTTTTTATTTGAAAATACAAAACTCACCTCATGAACAGTCAGGGAAGAAGAGGGTGCAATTTCAATAACATAATTTGTTTGGCTTGAGGGATGTTGACAAGATGTATGGATACAACATGGATGGGAACCACAACCAGCATAGAACAGGCATACTGTATCTGCGGCCCAAAGAGCACCCTCTTCCCTATATAGTGCATTACCTTTGACCAGGGCTCTTAGGGTGTTTATAGACAATGAAGGGCTATAGTCATAAGTAGTGCACTATATAGGGAATAGGGTGCCATTTAAGACACACCCTGTGTCTTTAGGCTGGCTGGGACCTTGAGGAGGCTTCCATGTCTGTCGCAGGCACCCCCTGCCTGGATGAAATTAATGTGCTGCTGGGTGCCTTCTGGGCCATTGGATTCACAAATCCCTGTTTAGTCTCAGTCTCTTGTCGTGGATGTGCTGCAGCAGTATCCTCCCTCTTTGCTCAACAGTGTGGATGAGAGGTTTCAGGCCACGTGCCCCCCCTCGGCTCTCCCAGAATTGCTTGTCCATATACAGAGAGCTCAGGAGCATGCTCTCCAAGCAGCCAGACTGGAGAACTGATACAGCTCTCTCTGGAAACCTGCCAGAAAATTACAGTAAGACTGTCAAATCCAGACAAATACCAGACAGCGGATATCAAACCCAATTGACTGAGCATATTGTGATGGTGTGGGCTATTTTAGTTTAATCTACCAACAGTTATACTTAATCTCTGAAGTATTCAGAAAGATATAACAACACTGCATAGCTAGAGTTGTGAAGATCCGCCCACTCGCTTCACTGGATTTATAAAACACACATTAAGGCTGTGTGATGTGGGGTTGATGTAGGGTTCAACTGAGCTTCTGTACACTAAGGTGCTTCCTAAATGGCACCCAATTGCCTATATAGTGCAGTACTTTTGGCCGGAGTTCTGGCAGACTAAGCCTATTTCCATGATTCTGTCTAGCCTTGAATAGAGACTGGATAATAGATGTTTGTACTCACTCATCGATGCCCTCTACTAAGCGGAAGTTGAGGTTGTCATGGGGATGATTTGGCCTGCCTGCATTGTCTATAAACACTAGTCTGGTAGGCTCTACCCTCCTCACCTGTAGAAAATAAACATAGACAGACACAGTATAGTTTAGCATAAATTTTGTCTTATCAAATAGTTCAGCAGGTTCAGTGGAAAGAGGGAGTCATTTTTCCACAAAGCAGTTGTAAAAGAATAGTGATCATCTTTATCCAACATCGGAATTATCTTTGTTAAGAAGAAAAGGTCTGGATAGAAATAATAATATTAGTATATGTAGAGGTCTGTTTACATTGTCCTATTAGATTATTTAGACAAGCCTCCTCCTAAACCTCCTGCAGGCTATTGTCTTACATTATGTCTAAGTAAGTAAGTAAGCCTTGTCTGAGCCAGAATGGCCCATACATTATGTCCATGTGATGTTTCTTGGGTGTGATATGACAGTTACCAGGATGTGCACCAGCACTAGATCTTTTGAGTTCCTGCACTTGGTATGTAGCAGGTTCTCCACACATGGTTCTGCTGGGTCAGGCTGGAAACCGCAGCAGTACCGGTCCAGACGATCATTCACCTGCACGGGGGGATGGAAGAACATGGATTAGTTGGGATTGACCATCAACAATGTCCTTTCCATAGAATTACATACAGAACTGTGTAGCAGAGGTTCCCAATTGTTTTAGTTTTTACAATTCCTGATTGTATACCGATCTAAAACAACACATAGATCTGTGATTCTTTAGGCTAGAAACAAGCGGTAAAACACCCAAGGAAGACACGACTCGGATGCACATGGGATTATATTTGATTGGTCTCTATGATATTCAGAAGCTGAGCTACGACCTTCTAAAGTCGAGGAGTGAAAGAAATTGGACTATGCGTCATTTCAGCCTTTGCTTGGGGAGTAATCTTACACAATGTGACTCTGTGGCTATCAATTGATCTATTCACTTTGTATGAAATATAATATGAATAATTTAATTGAGTGTTCATATAAATGATCATAATAAAACATGTTTGATAACGGCCTAGACTATTTTCTTTATCCATTATTATGATTATTATCATTAAAAAAATGTAGAATTGGGCCTCCCGGGCGGCGCAGTGTTTAAGGGCGCTGTACTGCAGCGCCAGCTGTGCCACCAGAGACTCTTGGTTCGCGCCCAGGCTCTGTCGTAACCGGCCGCGACCGGGAGGTCTGTGGGCAAACGCACAATTGGCCTAGCATCGTCCGGGTTAGGGAGGGGTTGGCCGGTAGGGATATCCTTGTCTCATCGCGCACCAGCGACTCCTGTGGCGGGCCGGGCGCAGTGCATGCTAAAAAATCAAATCAAATCAAATCAAATTTTATTTGTCACATACACATGGTTAGCAGATGTTAATGCGAGTGTAGCGAAATGCTTGTGCTTCTAGTTCCGACAATGCAGTAATAACAAGTAATCTAACTAACAATTCCAAAACTACTGTCTTGTACACAGTGTAAGGGGATAAAGAAAATGTACATAAGGATATATGAATGAGTGATGGTACAGAGCAGCATAGGCAAGATACAGTAGATGGTATCGAGTACAGTATGTACAAATGAGATGAGTATGTAAACAAAGTGGCATAGTATAAAGTGGCTAGTGATACATGTATTACATAAGGATACCGTCGATGATATAGAGTACAGTATATACGTATGCATGTGAGATGAATAATGTAGGGTAAGTAACATTTATATAAGGTAGCATTGTTTAAAGTGGCTAGTGATATATTTACATCATTTCCCATCAATTCCCATTATTAAAGTGGCTGGAGTTGAGTCAGTGTCAGTGTGTTGGCAGCAGCCACTCGGTGTTAGTGGTGGCTGTTTAACAGTCTGATGGCCTTGAGATAGAAGCTGTTTTTCAGTCTCTCGGTCCCAGCTTTGATGCACCTGTACTGACCTCGCCTTCTGGATGATAGCGGGGTGAACAGGCAGTGGCTCGGGTGGTTGATGTCCTTGATGATCTTTATGGCCTTCCTGTGACATCGGGTGGTGTAGGTGTCCTGGAGGGCAGGTAGTTTGCCCCTGGTGATGCGTTGTGCAGACCTCACTACCCTCTGGAGAGCCTTACGGTTGAGGGCGGTGCAGTTGCCATACCAGGCGGTGATACAGCCCGCCAGGATGCTCTCGATTGTGCATCTGTAGAAGTTTGTGAGTGCTTTTGGTGACAAGCCGAATTTCTTCAGCCTCCTGAGGTTGAAGAGGTGCTGCTGCGCCTTCTTCACGATGCTGTCTGTGTGAGTGGACCAATTCAGTTTGTCTGTGATGTGTATGCCGAGGAACTTAAAACTTGCTACCCTCTCCACTACTGTTCCATCGATGTGGATAGGGGGGTGTTCCCTCTGCTGTTTCCTGAAGTCCACAATCATCTCCTTAGTTTTGTTGACGTTGAGTGTGAGGTTATTTTCCTGACACCACACTCCGAGGGCCCTCACCTCCTCCCTGTAGGCCGTCTCGTCGTTGTTGGTAATCAAGCCTACCACTGTTGTGTCGTCCGCAAACTTGATGATTGAGTTGGAGGCGTGCGTGGCCACGCAGTCGTGGGTGAACAGGGAGTACAGGAGAGGGCTCAGAACGCACCCTGGTGGGGCCCCAGTGTTGAGGATCAGCGGGGAGGAGATGTTGTTGCCTACCCTCACCACCTGGGGGCGGCCCGTCAGGAAGTCCAGTACCCAGTTGCACAGGGCGGGGTCGAGACCCAGGGTCTCGAGCTTGATGACGAGCTTGGAGGGTACTATGGTGTTGAATGCCGAGCTGTAGTCGATGAACAGCATTCTCACATAGGTATTCCTCTTGTCCAGATGGGTTAGGGCAGTGTGCAGTGTGGTTGAGATTGCATCGTCTGTGGACCTATTTGGGCGGTAAGCAAATTGGAGTGGGTCTAGGGTGTCAGGTAGGGTGGAGGTGATATGGTCCTTGACTAGTCTCTCAAAGCACTTCATGATGACGGATGTGAGTGCTACGGGGCGGTAGTCGTTTAGCTCAGTTACCTTAGCTTTCTTGGGAACAGGAACAATGGTGGCCCTCTTGAAGCATGTTGGAACAGCAGACTGGTATAGGGATTGATTGAATATGTCCGTAAACACACCGGCCAGCTGGTCTGCGCATGCTCTGAGGGCGCGGCTGGGGATGCCGTCTGGGCCTGCAGCCTTGCGAGGGTTAACACGTTTAAATGTCTTACTCACCTCGGCTGCAGTGAAGGAGAGACCGCATGTTTTCGTTGCAGGCCGTGTCAGTGGCACTGTATTGTCCTCAAAGCGGGCAAAAAAGTTATTTAGTCTGCCTGGGAGCAAGACATCCTGGTCCGTGACTGGGCTGGATTTCTTCCTGTAGTCCGTGATTGACTGTAGACCCTGCCACATGCCTCTTGTGTCTGAGCCGTTGAATTGAGGTTCTACTTTGTCTCTGTACTGGCGCTTAGCTTGTTTGATAGCCTTGCGGAGGGAATAGCTGCACTGTTTGTATTCGGTCATGTTACCAGACACCTTGCCCTGATTAAAAGCAGTGGTTCGCGCTTTCAGTTTCACACGAATGCTGCCATCAATCCACGGTTTCTGGTTAGGGAATGTTTT
This sequence comes from Oncorhynchus clarkii lewisi, assembly GCF_045791955.1. Lineage (NCBI taxonomy): Eukaryota > Metazoa > Chordata > Actinopteri > Salmoniformes > Salmonidae > Oncorhynchus > Oncorhynchus clarkii. The sequence goes on along the minus strand of NC_092149.1, from coordinate 25,047,833 downwards.
AATCGTTGCTATGGGAACGACATCTTCAACGCACGTTCTAATGAACTCGCACACCGAATCAGCGTATTCGTCAATGTTGTTATCTGACGCAATACGAAACATCTCCCAGTCCACGTGATGGAAGCAGTCTTGGAGTGTGGAGTCAGCTTGGTCGGACCAGCGTTGGACAGACCTCAGCGTGGGAGCCTCTTGTTTTAGTTTCTGTCTGTAGGCAGGGATCAACAAAATGGAGTCGTGATCAGCTTTTCCGAAAGGGGGGCGGGGCAGGGCCTTATATGCGTCGCGGAAGTTAGAGTAGCAATGATCCAAGGTCTTTCCTCCCCTGGTTGCGCAATCGATATGCTGATAAAATTTGGGGAGTCTTGTTTTCAGATTAGCCTTGTTAAAATCCCCAGCTACAATGAATGCAGCCTCCGGATAAATCGTTTCCAGTTTGCAGAGAGTTAAATAAAGTTCGTTCAGAGCCATCGATGTGTCTGCTTGGGGGGGATATATACGGCTGTGATTATAATCGAAGAGAATTCTCTTGGTAGATAATGCGGTCTACATTTGATTGTGAGGAATTCTAAATCAGGTGAACAGAAGGCTTTGAGTTCCTGTATGTTTCTTTCATCACACCATGTCACGTTGGCCATGAGGCATACGCCCCCGCCCCTCTTCTTACCAGAAAGATGTTTGTTTCTGTCAGCGCGATGTGTGGAGAAACCCGTTGGCTGCACCGCTTCGGATAGAGTCTCTCCAGTGAGCCATGTTTCAGTGAGGCAAAGGACGTTACAGTCTCTGATGTCCCTCTGGAATGCTACCCTTGCTCGGATTTCATCAACCTTGTTGTCAAGAGACTGGACATTGGCAAGAAGAATGCTAGGGAGTGGTGTGCGCTGTGCCCGTCTCCGGAGTCTGACCAGAAGACCGCCTCGTTTCCCTCTCTTTCGGAGTCGTTTTTTTGGGTCGCTGCATAGGATCCACTCCGTTGTCCTGTTTGTAAGGCAGAACACAGGGTCCGCGTCGCGAAAAACATATTCTTGGTCGTACTGATGGTGAGTTGACGCTGATCTTATATTCAGTAGTTCTTCTCGACTGTATGTAATGAAACCTAAGATGACCTGGGGTACTAATGTAAGAAATAACACGTAAAAAAACAAAAAACTGCATAGTTTCCTAGGAACGCGAAGCGAGGCGGCCATCTCTGTCGGCGCCGGAAGTGCTAACCAAGGTTGCCAGGTGCACGGTGTTTCCTCCGACACATTGGTGCGGCTGGCTTCCGGGTTGGATGCGCGCTGTGTTAAGAAGCAGTGCGGCTTGGTTGGGTTGTGTATCGGAGGACGCATGACTTTCAACCTTTGTCTCTCCCGAGCCCGTACGGGAGTTGTAGCGATGAGACGAGATAGTAGCTATTAAAACAATTGGACACCACGAAATTGGGGAGAAAACGAGGTAAAAAAAATATATAATAATAAAAAAAATTGGAAATTAGCTTCAGAACAACACTGTTTTCCTAGGTCCCACAAATGAAACAAATTCAAGCTGGTCGTGTATTTAATATATGCTGTCTCAATAAACAGTCATAAAAAAGTGGTGGGTGCATGACATGTTTTACATGTGAAAAAGGGGCCCTGGTGAAAAAAGGTTGGGATCTCCTGATTTATAGGATCGGTCCTTTCTTTATAAAGAACTTCAGACTCCAGAACAGCTTTCCAAGAGGAAAATCAAGGGTGACTACAAGAAACAAGTAGAACATGTATTTACTTTCTGAAATCATCAACCATAGCAAATAACTCTTACCGCTTGTTCGCTATGCAGTCATTGATCATTTTGTTGACAGAAATCCAAATGCAAAGTGTTGATAGAGTCAGTGACAGTTACAGCTTAAGCCTTTGGCATAAGAGCGAGAGGGAGAGGGAGGTGAGAGGAGGAGTAGAATGGTGAGAGGAGGAGTGGGGGGATGGTGAGAGGAGGAGTGGGGGGATGGTGAAAGGAGGTGAGAGGAGGGATGATGAGGTAGTAGTTACTTGTGTGAGACAGACCCCTGCGGGAACTTTGACTTTGAGGTCAGAGGTCAGCAGAGTTGATTACAGTAAGAGGTGGATCGGTCATTGTAGGTCAATCACCTACAGTGAGGGCAAACCAGAGCAAGCTAGCGAAAGCAGTAAGACTGCTTCTTTTGCCACCTCATTTATTGCATTAAGTCCAATTCTATGAACAAGAGTGCTATCTCTATTGTAACTTCAGACTGACTTCTCTCCACTTCACCAACTTCAATAATCACTGTTTAAAGAAGGAAGCTTGACTTTTTTCAAAGTTAACACCCATCATATTATATTTTTTTCATGCATGTATGCATTCACTGCAGTTGATTTGTTTTTGCATTTTCACACAAAAAATCCCTAATTATAATGATGCAACATCAACACCTGTGGTGTCATTCTCTTCCCCATTACACCGCAGAACAAACCAACTATCAGGGGAGGAAGGGAGCAATGTCGTCATTGTTGTTAAACTGAGAAGTGAAGGCATTGCCACACTCCTCTGAGAGTTACCAAGGTGAGATATGCCCCCAGGTCTGTCTGGGCCTCTCTGTGGTAAAACTCACACCACACCATTTCACTTCACTTCTTTAGCGCCTTCAGGAGTTCTCACATCCCTACTACATTTCACCCTTACACTAGAATACACTCATTCGCGTAGGGACAGAGTACAAGAGTCTCCTGGAAACGGTTCCAGTGTTGACATACAGTATTACACCATCACCAAGTCTCTGGGAAATAGGACATGCTATTAAGGTCTATATCACACACAATAACATCACAAGCAATACAACAAGCCTACTCACAACTAGTTCATAGCAATACATCAGTAGCCTTCTTAGCCTACAATGGCAATTCAAAGCATCCAAGGCAATGACCAACAACGAGGACACTTGGTCCTCTGTCTCCTCTGTTTTTCCCAGGCAAAGTGCGTGTGTGACTGTGTGTCCTTCACACTGTTCCCTTTGCTAATTGGTGTTAGGTTCCACATCAGAGCCATTAGATGTGTTAAATGAGCAGGTAGGAACAAGTGTTACAGGGTCCCAGTCAGCAATTCCACTGAATCAATACAGTCAATACAGTTGGCCATGTTACAGGTATTGACTTCTGCAAAGAGACTACTCATGTATTATTCATGCAGTGGCTAATCGCATCCCAACTGGCACCCTATTCCCTATATAGTGCACTACTTTTGATCAGAGCCAGTCAAATCTGGTGCACTATATAGGAATAGCGTTCCATTTTGAATTCAGCCACTATTATCTCCCCCCACACTTTAGTTACCCATTCCATTCCATCTCACAGAGAGATAAGACAGTCTTTCTTTATTTTTATCAGATTTTTCTACAGCTGAGTTGGTTCAGTGGTTGGGTGCTCTATTAAATAGTTTTCTATTTTTAATAGAATGGGTAGCATGGATAAAACGCTGTAATAGCCTCCAAAGTGAGAGAATTTAGATTGAACACAATCAAAGAATGCAATTTGTGACTAATCTCTTTTCGAGGCATTTCAAAAAAATTATGTTTACTCAGCCTCTTTATGCCTTAGAAAAATTGTTTCCTTCTCATTGTAAGACATTCTTTTCTGAAACAATATGTATTCTGCCCGCAATCTGTATTGGCTATGTAACGATGACTGTTCACCCTGCAGTAACAAAGGAATGGATGGAATTTTTCTAAATGTTTTGTTTACTATGTGGTGTCCTTCATCCCCATATTTTGGAGCACCTAATACCAAGTCTCCATGGACTTGTAGTTTTTACCCATTTGAGCGCACCAGCACACTGTTTATTTCTTCTGGGGTTTTTTTCTAAACAAAGAAATGGACTTCCTTTTGGCTATAGAGACAGACAGCGAGAGGAGCAGCTGCTATCACTTTCCTCTCAGTCCTTCCTAATGTGGACTTAGGCATCCATGATTGCCGAGCATCACCATGGCAACCCTGACTTTGACTTCACACTGCCAGCGGCCAGTCATTGGGTCTTTAGAGGCCTGATGAAGACCGAGTACATTGTACTCTCTCTATACCATACGTACTAACTCTCTCTTACATGCAATAAACATCATTGGGCTGCTGGCTTCATTGCCACCTCTCATTCCCTAATGGCAGCTTAGATATTCGCCATGCAGAATTACTCAGCTTTACAAACACACACACACACACACACACACACACACACACACACACACACACACACACACACACACACACACACACACACACACACACACACACACACACACACACACAATGATCCTCCATCTGGCTCTTACAAGGACCATCAGCCATCATTTATTACACAATAAAGATCTCCAACTTCATAAACGAGTTTGAAGCTAAATTAGAGACAAACACTGTGTTGATTTTTTTATTGAACTGCGTTGATACATTCATCTACTGTCGTAGGGAGAATGATAATGTTCATTTATATGTTATATATTTTTGAAACATTTTTTTATTTAACCAGGTAGGCCAGTTGAGAACACCTTTATTTAACCAGGTAGGCCAGTTGAGAACACCTTTATTTAACCAGGTAGGCCAGTTGAGAACACCTTTATTTAACCAGGTAGGCCAGTTGAGAACACCTTTATTTAACCAGGTAGGCCAGTTGAGAACACCTTTATTTAACCAGGTAGGCCAGTTGAGAACACCTTTATTTAACCAGGTAGGCCAGTTGAGAACACCTTTATTTAACCAGGTAGGCCAGTTGAGAACACCTTTATTTAACCAGGTAGGCCAGTTGAGAACACCTTTATTTAACCAGGTAGGCCAGTTGAGAACACCTTTATTTAACCAGGTAGGCCAGTTGAGAACACCTTTATTTAACCAGGTAGGCCAGTTGAGAACACCTTTATTTAACCAGGTAGGCCAGTTGAGAACACCTTTATTTAACCAGGTAGGCCAGTTGAGAACACCTTTATTTAACCAGGTAGGCCAGTTGAGAACACCTTTATTTAACCAGGTAGGCCAGTTGAGAACACCTTTATTTAACCAGGTAGGCCAGTTGAGAACACCTTTATTTAACCAGGTAGGCCAGTTGAGAACACCTTTATTTAACCAGGTAGGCCAGTTGAGAACACCTTTATTTAACCAGGTAGGCCAGTTGAGAACACCTTTATTTAACCAGGTAGGCCAGTTGAGAACACCTTTATTTTAACCAGGTAGGCCAGTTGAGAACACCTTTATTTAACCAGGTAGGCCAGTTGAGAACACCTTTATTTAACCAGGTAGGCCAGTTGAGAACACCTTTATTTAACCAGGTAGGCCAGTTGAGAACACCTTTATTTAACCAGGTAGGCCAGTTGAGAACACCTTTATTTAACCAGGTAGGCCAGTTGAGAACACCTTTATTTAACCAGGTAGGCCAGTTGAGAACACCTTTATTTAACCAGGTAGGCCAGTTGAGAACACCTTTATTTAACCAGGTAGGCCAGTTGAGAACACCTTTATTTAACCAGGTAGGCCAGTTGAGAACACCTTTATTTAACCAGGTAGGCCAGTTGAGAACACCTTTATTTAACCAGGTAGGCCAGTTGAGAACACCTTTATTTAACCAGGTAGGCCAGTTGAGAACACCTTTATTTAACCAGGTAGGCCAGTTGAGAACACCTTTATTTAACCAGGTAGGCCAGTTGAGAACACCTTTATTTAACCAGGTAGGCCAGTTGAGAACACCTTTATTTAACCAGGTAGGCAAGTTGAGAACACCTTTATTTAACCAGGTAGGCCAGTTGAGAACACCTTTATTTAACCAGGTAGGCCAGTTGAGAACACCTTTATTTAACCAGGTAGGCCAGTTGAGAACACCTTTATTTAACCAGGTAGGCCAGTTGAGAACAAGTTCTCATTTACAACTGCGACCTGGCCAAGATAAAGCAAAGCAGTGCGATAAAAACAACAACACAGAGTTACACATGGGATAAACATTCGTACAGTCAATAACACAATAAAAAAATCTGTATACAGAGTGTGCAAATAAAGTAAGGAGGTAAGGCAATAAATAGGCCATAGTGGCAAAGTAATTACAATTTAGCAATTAACACTGGAGTGACAGATGTGCAGACGAGGATGTGCAAGTATAAATATTGGTGTGCAAAAGAGCAGAAAAACTAAAACAAATTGTCACGTTCTGACCTCTATTTCCTTTGTTTTTGTATTTATTTAGTATGGTCAGGGCGTGAGTTGGGTGGGCAGTCTATGTTTGTTTTTCTATGTTTTGGGTCAGTTCTATGTTTTCGGCCTAGTATGGTTCTCAATCAGAGGCAGGTGTCATTAGTTGTCTCTGATTGAGAATCATACTTAGGTAGCCTGGGTTTCACTGTTTGTTTGTGGGTGATTGTTCCTGTCTTTGTGTTTGCACCAGATAGGGCTGTTTTGAGTTCTCACGTTTCTTGTTTTTTCGTTAGTTTGTTCATGTATAGTGTCTTCATTAAAATACGATGAACAACCACCACGCTGCGCTTTGGTCCACTTCTTCATGCAACGATGACCGTTACAGAATCACCCACCACAACAGGACCAAGCGGTGTGGTAATGGGCAAAGGAAAAAGCAGCAGCAGGAGCAGCGCGAGGAGGTATGGACATGGGAGGACGAACTAGACGGTAAAGGACCTTGGGCTCAGCCAGGAGAGTATCGCCGCCCCAAGGAAGAACGGGAGGCGGCGAAAGCGGAGAGGCGCTGGTATGAGGAGGCAGCGCGGCGTCGTGGATGGAAGCCCGGGAGTCAGCCCCAAAAATTTCTTGGGGGGGGGCTAACAGGGAGTATGGCTACGCCAGGTAGGAGACCTGAGCCAACTTCCTGTGGTTACCGGGGGGCTAGAGAGACCGGGCAGGCACCGTGTTATGCTGTGGAGCGCACGGTGTCCCCAGTGCGGGTGCACAGCCCGGTGCGGTACATTCCAGCTCCGCGTATCGGCCGGGCTAGAGTGGGCATCGAGCCAAGTGCCATGAAGCCGGCTCTACGCATCTGGTCTCCAGTGCGTCTCCTTGGGCCGGCTTACATGGCACCAGCCTTGCGCACGGTGTCCCCGGTTCGCCTGCATAGCCCAGTGCGGGCTATTCCACCTCGCCGCACTGGCAGGGCGACCGGGACCATTCAACCGGGTAAGGTTGGGCAGGCTCGGTGCTCAAGAGCTCCAGTGCGCCTGCACGGCCCGGTCTATCCGTCACCACCTCCACACCCCAGCCCTCCGGTGGCAGCTCCCCGTACCAGGCTGTCTCTCCGGCCCATCCGTTCAGAGCCTTCCTCTTCTCCAGCGCTGCCGGAGTCTCCCGCCTCTCCGGCGCTACCAGAGCCTTCCTCCTCTCCAGCGCTGCCGGAGTCTCCCGCCTGTCCGGCGCCTCTGCCGGAGCCTCCCGCCTGTCCGGCGCCTCTGCCGGAGCCTCCCGCCTGTCCGGCGCCTCTGCCGGAGCCTCCCGCCTGTCCGGCGCCTCTGCCGGAGCCTCCCGCCTGTCCGGCGCCTCTGCCGGAGCTTCCCGTCTGCCCAGCGCCGCCAGCGCCGCCCGTCTGCCCAGCGCCGCCAGCGCCGCCCGTCTGCCCAGCGCCGCCAGCGCCGCCCGTCTGCCCAGCGCCGCCAGTGCCGCCCGTCTGCCCAGCGCCGCCAGTGCCGCCCGTCTGCCAGGAGCCGCCAATGCCGCCCGTCTGCCAGGAGCCGCCAATGCCGCCCGTCAGCCAGGGGCCGCCAGTGCCGCCCGTCAGCCAGGGGCCGCCAGTGCCGCCCGTCAGCCAGGGGCCGCCAGTGCCGCCAGTCAGCCAGGGGCCGCCAGTGCCGCCAGTCAGCCAGGGGCCGCCAGTGCCGCCAGTCAGCCAGGGGCCGCCAGTGCCGCCAGTCAGCCAGGGGCCGCCAGTGCCGCCAGTCAGCCAGGGGCCGCCAGTGCCGCCAGTCAACCAGGGGCCGCCAGTCAGCCAGGGGCCGCCAGTGCCGCCAGTCAGCCAGGGGCCGCTAGAGCCCCTCTGTCCCGAGCAGCTGCCCCTCTGTCCCGAGCAGCTGCCCCTCTGTCCCGATCAGCTGTCCCTCTGTCTCGAGCAGCTGTCCCTCTGTCCCGAGCAGCTGTCCCTCTGTCCCGAGCAGCTGCTTCACCTCTGTCCCGAGCTGCCCCTCTGTCCCAAGCAGCCCCTCTGTCCAGTGGGGTCATTGAGAGGGGTGGGCATGGTGAGTAAGCCACGGAGGCGGACAATAAGGCGGACTGAGACAATGGTGAAGTGGGGTCCGCGTCCCGCGCCAGAGCCGCCACCGCGGACAGACGCCCACCCAGACCCTCCCCTATAGGTCAAGGTTTTGCGGCCGGAGTCCGCACCTTTGGGGGGGGGTACTGTCACGTTCTGACCTCTATTTCCTTTGTTTTTGTATTTATTTAGTATGGTCAGGGCGTGAGTTGGGTGGGCAGTCTATGTTTGTTTTTCTATGTTTTGGGTCAGTTCTATGTTTTCGGCCTAGTATGGTTCTCAATCAGAGGCAGGTGTCATTAGTTGTCTCTGATTGAGAATCATACTTAGGTAGCCTGGGTTTCACTGTTTGTTTGTGGGTGATTGTTCCTGTCTTTGTGTTTGCACCAGATAGGGCTGTTTTGAGTTCTCACGTTTCTTGTTTTTTCGTTAGTTTGTTCATGTATAGTGTCTTCATTAAAATACGATGAACAACCACCACGCTGCGCTTTGGTCCACTTCTTCATGCAACGATGACCGTTACACAAATATGGGATGAGGTAGGTAGTTGGTTGGATGGGCTATTTACAGATGGGCTGTGTACAGCTGCAGCGATCGGTAAGCTGCACTGACAGCCGGTGCTTGAAGTAATTACTTATTATGTTGTATGTCTAGTAAGCTGATGGGATGCACTCACTACAATACCCTTCTACCTGTGATCCATGAAAAAACATAATTATCTGATAATCAATTACATTTATCGCTCCAGACAGAGAGATCTCCACACTCTTTTCATTGGCCGGTATCTTTTAATCAAAGGCAGTTTAGTGAGTAGAGTTCTTCAGATGATAAGACCTTGGCAACACAATCCACTGCTCAAATAGGCTCATTATCAAGGACTGCCAGCCTACTATTAGTTGAGGTCGGTGGATTTCATCCAGTGAAAATGTTCTTTAATATAAATGCAAAACAAGAGCTGAATCCCAAATGGCACTCTATTTCCTTTGTAGTGCACCACTTTTAACCAGGGCCCACAGGACCAAAGTAGTGCACTATATAGGGAATATGGTGCCATTTGGGACACAACCAAGGACCATTGGCTGCCATGAGTTTTCCCAGTCTGCCTGAACTCATGAGTCCTTATCAACTGGACCCTCCATAGTGACGTTAAGTGAATCACTAGCTAACTGTTAGTTTATACAGCATACTGGAATAACAACTTTACAAAACTTACATCTCTCAAGGTGAGGTGAGATTTCAATCAGAACTCTAGTCTATGCATTATTTCCATAGGTTGTCTTCACATGGTGTGATTAAAAGGATATAGAAGTTTGGATGTGTACGTTTGAGTGGCACATCAGGATAAAAACGAGTTAAGGTTATGGGTAAGGTTAGGGATACGGTTAGGAATTAAGATCGGGTTAGAAGGCCTGGCATTAGGAGCCATATAAAATCTAACAGTCACATATGAAATCTAACAGTCTGTAACGGCATTCCTCCTCCTCTTCTGAGGAGTAGCGAGAAGGATCGGAGGACCAATGCGCAGCGTGGTAAGTGTCCATAACGTTTATTTTAAGACATAAACTGAACACTATGAAATACAAAACAATAAATGTCAACATGAACGAAAACCGAAATAGTACCGTGTGGCAACAAACACTCACACGGAAACAAACACCCACAACTCAAAAGTGAAACCCAGGCTACCTAAGTATGATTGTCAATCAGAGACAACTAACAACACCTGCCTCTGATTGAGAACCATACTAGGCTGAACTCAAAACCCCAACATAGAAAAACACACATAGACTGCCCACCCCAACTCACGCCCTGACCATACTAAATAAAGACAAAACAAAGGAGATAAAGGTCAGAACGTGACACAGTCACATATAAAATCTAACAGTCACATCCACTACCTATCAGTTTTTCTGACCTCTGAACTCTAGCCAATGTATCTCTTAAACGTTCAAATCAATTCTGTCAAAAAGGCTTTAACAAGTGTGATTGGAGGATACAGTGTTATTAGTTGTTCTATACCTGTAGGAGGAAGTCAAAGAGTGCCAGGTGCCCCCACTCCGCATGGTGAACCCCCACACAGGGGGTCTCGTTGAGGGCCACGCCGCTGCCACTTCCACACCTGGCCCTCAGCAGGCTCTGGTACTGGGGCCAGGTGAGAGGGAACGAGTTCTGGTCATTGTCATCATCAGCCAGGTGTTGGATGCCTGGGTCCCACCACACCACGGGTCTGGCTGCCCCTCTGGTGTATTTATAAGGCAGGATGTCACTGTGGAAGTCCCTGAGCACTGTGGGCAGACTCCTGTTCAAGCCGAGAACACGGTCTAAATGGAAAGCGAAGACTTCGAACCAGTCGTCTGGACGTTTGATCAGGGCACACAGACCCTGTTGGCAGTGCACACTGTGGTCAGCCAATGGAGCCCCAAGAGAAGGGGGATGATGAGGGGCACCCAGCCCTACATGCAGGACCTGTCCGTGGGCTGGGAGCCTAGCCTTACTGACAACCTCACTGCCCGAGAGGAACTCCATCTTGTGAATGTCGTCCTTGCTGAGCCATGGCACAGAGTCAGGGTCCCCAGTCCTTATTCTCCGTGTGTCAGTGTCTGGGAACTCCCTCTCTCCAGCTGACATCTTACACCAGTGGGCCTCCCCCTCACTCCCTTTCTCTGGCTCTGCTGCTGTTTTTGCAGTGGGCCGGGTCTTTTTACGCCCAGACGAAGGCTGTCTGTCACGTTTCCTGAGTTCTCTGGGGACCTTTTTCACAGCCTGCTGCTTGGTTAGGTTCTTCCTCCCTGCTTTCCCTGCCTGCCCTGCCTGCCTGGTTTGCCCCTGGTCCTGCCTCTGTTCATCTGGAGTACATTTGTGCTCAGAGTCAGACAGGCCGAGTAGTAGAAGGGCGGCAGTAGAAGGGCGGCTCTGGCTGTGCGCTACAGTCTGGGTCACGGCTGGGTGGAGGTTCCCTTGTCTGGGAAGAGGTGGTGGCTGGGTGGAGAGCTCTGAACCACTGCAGTTGGTTAGATGGCTTCCATCATGCCTTATTAGCACAGCATTGACTGTCAATGGCGCGGTATCATGTTGTTTGTCTCTAATAGAACTTGGCGGCATCTCTTTCTTCTCTTTCCTTTTGGAGGCGATGCCCTTAGTTTTACGATTCTTCTTGTAGTTGTTGTAAGTTCTCTCATCTGTCATGCTAGCTGCTCTCCTATCCAGTTTGGGCTGGGCCATGACCAGGTGATGCTTTGAGGACTCTTTGACTTTGTCACTCTGCTTCCAACCTCCACTGTGACCTTTGAGGGGTAGAGGAAGATGGTGTTGGTGGTGAGGGGCCAATGAGGCCCTTTCCCTGGGTCTTGCCCTCGCTCTATACCCTTTGGCTCCAGCAGAGCTCAGGCCTCGTGAGGGCAGCCTGCGTGTCTCAGAGGGGGGGAAGGGGAGGATGTTGATCACCACCACAGACAGGGTAAAGAGGAGGAGGAAGGCCCACACTGCCCACCTCTTGCAGCAGATCTTGGACCACACTCGTAAGGCCTGCATGCATGGGAAACAGAAAACAAAGAGAATGTTAGGTCTGTAGTTGGGAGCAAACCACCACAAAGCCATGATTATAATGGAGCAGAGCCATAAATCAAAGATCATATATTTACTCTCTAAACTGTACGGTCGCTGGTCGGCCACTTGAACTGAACAGCTCAGATTCCAGTGTGTGTTTACAGAAGTGGAAACTTGAATCTCTCAGAGGTTGACAAATGCAAATATCGGTACACAGACTGAAGGACAAGGGCAAACCAAAAACATAGAAATGAAACAACCTGTGCTTAAAAAAAATTATTTGGTAAGTTATTCTGTTTAAAACACTAAGGAGAGAGAGAGAGAGAGAGAGAGAGAGAGAGAGAGAGTTGTACATGTATCCCGTCTGCAATGCACACAAGTGTAAATAAAGCCTTTTTCAGCCACAGCTGGGCTTTCCTCAGCTTATATTGTAGGAGAGTTACAGTTACTGAGTTGAGACAAATACTATGGCAAACACATAGATATTGCAGCATTCCCTTTTGCACGCCAGATCATCCAGAATGTGCTGATAGACACTGCGTGCCAAATGGTATATAGTGCACTCCTTTTGACCGTGGCCCATAGGGAATAGGGTGCCATTTGGGACACAGACAGATTCTGAATGTCTTACTTCTACTGCAGTCTCTGTGTTGATGAATTACTTTTCTGTGGCATAGGCCTAAATACAAACCGGTCCCATTCCATAAAGTCTCCATCGCATATAGAGTATGTATGCCATAGAGATGAATCCATTCAGATGAATGAAAGGATTAGGCTATTGTATAGAGCTATATGGGCTATGGTATAGAGCGATAGAGGCTATGGTATAGAGCTATAGAGGCTATGGTACAGAGCTATAGAGGCTATGGTACAGAGCTATAGAGACTATGGTACAGAGCTATAGAGGCTATGGTATAGAGCTATAGAGGCTATGGGATAGAGCTATAGAGGCTATGGTACAGAGCTATAGAGGCTATGGTACAGAACGATAGAGGCTATGGTACAGAGCGATAGAGGCTATGGTATAGAGCTATAGAGGCTATGGTATAGAGCTGTAGAAGCTATGGTATAGAGCTGTAGAGGCTATGGTACAGAGCTATAGAGGCTATGGTACAGAGCTGTAGAGGCTATGGTATAGAGCTGTAGAGGTTATGGTATAGAGCTGTAGAAGCTATGGTATAGAGCTGTAGAGGCTATGGTACAGAGCGATAGAGGCTATGGTATAGAGATATAGAAGCTATGGTATAGAGCTATAGAGGCTATGGTATAGAGATATAGAAGCTATGGTATAGAGCTATAGAAACTATGGTACAGAGCGATAGAGGCTATTGTATAGAGCGATATAGGCTATGGTATAGAGCTGTAGAGGCTATGGTATAGAGCTGTAGAGGCTATGGTATAGAGCTGTAGAGGCTATGGTACAGAGCGATAGAGGCTATGGTATAGAGCGATAGAGGCTATGGTATAGAGCTATAGAGGCTATCGTATAGAGCTGTAGAAGCTATGGCATAGAGCTGTAGAGGCTATGGTACAGAGCGATAGAGGCTATGGTACAGAGCTGTAGAGGCTATGGTATAGAGCTGTAGAAGCTATGGTATAGAGCTGTAGAGGCTATGGTACAGAGCGATAGAGGCTATGGTATAGAGATATAGAAGCTATGGTATAGAGCTATAGAGGCTATGGTATAGAGATATAGAAGCTATGGTATAGAGCGATAGAGGCTATAGTATAGAGCTATATAGGCTATGGTATAGAGCTGTAGAGGCTATGGTACAGAGCGATAGAGGCTATTGTATAGAGCGATAGAGGCTATGGTATAGAGCTATATAGGCTATGGTATAGAGCTGTAGAGGCTATGGTATAGAGCTGTAGAGGCTATGGTATAGCTATAGAGGCTATGAACCATGACTACATGGAACTCTCTCCCACCTCAGTTAACCCAAGCAATAAGATCAGAAAAAAATGACCCTTAAAAACACCACCTCACTGCACAACGTGGACTCTGAAGACACACACTAACACATGCTATACACACGCACCCACACATTATTCTTAGTAATGTAATATAGTATTGTAAAATTGTAATACAATAATGTAAATTTGTATGATGTTTTGTATGATGTCATGTTTAATTTCTGTTTGGGCCTCAGGAAGATCCCAATTAGAAACAGCTAATGGGAATCCTAATAAAATACTAAATATTATGGTTCCATTCGATCTTCACATACATACAGTATTATTATGAATATAACTTAGCTTCTTCCATCTTTTTGTTTCTAATCTTTTCTATTTTGTGTTACATTTAGATTAATATTTAGTAACAGTGACTAGTGAGAAACTGCCATCAAGGATCAGCTTTACTGGCCCACAATGCAACTCTACTAATTACATAACCAATAGTAGGTGAAAGCAGTCATCTCTCAGAAAGACAACCTACATCAGCTGTCCCTCTGCCTGCCTCTGTCCTGTCCTCGCTCCTCTCTTTCTCTCTGAGGGAATTCAACCTAAGGACTGTTTCAAACCCGTGAGATATTTTCCCAGTCGGTGGCTGACGACAGCTTTACAGCTTTCCCAGACCCCACCTGTGAATGGATTTTATTATGCTCTTCTGAAAGAATGTCATGCCAGTAGTTCTGACTGAGTCAGGGTCCTGATGGGCTTTTAGATGTCCGTGGAGATCCCTGTCTGAATAAGATCTACCACTTACCCAGCTGACTTACCCAGCTAACCCCCAGGCATATGAATAGTAGATCTGAGATAGTTGGATAGGTAGAATATAGTATACCACCAGAATATGGTGGTAGCTCCATCTTGCCCTCTGATAGGCCAGGTGAAATTCCCGCCATATTGCTTGCACCTATCCAATCCTCTCATATCTACAGAAGTACCCATAGGGTGTATATCTAGGGATTAATTTGCATAAGATATGTCCTGCACCTATACTGTAATGTACATTGTAATAAGCTCCTGAGCAGCAGAGATATTCTTTGGCGGTGGGTGGATGAAGCTTCACTGTGCCACGGTCCAACACCCCCTCACTCCAGTGACGCACTGCACCAGCCTCCACCTGGCAAAGCCAGAAGACTCACTCACACTCACTGATGGAACCTGCTCTCCAAAAACACATTAATCACATTCCAAAAGTTCTGGAATTTTGTGGAAGTGACACAGATGCACCCTGTCATGACCCTTTCCAAATCCAGTGACTCAGTTTGTTTTGGTATAGAGCTATAGAAACTATGGAATAGAGCTATAGAGGCTATGGTATAGAGCTATAGAGGCTATTGTATAGCTATATAGGCTATGGTATAGAGATATATAAGCTATGGTATAGAGCTATAGAAACTATGGTATAGCTATATAGGCTATGGTATAGATATAGCTTTGTTCTGGTTTGACCAACCAGCTCTAATTAGTGGTCAGGCATGTAGCACCTTGTATGTCTGTGTGTCTGTGTGACCGTGTGACTGTGTCAACATGAAGACATTGTGTTGTTTCTTAGTGGCTTTAGCACTTCTCTATAGCAGACATGCACAGCAAGGGGGTATGATACACAGCTCAACACCAAACCATAGCACAAAAAACAACAAGACAAATGCCTTGGTGTCATATTTGATAGGAATTTTAATCACCACAAAAACAAAATAGTACGAAATTGACACAAAGTCATTGTTGTATTGCATGGCTGCTGTTGAACGGTTTTCAGCTCACATGCTATATGATCTGATACATGGCTACACAACACATCTTAGCACCTACAGTTGAAGTCGGAAGTTTACATACATAGGTTGGAGTCATTAAAACTTGTTTTTCAAACACTCCACAAATTTCTTGTTAACAAACAATAGTTTTGGCAAGTCGGTTACGACATCTACTTTGTGCATGACACAAGCAATTTTTCCAACAATTGTTTACAGACAGATTATTTCACTTATAATTCACTGTATCACAATTCCAGTGGTTCAAAAGTTTACATACACTAAGATGACTGTGCCTTTAAACAGCTTGGAAAATTCCAGAAAATGATGTCAAGGCTTTAGAAGCTTCTGATAGGCTAATTGACATCATTTGAGTCAATTGGAGGTGTACCTGTGTATGTATTTCAAGGCATACCTTCAAACTCAGTGCCTCTTTGCTTGACATCATGGGAAAATCAAAAGAAATCAGCCAAGACCTCAGAAAAAAAATTGTAGACCTCCACAAGTTTGGTTCATCCTTGGGAGCAATTTCCAAAAGCATGAAGGTACCACGTTCATCTGTACAAACAATAGTACACAAGCATTAACACCATGGGACCACGCAGCCGTCATACTGCTCAGGAAGGAGACGCTTTCTGTCTCCTAGAGGTGAACGTACTTTAGTGCGAAAGGTGCAAATAAATCCCAGAACAACAGCAAAGGACCTTGTGAAGATGCTGGAGGAAACAGGTACAAAAGTATCTATATTCACAGTAAAATGGGTCCTATATCGACATAACCTGAAAGGCCGCTCAGCAAGGAAGAAGCCAGTGCTCCAAAACCGCCATAAAAAAGACAGACTACGGTTTACAACTGCACATGGGGACAAAGATCGTACTTTTTGGAGAAATGTTCTCTGGTCTGATGAAACAAAAATAGAACTGTTTGGCCATAATGACCATCATTATGTTTGGAGGTAAAAAGGGGAGGCTTGCAAGCCGAATAACACCATCCCAACCGTGTGAAGCATGGGGGTGGCAGCATCATGTTGTGGGGGTGCTTTGCTACAGGAGGGACTGGTACACTTCACAAAATAGATGGCATCATGAGGATGGAAAATTATGTGGATGTACTGAAGCAACATCTCAAGACATCAGTCAGGAAGTTAGAGCTTGGTCGCAAATGGGTCTTCCAAATGGACAAAGACCCCAAGCATACTTCCAAAGTTGTGACAAAATGGCTTAAGGACAACAAAGTCAAGGTATTGGAGTGGCCATTTCAAAGCCCTGACCTCAATCCTATAGAAAATGTGTGGGCAGAACTGAAAAAGTCCATGCGAGCAAGGAGGCCTACAAACCTAACTCAGTTACACCAGCTCTGTCAGGAAGAATGGGTCAAAATTCACCCAACTTATTGTGGGAAGCTTGTGGAAGGCTAGGTTTGACCCAAGGAAAACAATTTAAAGGCAATGCTACCAAATACTAATTGAGTGTATGTAAACCTCTGACCCACTGGTAATGTGATGAAAGAAATAAAAGCTGAAATAAATCATTCTCTCTACTATTATTCTGATATTTCACATTCTTAAAATAAAGTGGTGATCCTAACTGACCTAAGACAGGGAAATTTTACTCAGATGAAATGTCAGGAATTGTGAAAAACTGAGTTTAAATGTATTTGGCTAAGGTGTATGTAAACTTCCGACTTCAACTCTATCTAACACAAAGAACACTAGAAGAATACAGTTTCACTTTATTGAGTGGAGTCATCCTCGACAATTACCTTTCTTGCAGTGATCTTTACCAATTGTTGTTCAGCATTTGTCTGTGTTCCACTTCAGTCTAATTCCAGCTATGACAACCGCAAGGCTGGAATTCTATTAGGCTATAGCCTCCCACTCGTTTCAGCAGGCCAGGTGTCTGATGCCGTTACCTTCTGGTCCATTCTTTTTACATCTCTTCTCTTTTAGTAGACGGAACGCTCGAGGACAGGTTTGCAGGAATGCTGAGACATGCAACAAATGCTTTACAGGATTCAAAGAAGATTAGGAGAAAATCAGTCTCATTATTTTCCATGTTTAGCGGAGAGGGGGAGGAGGAGAAAGAGGAGAGGAAGGTGGAAGTAGGGAGGGGAGAGAGAGAAAAAGGGAGAGAGAGAAAGGGTGAGGGTGAATACTGTAGACGAATAGCATTAATATTACACAGAGAATAGCATCTGAAAAGAGCTTCCAAAGTAGCCTTGTTCAGTGGGAGGAGAACAGACTGGCTTGGTGGTCAGGATTTAGGGACTGTCACAGTCATATTCTGGAAAAGCACTGGGCTGCAGCTCTATTAGCATAACCACGTACACTAGCATGTGGAGGGAGGCTCTCTCTCTTTCCTGCTGATATGTTGTAGTTAATCACCCGTTGAGAAAGAAACTCCTGCATGACAGGACAAAGGAGTACATTCTCTCTCCATTCTAGCATGGCAAAACTGATACACTGTGACTACACACAGAATGTTATTCCGTTAATGGGCCTCATCTACTTGGTAATGGGCATGTATGAATTGTACGTGTGAAATTGTGTGAAAACATATCTATTCGCTTAAGTGCATGTGTGTCTATCTGTGTGTATGGCGTGACGACCCTCCCACTCTGTCTGCCGTATTCTTTCTCTTTGCTCTCGTTTTCCTTATTAGGATGCTGGTGGGTGGAGCCGGGAGGGCTCCACCATGCATGCAACATGGGACACACCTGGGCCCTGGTGTGTCCCGGGATAAATACACCTCTTCCCCATTCATGGGGGAGACTCTCTCCATGCAGACACCTTTATAGATTTTGTTGTGGTTATCTTTGTGGCCTTTTGTTTGTTTGCTTTGGCACCTTTCAACACCCTGCATTATCTCATTTATGCAAGCAAGCAAACACTCACTTACACTACTGATTACACACACCATTATTAATCGTATTTAGTTTACTTTATTTAATAAATATATTTTGTTATTCCTTGTCTCCACGTTGTTTCCCTTTTGTTACGAACTTCGAGCCGGTTTGTGACAATGGGCACAGGAGGTTTAGGGGGTATATTCTAACATGAAATGAATTGCTTCCATGTTCATGTAGGTTATTATTGTGTGCATTAAATAGATGTTCTAGTCAAAGATAGGGAATAATTACTGTCTCACATGACCATTCAGTCCCAGCGCTGAGGCAACTTTGAAAGAGAAAAATAAGCGAGAACCTCCCTTTCAATAAACCACATACAACAAAAAGGCTAACAAAGAATGCAATAAATCCCCTGACTGCTTTGTAAATCCATACAGAACATCACAACAAACAATTCTGCTGTAGTGTTGACTGGTGAGTGGTGAGGGAGAACAAAGTCCATCATCTGACAGTAATATGACATGATGGCATGGAAAAGGCAGCATGAGATCTCTCCACTGATGTCAGACAGGGGAAGACCTTAATTGAATCAGTCACCACATCTCTGCTGCCTGAGAGATCACACTGACCGGAAGTGTCACGGAGCAAAACATTATCTCAAGATGGCTATACTGAAAGGAAAGGAATAAACTGTGTGCTTGGTTGAACACAGTTTCATGAGGGAGACTGGGAGAAAGAGGATGTGGTGCTGTAATGCACATGAAGCCCCAGGCTGGATTAAAGTAGTCTTACTGGCAACACACACACACACACGTACACACACACACACACACACACACACACTTACATGCACGCACACTCAAACACTCTCTCTCGCTCTCTAGATTTATAGCAATGCTGTGTTCCAAGTGACCTTGACAATACCTGATAATGCATATTTCACTGCAACGACCCCATCCCATGGGAAAAGAAACCAGCTCGTCCCATGACAGAAACTGCTGCTCATCATTCGCCTCTCCAGTCAGCATCAGCAATATCCTCCTTTCCACTGGTCTCTTACTATACCACAGAGAGCCATTCTCATAATGGGCTAGTCATAGGTCTATATTCTGCTTTATACCCCGGGACCTGGGAGAAAGAGTGGTGAGATAGGGGCCCAAACAGAACAACAGTGCTTTTATTGTCCTCTTTAACCGAGCCTCTCTCTGAGTGACAGCCAGGCTGATACAGATGTGCTTCTCCACTGCACACAGAGAGACCCTCAGTGTAATGACTTGATGATGTTAATCTACAAAGGGAAGTCTGCAGGTGTGTGAGAGAAAGAGAGGACAGATAGAGAGAAAGAGTAAGAGAGTGAAAGAGAGATGGGGAGATAGAGAGGGGAAGAGGAGAAGAGGGGCAACCGTCTGCTGTTTAGCCTGTCCTGTGCACGTGTGTTTGTGTGTGCACACGTGTGTGTGTCTGTGTGTATACGTGTGTGTGCCTGTGTGTATACGTGTATGTGTCTGTGTGTATACGTGTATGTGTCTGTGTGTATACCTGTGTGTTTACGTGTATGTGCCTGTGTGTATACGTGTGTGTATACGTGTGTATATACGTGTGTGTATACGTGTGCATGATCAGCAACGCCTCTTTGTTATGGCAGAGACGTCAGCACACAGTATAGGAGTGTGACAACAGCCGATCTGCTGCAGTCAATGATTCACTCACACACAGTGTGAGACTGAAGAAGTCAGCCCAGTGCTGATTATATCACTTTGTGACAGCTGATGTAAAAAGCGCTTTAGAAATAAATTTGATTGTGTTTACTTGATATCAATCAAATTCAATCAGACACAAAAGAGACAAATAGAGACCACTACACATATTCTACACACACACACACACACACACACACACACACACACACACACACACACACACACACACACACACACACACACACACACAACCTCCCGAGCAGCGAGCAGATTAGGGCCTGCCTGGAGAGACAGGTGGGGACAGCTCTGGATCACTGTCAAGATCCTGTTATCACAGTAGTCAAACCATCGCAGGTTTTCTGAATGACGGTGGAAAACATCTTGAAGTGTGACAGGCGAACTGTATGTGCAGTACTGTATGGATGGATGTGTGAGATACAGGATAGTCATGATCCAAACATTCCCCAAGGCTATACTGCCACTGTGTCAGAGGAAAATCTACAAGGTAAAGCCTACAAGACAAGAGGATCAGTGTAGTCTACGGTGAGGTCATCAGTCAGTTACTTGTCAAGATATACCCAAAGAACAATGGCAATTTGAACAGGACACTAGTGTGCATTTATTTGTACTAAATGTCAAATATTTCAGTTATTCAAATGATGTATGAGAGCAGCATGTCCTGGTGTGATTTTGAATTACAAATTGATATCACCCACCTGCAGTATAAACTGCTTAAGGTCAATTGACTGTCCTGTGGCAGTGTGGCTAGCTGCTGATAACATTGTATTCTATGCATGTAAATGAATGCCGGCCAACTGACTTCCCATGGGGCACACTGTTGATGCATTTAGCCGGCTGAATACATTTGCTATTTACTACACACGCACACACTCACACAGACACAGAGACGTTAAGCAGGAGCCTTAATAGTAGTCAGTGAGGCGCTGCTCTCTGCAGTGCCCTTTTTAGGCCCCGTGCCAGACCCTGCCTGCACAGTGATAAATAATGTCACACACACAGTGGTGTAAAGTACTTAAGTAAAAAATACTTTAAAGTACTACTTAAGTAGTTTTTTTGGATATCTGTACTTTACTTTAGTATTCATATTTTTGACTACTTTTACTTCACTACATTCCTTAAGAAAATATTGTACTTTTTACTCCATACATTTTCCTTCACACCCAAAAGTACTCGTTACATTTTGAATGCTTAGCAGGACAGGAAAATAGTACAATTCACGCACTTATCACCTGAACATCCCTGGTCATCCCTACTGCCTCTGATCTGGCAGACTCACTAAACACACATGCTTCGTTTGTAAATGATGTCTGAATGTTGAAATGATTTGTTTGGTTTGGTACTTTTTCCACCACTGCGCACACACACACACACACTGGTACCGACTTGAGAGCATGTTTGCCTTTTCAACTGTTTAAAGTTGAAATCAGAATCTAAACATTTCACTAAAAAGCCTGATAGACGAAATAATTGAAATGAATTGTCATGCTTCCACCAGTCATGTATGTTAGTTAATTAAGGAATGATGCCTAGGGATATACTGTGTGTTCTAAACTTCATGCCTTAGTCACAGCTATGAAAAACATGAGCAAGAATGTTCTAACCATATGGCTGCAGTGTGTGAGCACATTTAAGAAGGTCTGCTTTTAATCTGACATGCCATGGCAAGAGAGGAACCTCAGAAGAAGGATGACATTTTTGGTGCAAAATTGGCCCAGAATAAGCAACATTACATTCTTTCTTTATCGTAACACAAAAACAAGACAAATTATTGATTTACCAACAAAATCACCACTATTTGGTGATAGAAACCTCCTGCCAGACCTCTCCTCCCCTCCCATCCTCTCCCCTCCTGCAAATGTATTTTCTATGAGGATTACTGAGATTATAAACAACCTACAACACATCAGAGTTTTTCCTGGTCCCCAGATGGACCTATTTTTTCATCAATATACACACTCTGGACACCTCGGTACCACACAGTCCTGCAGCCACATCCCCGGTCTAATCAACCAACCTTTTACCAGGAGCCATCTTTCCCCTAATGCTCTCTGGGACTGGGAGATGTAAAGTCGCTCCAAACCCATCAGGCCTCATAAAACAGGAGCTTGTAGCCAGCTCTCAGAGCTGTTATGACATGTTCCTTCTTCCCAGTGAAAAGGTCAGCTCACTAGGCAGAATTCCTGCACAGTGCACACTGAAACCTATGAAAGTGTATACTGTATAGGTTTCACTGACCGCACACACACACACATACACTAAAACCTAGACGGAAAGTGTGTGAGTTATAAAAGTTCAGACGTCAGTGTTTGGATGGTAATTTTTGCCTAAATCACGGAGTCCTACTAGTCCATATAAAGAGATCCACGGGTACTGTAGAACCTGTTTAGGACTAATATGAAACTGTATTTGACTCCAGTCTTTTCATTACAATTCAATCATTTTAAGTACTTAATGTTATCTTTAGTTTATGGCATAAGGGCAACATAATGTTAAGTGTTTTCTAAATTGAGAGGCCGTTGTTTTGTCCCCCTGAACTGCAGTGGTGTGGAGTCCTGTCCTCCTAACAGATTTACTTGGAAGCCAATATTACATGGGTCATTCATAATGCATTGAGGCAACAAGCATTCCATCCTGTCTGAGACAGGAACCATGTTCTTATGTGGACTGCTCTGCTCCGAGACCCGATACTGCCTGGAATATGGTATTTGACAGCGGTTGGCCCTCCCTTTAAGCGCACAAAGTTATGGCACTGCTTTCCCTTTCAAAGCAAACCCAGGAACTGAAATCCCAGCTGAGAATACAACCATGGATGGACGGGACTCACAGTGCATTGTGTCTAACCAATATCCTGTGGGTCTGGATTTTATTTTGTGTGTCTGAGTACAGCAGTGAATTCCAATGGTGCCCCTTGAATGACTTGAGGCAGACTTGAGGTTGAGGTTGTAGTCAGTGCATGCTTGTGTTTGAAGAGAAAAGATGCCTCTCTC
Organism: Oncorhynchus clarkii lewisi; assembly: GCF_045791955.1. Taxonomy (NCBI): domain Eukaryota; kingdom Metazoa; phylum Chordata; class Actinopteri; order Salmoniformes; family Salmonidae; genus Oncorhynchus; species Oncorhynchus clarkii. The sequence continues at coordinate 25,024,844 of NC_092149.1, read as the reverse complement.
TACCTCACTTGAGCTTTGAGTTTATGTCTGAGCACAGAAACATTGCATGCAGAAGGAGCTGGTCACTATTCCAATACAGTCTAGGGTGCCAAACACTTTTTTTTTTTACCAGGGGTAGTAGTGATCCTCAAAATGTAAAAATAACACAATAAATAACAGGTTGTAAAACTCATGACACAATACTCCTTAAGCTTCATTTAAGGTCCAATAGATGAGAAGTTGGAGTTATTATTGGATTCCATGGAGCTGTTCAAACCAGGGTCTCCTGTCTACATGTATGGAATCAATTAAGAAACTGTGAGACTGCAGGGTCTGGCTGGTGGAACTGGGAGACTTGATCCCTGATCACCTAGTTGAAAGAGTGTTTTGACTAAAACCTTTTAAAACTTTCTGTAAGAGGGTTTACTATCAACTTTAATATTTGTAAGGCATGAACATATAATTTTCTATCAGATTAATATAATAAATTATCATTCTTTCTTAATATGCAAGATAATCGGAATATAAACGTTTATTACTTCTAGTCTCTTCACTCATTCTACTGATACTCTCTGATACCATAAGTAATGACACTTCACAAGTTTCTCTGATCAGGTGTCAGTGCAGAACAGACAGAATGGATCATGGAGGTCAGCTCTTGGTGCTGATGTGTCAAAATATGACCGATAACAAATGCTCTGGGCTGACCACTTTCTTGCTTCTTTTCCTTCCGGCTAAATAGGATTACAATTCCATATCACATGAAATAAAGGCACACATTATTTTGGCGATATAGTGTAGTCTACAGATAAAATTGGTTTAGCTTTTTTAGCCAAACGGTTTGGAAGTTGTCTATTCTGCAGCTTTATCAGGAACAGAATCAACAAAAGTGCAGCAAGACTATGCAAATGCAACACTTTCGCGTGGATGCACAGACTAAAACAAAGTTTGAAATTGTGCTATCGGGCAGCAAAAATAGAATGATGATTTAAAGGAAACATGAACCACACTTACCATCGTTTTCCCCACTCGGGTGCATTCCACAAGAAAAGTTTACAGCGTTTATTATAGTGCAAACACGTCCGGTGACACCATGTATATATGGTTACACAAACGTTATTGAAGACAAGACAGCAATGGTTCTGAAGATGCAGCGTGCGTAAAGTCTCCGGTTTCTCCACAGTGCTTTTTCAATAGACCATCACTTGATAATTTGAATTGAGCTATGTTTAATCTCCTTCTATAGGCTACATTGCAGTTGTTATTGTAGGGTACTTTGGCATTAATAAAGGTAACAATAAATCTCGCAAATTACAATACTTCAGTGGCTTCAAACTTTCGTGGTAGCCTACTTCTCCAGAAGAAATCCCAACCCACAGTTTTGCTTTAGTGGAGCATAGGCATATATCACAAGCAGCCCTCACTCCCGAGGGACCCGTGCGTTTCGGAGAAGGTTATTTCACTGTAAAAGTCCTCTTTCTGGGACTGGATGGGAATTTAGTAGACTCTAGGAATGCGCTGTAATTTGAGAGCAGACGGCCTGCCCGCGCAGCGCTTGCGTGGTCTAGCTGTCCATATACTGGAGACAGGCGCCTTGAAATTGCAGATCACGTTTTTAAATGAGTCATGAAGCCTAATTTGAATAACAGACAATAAATATCCTTGGTGGATGAGAGCAATAAATGATAAGAACCAGACCCATAAAAATGAATTAATGTTGCTTTTTATCCACTTTGAAATGTGCTTGAATTGCAAAGAATTAGGCTCACTATCCATTCCTTGGCAAATTAGTCACAGGGGACAGATCTAACAGAGACCCATTACCAATTAGGTCTATAACTTTAACTAATAACACATAGCCTATTTTTTGTAATAATTATTAGGCCTAGTCTTGGACTAAAAAACATGCTCAACCTAATCTCCATTGAAAGTGCGTTTTAGTCTAGCATTAGGCTTTATCTGTGTCTGGGAAACTGGCCCATAGGGTTCTATCCTCTTCAGAGATGAAGAAAAAACTGTTTGATTTCTCTGAAGATGAGGTGCTTTTCAACCATGAACGGATTAAAAGACAATGGACAAAGGATGTCAATTCTTGGCTCACTAGGTAAATCTTTATGGTCAAGGACTGCCCCCTTCTGGTACTGTAGCTGTTAACCTTGCAGTCAAAAACGGATTAAAAAAGGAAAATGCGTCCCAAATCTCCACCCTTCTGAAGGGGAAAGTACAGGTGCACACAAATGTGGTGAACCAGAACACATACATAAAGTCTACAGGGGGACGTAGGCTAGGTCAAATAAAAAAAGAGGAAGGAAGGAAACAGATATAACTAGCTGGAGTCTAGAGATGATAACATCATGGGTAATGTTCAGTTTATTGTTAATATGGAACATTCAACCAACAAAAAATGACCGCATGACAAGGATTTGCTGATATAGTACATCAGACGAGAAACATGCAAGATCTCGGAGGTAAATAACCGACAATGCCATGCCATCCAGCAAAATATGGAATAAAGAGATTTTAGTCATTTCAGGTGTTTACCATGCTACCTTCAACCTTAATTCAACCTCCTGATCTCCAGCACTGTATAGCTGATGACTTAGTGCAAATGGCGATCATTTTTGCTCAGCAGTTCATTATGCAATTAATAGTTCTCTTTTATCATACTTTAAAGACGAATTGAGTGTTTGAAGTCACTGAATCTCTTAGAATTGTCTCATTCATCTGTTTGGGATGAGCCTAAAGCACCGAACAAGATCTTATAATGCATTACTGACCCTCAAGTGTATCTTCTCACTGAAAACACTCAAACACATGGAATGGAGATCCTTTTAACAGTTTAAGATACATTATTATGTTTTGTATAATTTCAGCCAGTAGTTTTGAAAGTACCCCAAAATACCCCGAAAATGTTGCACAATTGTGTACAATTGTATCCATTTTGTATGATATGATCCTCTTGCAAAATGATTTTTTTTATTCCCCTGCAATGCATATGATATGTTACGAATTTAAATTTGTACAATATGTTATGCTTTTGTAAGTGCTTAAAGGGGCAGTGCAGTCAAAACGTGATTTCCCCTTTTTTTAAATTATATTTCTACACTATGAGGTCAAAACAACACTGTTTAGGTGGGAGGGAAGTTTTGGCCCACAGTATGACAACACAATCTGATTATTTTGACCAATGACCAGTCAACTTTTATTTGCATATGTTTCATCCTACTTTGAAGGGGTAAGCGGGGTAGGCTCTAGTCTAGAGTCTAGACGATCCTATCTGCCAATCAGGGATGTGTATGTAAATATATTTACATTTGTATCAACACACCCACACGATCAGACTGAGCATTTCAATGGCAAAAGGAGGCTCAGGAAAATAAATAATAGCAAATATATGTGGAGTTATTTTCATGAAATAAACACACACAGTGATTTATTAGACATATAGTGTTGATTTAAAAAATAAAATGAATAAGACTGCATGGGAGCTTTAAGATCCTGTTAAATCTCTTTAACTGATGATGATAATACCTGGTGATAATACCTTCCTCCTATCCATGTTCTATTGTTGCCTGCTGTAACTGTGTCTGGGTGGGACCAGAAGCACTTTCCTCCATCGGGTGTAACTATGGTTGAAAAACTGCTGTAACTTTCCCAAAATTCCAAGGTTTTCTAGAAATCCCAGTTGGAGGATTCCCAGATTTCCTGCTCATTCCCTCCTGATTCCAGGAATCTTCCAACCCGGATTTCTGGAAAAAACACATTTTGGGAAAGTTACTGTAATTTTGCAACCCTAGGTGTAACTGTAATTTGAACACTCTGCCCTCTAGTGGGGGTCAGTAGCAGGCACGCACAGCCTTGATGATCAGAAACATGACACTGACGATGGTGAGGGCGGTGAAGAGGAAGAGGAGGCCACTGAACACAGAGTTGGCCATGGGCAGACGCACCAGCTTGGCCTCAGCAGGGATCATGTTAGATGTATGTAGCATGTAGCCCAGACTCCAGCCTATACTTGTGTTATGTACCTGGAGGGGACAGAGAGACAGCGTGAGGAGAGACAGACAGACACTCACTTAAAACAGACTATTGACCACAAGCCCCTACACCTGCGAATAGGGGTTCCCAGACTTTTTCACTTGGGTCATTTTACCCGGTGCCCCCCTGCCGACCCCTCGGGGGCACACCACACAGTAGAGGATTGACAAGACAGTTTGAAGACAGACAGACTCACTTAAAACAGACATGTGTTTCCCAAACTAGGGGTCTCCTGATTTGAAAATGGGGTCGCGAGTGAAACTAAACCGGGGTCGCTTGATTTATTGTGTCAGTAACTTCTGGTAGCCGCTAGATGTGGTTGTAATAAAGAACAGAGTTTCTGTTTTCTGCCTACACATGTGGCTCTATCTTTTGAACTGTTTAAGCTGTTTTAACTTGTTAACTGTTTTAACAAAATACTATGACCCCATCACTGAAAGATGAGACTCTCAGGAACACGTATGTGTCTGTTTCCCTCCACAATGTCCACAAGCCTCATTAGAACAGAGTGGACAATACTAAATCATAGTGGGGGGGGGGGGGGGGGGGAGAACATCAATTATGTGTTATTTTCTACACAGAAGATCATACAATATTATTGCCTGATGATCTTCTGACCCTCCCAATACCTTTCTGATGCAATTCAGCCACTTCAAACTATACTTTCTTCAGATTGAAGTTCTGTCAGACTGATTTGTAATAAACTGTCATAGCACCTATTTAAAAAGTTAATATTGGCCGTTGACTACATCACTTTTTTTGCATGATGGGGTGGCGAACATTTTATTGATATCAAAATGGGATCACAGACCAAAAATGTTTGGGGACCCCTGCCTTACACCATAGCCCCTACACCAGGGGTGATCACACTTTTGGGCTTGGTGGGCCAAAATATAATCTGAGTGATGGGCCACAGGCTGAACAAATAGACATTATCTATTTAGAAAAATGACAGGTAAACAATAGCTTTTTAGGGTATTTAAACAACAACTTTTCAGTAAGCCATCGTAAAATCACACTTCAAGCATTAATAAAATTGTAGCAATATAACTTGACACCTATCAACACATTCTTATTACCAGTATTAAAGATGAATGAAAAAATGTAACCGTTGTGGCACAGAAACGGTCTATATGTTCATAAGGCTCATAACTTGAAAATAGGAAGGTGTAACAATTTGTATTTTCAGCAGGAAGTAACAGAAATGCATCAGAAAGGTATTGGAACCTTCAGGAAAACATCAGGCAGAAGCGCCATTTTGGGGACCCTAATCGACATTTGGTTGGAAGGCCCACCCACCCACCTCGTGGGCAAAACATTTTAGTGCCACCCCTCTTGGTATTTTTTTTTTTTCAGTGTTAAAGTAAATTCTCTGCAATTCTACACATTTGCCATAGGTGTAGAGAAATGTGGCAGTTTTAAAACAATTTTCATGCAATTCTATTCATGTTTCCATTGGAAGTTGAGAAAATGTTGCAGTTTCAAAGGTAATTTCCTGCCGTTCTACACATTTTGCCATGACTTATGCCATGTTCATATGTTTTCTGAGTGACTAACTAAATCAATGGGGCCCCCCTAGAGGTCAGGGCTCCAGGGAACATGCCCTGTGTGCCTGGTTGTTCATTTGGTGATGATTACTAGTAGAATTGTAGACTCCTAATGCACTACCAAATTTCGAAATTGCACCTTGTGTATTCTACTTTTCTAACTCTGACTAAGCTTAAAAAATTATTCTGGCGGGTCAAACCAAACGTTGGTCCACGGGCCCCAGTTTAGTCTGCCCTGCCCTACAACCTAATCTTGGTTAACCCAAAACTACATTCTTTGGTCAGCTTCTCGATTAAGTTCTGGGTCCCATATGAAGAGATGATAAAACAAGAACCGGAAACGGAACAAGGAATTTCTGGGTGCCCCATTTTTTTCGTTAGAAATTATGGCGATCCCAGCCCACCCCAAATCTAATAATACAACCTTAAAATTGGTATATTTTGATTTTCACATCAACAAATAACCTTAAATTCATGAAATGTTCAGCTCTCTTATAAAAATGAAGAGAAGCAATAAACACATTTATTCCATAAAATTGTAGTTTCAAATGATCTTTCACAAAAAAAAAAAATTATATTGTCCAATAAAATAGTATGTACTCTTAATTTTAAAAACGTTTTAAATTTGGCAATCCCACCTTTGAATACCACTGTCTCCTACACCCTAGGGGACAGACAAGACAGGGGAAGGGGGATACCTAGTCAGTTATCCAACTAAATGTATTCAACTGAAATGTGTCTTCCGCATTTAACCCAACCCCTCTGAATCAGAGAGGTGCAGGGACCTGCCTTAATCGGCATTCGCGTCTTCAGCGCCCGGGGAAGAGTGGGTTAACTGCCTTGCTCAGGGGTAGAACGACAGATTTTTACCTTGTCAGCTTTGGGATTCAATCCAGCAACTTTCCGGTTACTGGCCCAATGCTCTAACCATTAGGCTAGGCTACCTGAGGTCCTCATAAATTAACCCCAGATGGTTCAACTCAACTGACCTGTTCTCCTTATTTATCTACAGATCCCAATAGTCATGGAATGCATTGCCTCGGTTTATGTAGTTGAGGAAGCTTAAACCTATCTTTGCAAAACCTCAAATGTTTCACTGCCACACCTATAAACCCCTATCTCCATCACCCCATCACCCCACCCCAGCCTAAGATTTATGGGACAAACAGACTTAAAAACAGATTATTGCTAAATTCCAAATGGTCACATTACTACATTAGATCTGATAGGATTGGATGGATACAGTATAAAAATTAGGTCAATATTACCTTCTGATTGGCTAGGTGGAAATATCTCCTTACTACTTCCACCTCTCCAATCCTCTCTGATCTACATGAGTGGCAGGAGAGTAGGGACTAGTGGTCGATTTGGAGTTCAGAAATCCTGACCCTTTTCCCAATTATGGCATCCTCTATCATATCTTTTTTTGCTACAAGCTCTCACAGTCTCACATCAGAATTAGACGTTCATCCATGTTTCTCAAACGTCAAATTTCGAAGTTATAGATGCTTACGCCCATTCGCCATCCCGTCAACAACGCCCTAGCAAAACCTAAACCTAATTGAAGATAACAGAGCTCACTGTTGCCCCTACTGGCCGGTTTCCACATCGTCTCCCAACATCATCAGACATGGATGGACTTGGAATACTGACTTGTATCTAGGGCGACCTGCCTTCTTTTTTAACATCAATAGTCTATTGGAAAAGGCTGAAAGACAACAATGAATAATGAACATTACAAGTTAGAAGAGTAATTGCCGTTTATAAATAATTGAGGCAAACTATGCCCCCCAGGGGGAAAATGACTCTAAAATCTGTATTTTCTTCCACTGAAGAAATCATGCCTTTCAATCCCCTCTGATGATGGGACAAAGGGCATCAATTTCTCCTGACACCCAAAACACAAAGGACAGAGAGACAGTAGCTCGCTTGTTTGTAAGAATGAAAAACAGAGAATAGTCATCTTGGGGGACAAATCCCCCATTTTTCATCATGTCAAACAAGCTACTGTAACCAGTCTGTGTTGTGCTTTGATTTTGAAAGAAAACTTAATTGAGTCTAACAGGCAAAGACTTCAGCTGGAAGTTCCAGTCTGGACTTCCATCACAAGTTCCATTTCCTGGGGGCATAGGAAACGATTCTAGCCGCATCCTTGTCAAGATCTTGACCTCTGTTAATGAAAGTATACCCACCATTTATATTGGTTTCTCTTTTTGCAGTACAGTATATGACCATAAAAACATGCGTTTCATTTGGAAGCATGTGTTTGGATCCTCCAAGGTACCTGGCTGTATTCTGCCACACTTACCTGTTTTTGGAAGTCAATGTGTTTCCAAGTGTCTTTATTGAACTTGTAGCCATTTACAAGTAATGTCTGGACGTAATGTGCTGAATAGCAGTAGGACCTTCTGTATTTTTCAGCTATCCAGCCCTTTTTTAGCGTGAGCTAAAAAAGAAGAGAAAAAACAACATTCCATTTGTCTATCCATTATATTTTCCATGTGTTGAGGCAATTTTCTAATAATTTCTTCTGATACATTTCTAATAGTACAATAACCATCTAATAATTGCAATAACCTTGATAATTGTTGGACAGCACCCGTCTTACAAAATATGTCTCTGTTGTCTGTATGAAGTTCCATGTAAAACAGCACCCAGGAAAGGTCCTCATAAATTAACCTCAGATGGTACAGTACAGTGGAATGCATGGCCACTCTTTCTCAGGTGGAGTAAGCTTACCCCACATCATTAAATAGAACATCTATTTACTCATATTTTACTTCTATGCTTACCCCTATTTTAGCTAATGTCAAGCTCTTCCCTTTCTCTGTCACAGCTATAAATGTGAAAATTGCTGCACAGATGTAGGATCTTAATATGACCACTCTTTTGTTGCTGAGAAACGTGTAGTGTATTCTAGTTTTGAAATTTCAGACTTGATTTGCCCTAACAAAAAAAGTATAATCCCCTACAAAAAATACAATTAATTATAATCCACATAATAATTCACATTTCCTGTTGCTGCAGGATTATTTTCCTGCTGTAGCACACTGGCTCAAATTAAGATCCTACGTCAGTAGCTGCCAGTGTAAAAGGACTCCCAGGGGTCCAGTCCATGGAGCAGAGTGACCTCTACCACCACCAACAACAAAAACCTCAACAACTACAACAACAACATGGACTCACGGTGGGCCAATCCCAGGAGCAGAATTCCCAGGTAGAGGAGTTCCACTGGTCCAGTTGTGAAATGCCTTTCAGCCCAACAGCCTGAGCAGTGTAGAAGAACCCAGCATAGGCCTGAGGGATGGAACACACGTTAGGAGCTCAGACAGACACAAGATTTTATGGATAACTGCAAAATATGCCCTATATATACAGTATGTCTGTCTGTCTGTGTGCGTGCACGCGTGTACCAGAAAGTCCCCGGGTCCCACGGATGGTTGGTATACTCTGTCAAAGGAACAGTTCTTCGTGCAGGTCAGGTCAAATATGGATTGCACCACATCCCTACAGGCTCCGTTGTCTGATGACCCCTTCAGGGTGATCATCTGCTTGGGGTCATAGTCGGCAGGCGTTTTTATGCACTCAGTCCCAAAGATGGACTCAGCCGACACAGTCATGTTGTAACCAAGATTGAAGCAGGGGTTGGTCACATGTGTAGCGTTCTCAGAGTTCTGATCAGTGAGACAAAGAGAGCACAGTAAAAGTATTTACAGTATGTCACTTGAACATTCATGAAGAAGGAATCCAAAGGATCAATAGCTGAGCTTGAACCTCTTGTCTACTGTAGTAATTACAGTGTTACTAGGCTACACAGGTATAAGAACTACTATAAGTAAAGTGGGACCACTATTTACATTGTTGTCTCCTCAAAATGGCTGTCTTCAGTTGTGCATGCATTATCTACCATCCTAGCAAAACAGACACTTTTCGACCAAGCTTGCAAAGCAAACCATATAGAAATGGACAGATCAATACGGTTAATACCATAATGCACTTTGCCTCATCTCCGAGAGACAGTAAAGTGTCAAGGTAATGAGGTGTCCTCAGATTTCATAGGGTGTGGTAATTAGATATTAATGGGTGTTGTGGACTTAGCCAGAGGGATTGCATTAATTACACAAAAAACAACACTTAGCTAAGTATAAAAGCAGCATCATCATCATCATGTTGACAATGCTGCCAGGAATGAATGTGAGGGATGACATCCTAACAGATTCTGGGTTCAAATAGTGTTTATTTTCTTTCAACTACTTTACCGCTGGAATAGTCCCAGCCCATTTCGCACTCCAGGCTTGACCAATCAGGTATTTGGAAGAAAACAAATACTATTTGAAGTAAACCCAAATTTCCTTTACACAGTACCTTCACTAAAGCAGCAAGGACTCTCTTCTCTGCCTCGTTCTTCCCATAACACAGGAAGCTGTGAGTGTAGATGTTGTATTCGTAGCCATAGAGGGAGACCCGCATGATGTCTGTTCCCCGGGCGTTGGGATCTGGGAGGGTGAACGCTATCTGGGTGGACGCCCCTCCTAGATCCATGGAGCCCACCATCTTACCTCCGGCAGGACGCACCCACATGTTCCATATGTTTCTCTACAAACCAGAGGATAGATTGATGTTTTCAAATCAATTATGATCTTTATGAAACACAGTGATAAGAACTGTACTCTATTGTGATAAATTCATTCAGATATAAACCCTACACTGATAGAATAAATATTGAAGGGTTCAATGGCTCGCTTCATGCATGGCCCTCAAAAAGGTTCAATATAGAGCTGCAAAACAGTCTTATTTTAAGCATTGTAGAAGCTAAGGAACTTGTCTGTCGGCCCTGCATTGAAGACCAAAGTTGGTCAAAATCTTTTTGGATCAATAAAAAAATACACCAGTTCCATTTAAGGACAAAAAATGACAGCTGCGCCATACAGGTTGCAAAGTAGATGGGAAGAGATGTTTGATGTGCTGATTCCATAGCACATGGTTTATTAACTGATATACAAAACAACGCCGGATTCAAAACTTTGAGTTTTTCAATTTAAATGATTATACAAAATCCTTGCAACCAATTTAATGGATTGGGGGATACAACCATCCCAGTTCTGCAGATTTTGCTGCAAGGAGACAGATTCATTAGGTCACTTGTTTTGGTACTGCACATAGCAGTAGCTTGTTTTTGGTCGCAGGTTCAGGAATGTCTGAAAAATCACAACATTTACCTAAAGCTAACTCTGCTAAAAGCACTGCTGGGTGACATGGAAAGCCATGGTCATTCGATCAATGATATAATATAACTATTTTTTATAAAAATCATCTTTCATTTACAATCTATAGAAACTGAGAATAGTAAGGTTCAGAACTTTTGTGAAGCATCACAGCGCAGTTAAAGAAAAAATTGCAAATAGAAATAAATGAGGGGTTGAGGGTAGCTGAAGGGTAAAAAATGTATCAAATAAAAGGTAACTGATGTAAACTGTACCGTGTCCATAAAATGTATATGGTATGTTTTAAAGCTGGAAGTAGGAGCCTAAGTATTGTTGTCCATGAGTTAACTTCAATTAGGGGAGGGGTGGTAGGGTTATGGTCAAATAATAAAGAAGGAAAATATATTTTAAAAATAAGAAAAAATATGTGGGGGATTGGAAATAATTGTCTGCATCATTTCCAATCCCCCCATATATATATATATATATATATATATATATATATTTTAAATATACATATTTTCCTTCAAAACCATCCAGTTTTGATTTCCACTTTCCATATAATTATTACACTGATATAAACCACAATCTGTCTGCAATATTTAAGCTGATCTAACCCCTACATTTATACAGTATATACTGTATAAACATTGATTTTGTGTTCAAATTTCCATTTTTTTATTTTTTATTTATTTTTTTGATCCACATTAGCTGTTGCTGAAGCAGCAGTTACTCTTCCTGGGATCCACACAAAACATAAAACATTACATAATACAGAGCATCAATAAACAAGAACAGGTCAAGGACAGAACGACACACATTTTAAATAAGAACAATATAACCAAAAATAGTTCCAACATACACTTACACACATTACTGACAGTTACACATCAGTACATATACATACAGTGGGGCAAAAAAGTATTTAGTCAGCCACCAATTGTGCAAGTTCTCCCACTTAAAAAGATGAGAGAGGCCTGTAATTTTCATCATAGGTACACTTCAACTATGACAGACAAAATGAGAAAAAAAATCCAGAAAATCACATTGTAGGATTTTTAATGAATTAATTTGCAAATTATGGTGGAAAATAAGTATTTGGTCACCTACAAACAAGCAAGATTTCTGGCTCTCACAGACCTGTAACTTCTTCTTTAAGAGGCTCCTCTGTCCTCCACTCGTTACCTGTATTAATGGCACCTGTTTGAACTTGTTATCAGTATGAAAGACACCTGTCCACAACCACAAACAGTCACACTCCAAACTCCACTATGGCCAACACCAAAGAGCTGTCAAAGGACATCAGAAACAAAATTGTAGACCTGCACCAGGCTGGGAAGACTGAATCTGCAATAGGTAAGCAGCTTGGTTTGAAGAAATCAACTGTGGGAGCAATTATTAGGAAATGGAAGACATACAAGACCACTGATAATCTCCCTCGATCTGGGGCTCCACACAAGATCTCACCCCGTGGGGTCAAAATGATCACAAGAATGGTGAGTAAAAATCCCAGAACCACACGGGGGGACCTAGTGAATGACCTGCAGAGAGCTGGGACCAAAGTAACAAAGCCTACCATCAGTAACACACTACGCCGCCAGGGACTCAAATCCTGCAGTGCCAGACGTGTCCCCCTGCTTAAGCCAGTACATGTCCAGGCCCGTCTGAAGTTTGCTAGAGAGCATTTGGATGATCCAGAAGAAGATTGGGAGAATGTCATATGGTCAGATGAAACCAAAATATAACTTTTTGGTAAAAACTCAACTCGTCGTGTTTGCAGGACAAAGAATGCTGAGTTGGATCGATACCTACTGTGAAGCATGGGGGTGGAAACATCATGCTTTGGGGCTGTTTTTCTGTAAAGGGACCAGGACGACTGATCCGTGTAAAGGAAAGAATGAATGGGGCCATGCATCGTGAGATTTTGAGTGAAAACCTCCTTCCATCAGCAAGGGCATTGAAGATGATACGTGGCTCGGTCTTTCAGCAAGACAATGATCCCAAACAAGAAGGAGTGGCTTCGTAAGAAGCATTTCAAGGTCCTGGAGTGGCTTAGCCAGTCTCCAGATCTCAACCAGTCTCCAGATCTCAACCCCATAGAAAATCTTTGGAGGGAGTTGAAAGTCTGTGTTGCCCAGCAACAGCCCCAAAACATCACTGCTCTAGAGGAGATCTGCATGGAGGAATGGGACAAAATACCAGCAACAGTGTGTGAAAACCTTGTGAAGACTTACAGAAAACGTTCGACCTCTGTCATTGCCAACAAAGGGTATATAACAAAGTATTGAGATAAACTTTTGTTATTGACCAAATACTTATTTTCCAGCATAATTTGCAAATAAATTCATTAAAAATCCTACAATGTGATTTTCTGGAGAAAAAAAATCTAATTTTGTCTGTCATAGTTGAAGTGTACCTATGATGAAAATGACAGGCCTCTCTCATCTTTTTAAGTGGGAGAACTTGCACAATTGGTGGCTGACTAAATACTTTTTTGCCCCACTGTATGCCTACGAGTTATTTAGGTAATTCTAAAGTTATTGTAAAGGTTTTGAAGTTAATGTAAAATTGTAATGTACCTCCAGGAAGTTTCCCATCAGATAGTTGACGGTGATCCAGCCGTACAGCCCCTCCTCATCCCCTGACATGATGGAGGCGTTTTGGAAGTTAAACGGCAGAGATTGGAGGTAGTTCTGCAGGTTCTTTAAGATCTCATTGGATTTAGTTTCATTCTGTGAACTTGTAATCAAGAGAGAGATACATTTTGAGGTTGTATATTATCTCCAGTAGAGAATGTAGAGGTCAATAATAGACCTACAGTAGGTTGATTCAATATGGTGTAAAACCTATTAGTATTCTGTGTGTGGGATCAGTATGTGTGTGCATGTGTGCGCATGCACACGTCTACTTCTGTATCTACCATGGATCCATTCCCAGAAGTGCAACAACAGAGATAGGTCAGCCAGATAGACTGTAAAGGACTCCATACCTAGAAGATTGGTGAGGTACGCTCACACTGGAGGAAGACAAACCCACAACTCACTGTAGCAGTCTCATCCCAGCAGTTGCCCCAAGGTAGAGGATGGTTGAATTGTGTTGGTCTGCGGGGACGATTTTTGTGATGTTGTTCATACATTCTCTGATCGACACCCAGGACTGTTGGTCCTGTGCATTGTCAACTAACATATCCGAGATTCCAGGGCCTAGGGAATCAAATCAGACTGAGCTCAGAGTCATACAATACCTGTTCTCAAAGTCACAAGCAATTGATGCACTAGATAGCTAGCAAGTCTGCATCACTATACAACACTGGATTAAATGTATAGTGCTTTTAAACCAGGTGCTTAAGCGGCAACTCCACCACTTTTCAACCTCATTTTCATTATCTCCAGCACAAGACCAGTTTCAACATTTGTGAAAGCAGTACATGTTTTGTAGAAAAAAATATTAAGTTAAAAAGTTCTACCAGATGACATCATCAAAAGTAAAAAAAACTGTTATTTTCAAACACTATGAGGTTCGCAGTGACGTGGGAGCAAGAAAAGACCCTCCCTTGGTCTAGAAACTTAGGTTGCTGGTTTTGAAAATCGCTGTTTTTTAAACTTTTCATCCTACCTTGTGATGTCACAGAGAAGCGTTGTTTTAGGACCTTTCTTCTTACCTTTTTAACCACATATCATAGAAACACGCTTTTTTTCACATATTAAGACACTTGTTGGTGCTGGAGATGATGAATATGAGGTTGAAAAGTGGCGGAATTGTCCTTCAACATAGTATATAAAAGGAGTATGACATACAGTACTGAAAGGCTGAATGATGATAAGTGCATTTCACATGCAAGTCCTTTTCCAAAATGTAATGTATTATGGCATCTTCATAAAAAGGATAAGTACAAGGGCATCCCGAGTGGCGCAGCGGTCTATGGCTCTGCATCACAGTGCCAGAGGTGTCACTACAGACCTGGGTTTGATCCCAGGCTGTGTCACAACTGGCCGTGATCGGGAGTCCCATAAGGCGGAGCACAATTGGCCCAGCGTCGTCCAGGTTAGGGGAGAGTTTGGCTGGGGGGGCTTTAGTTGTCTCATCACGCTCTGGCAGGCCAGGCAGGCTGACCTTGGTCGTTAGTTGTACAGTGTTTCCTGCAGCTGGCTTCCGAGTTAAGCGGGCAGGTGTTAAGAAGCGCGGTTTGGCGGGTCATGTTTCAGAGGATGCATGACTCAACCTTTGTCTGCCGATCCCATTGGGGAGTAGCAGCGATAAGACAAGATCAAAATTGGGGAGAAAAAGGGGGTAAAATACAAGAAAAAAAAAATAAAATATGAGGACAAGATTGTGACCTGCGTGAGAATGTGTCAGGTTCATCACATTACGATGCAGACTCACCAGTGACACTGCATCTCAATATGAACATACAGACTCCGTTTTTAAATGTAAATTATTATACAGCATTCTTGCTGCATAATGTTAGACAGTATACAGTATATGAGGCATACAACCATCTCAGCTCTGCAGATTTAACTGCGAAGAGACATAATCATTTGATAATTGATTCTGGTTTTGCCCCCATGTAGCTTGTTGGGGTCACAGGTTCAGGAGAGGCTGAAAAATAACAACATTCATCTAAAATTAACCCTACAAATTGTACCATTGGACGATTTGGAAAGCAAAAGTCAATATATCAGCAATATAATAATACTCTCAGCAAATATATTCATCTTTAACTTACAATTTGTGGATACTATGCAATTGGAAAGGTTCAGAATTGATGTAAGACATCACAGCACAGTTGAAAAATATATGTCACATTGAAATCAAGAGATAGGTGGGATGGGCTGAAAGTAGCTGAGGGGTGGGATTAAAAGCTGATGCTCTAGAATAGTTAGGACCAAAAACACTATCATGTACACCGGATATGTCTCAGTATTATGTATCCACATTTAATGTGTTTATCCCAAACATATATTTCTGTTTTTGTAATACTGTGCATATATGTAAAATGTCTATTTCACAAAATAGCTGTGAAAATAAAACATTTCTTTAGTTCTCTGAAGAGGGTTGGGCCAATAAAATACCATTTAAAAAACATGCAGACTCACCAGCGACCATGCATCTGAGTGTCTGGCTCACCACTCCAGTGTTATTTTGCTTCTCGGCTGGCCATTGATACAGATACATAGTAGAGCGGGAGGAGCCTGAGTCGATTACTATGCCATACTGCATATAGAGGAGAGCAGGGAAATCACACTACATATCCAAGATGCTAGTTCATATACAGATGTTTTATCTTCATTTGATCACTTTGTTTGTTGCAGATGAGCCTTGCTATTAATTCACTGAAAACCCACAGTTCTCTTTCTCTCTCGCTGGCTCAAACGCTAAAGAACCAGACAGAATAAATGCCTTACTACCTTAGGTCTTACTGCTGCAACATTCAAACGTACAGAAATGTATCTGAAATGCAGCCATACACAACCTTTGTTTTATATAGCTCAATAACACAAGATAGATATTGATCTCTACTACGATATACAAGTGTATCCGAAATGCAACCATAGGCTACACCTAAATTATAGCCTACTCTAGCCTATCAAAACTCATTTCCAGTTAGAAATGATCAGATGTTCTGGTTTGGAATGATCAAATCCTCCTGCTGCAGGATTACTTCACTCTTACAACGAAACAGGTCAAAGTCAATTGATAAAACATACTCTTTACTGCTGTCCAAGAGGAGGAGGATTCTATCAGATGATGAAATGATGCAGTGGCACGCACATAATCGTTGTATAATGAAAGGCAATCATGTATGTTATGGTAAACAACCACTATCCCCTAAAGTACAGTCCATCAAATGCCTCATCATTATCACACAGTTATTGCACTCCGTTCCTGATTGACTAGAAGCACAATGATTGCACTCCATTATGGTGTGATTATTACTTCCATAAAGCTGAGAACAGGGACAGAACGTAAAGACATGAAAAATGCAGCTACTCTGTAAACACAGGAAACACTCACTCAGGCATGAAGACAAATCCATAGAAATGATTTGCTCTGCCCTCTGGAACTAGAATCTGGTTCAAGTGTGTCCTCACGTCTGTCCAAAAGGACTGATTGTGTGTATTTTTTGTGTGTATGTGCTGACATGTACTGATAGATGCAAACACATGCCCACACTACATGTTATTGTTTTTAAATGTATGTAAATGGTAAATGTTATGTGTCAGGCCCCAGTAAGACTAGCTGTTGCCATTGGTGTTGGCTAATGGGGATCCTAATAAAAAATGTAAAAAGGCAGCAACAATACACATTCCAGACCCAGACATGGATTCAAACAGGCCAAGTATTTGCTATCTTTGAGTGTTTGTTTGAGCCTGTCCTGGAGTGGTAGATGGGCAGGTTTTGCACTTTTGTGGATTACTTCCATTAGTACCATTCCATTGCGTCAAGTAAGATTAAATAAAGCACTGCTACATTTTTTGGAAAGAAAACAAATACTATTTGAACCAACCTCAGAGTCTCAGTTCCTGCAGAGTTGAAGTTAGTTTTCCCTTCTCTTATATAGACCTGGTGTGCTGACTAAAGGTGATTGGTTTCCATTTCACAGAGTTATTAAACGTTAGTCATCTTTTGATTAATAGGAAGTCATGTATTAACCCTGTTACCCAAAGCTGTATCAAGTCAACTAGTCAAGTGTCCCTTTGTCCTTCCTTTTGAATGTGTCCCACTCGCAGCAAATGTTTCCCCAACACCAACCTGCCATGAATACAAACCACCCTGGTCTTTATAATGCCATCTACGCTAACTGCCCCCATTCACTGTAGTTTGGCCTGACTCCTAAACAGGCTGTAGAGACCCAGTCTGATCTGTCACCTTCTGTTTGTGATGATTGTCTTGATGTCTGGGTAAATACTAGGTAATTCATTTACATTTTAGTCATTTAGCAAATGCTTTACACTGTCAACACAGATTTTTGAGAAGAGAAGGATCAGAAATGTGTTTGTTGTTTTTACCTTCAGACGTGACTCAAAGACACGCTTATGACCCTGGATCAGGGACATAGTAATGATGACAGCCAGACTAGCCAGGAGAAAGAAGAAAGCTAGATATGTCCAAAACTTGCCTGCCATTTCCTGTAGGGCAGAGGACAGCATGTTTTAGCCATTGACATTTGACATTTATCATGTTGTCCAGGCCTTACACAGACTGAACAAACCCCAATGCAATAAGCAGGGCTGCTGAACCCTGTACCTGGAGCGCTATACCATCCTGTAGGTTTTGGCACCAACCCTATAATCTAGCACACCTGATTCTAATAATAAGCTGGTTGATAAGCTAAATAAACAGTATGTTTTTTGTTTTGTTTTGTTTTTTTGAGAACGTTATGACACAGTAATTACATGCTTGCAACTGCTGATAAATACAGCAATTATATCACCAGTATCTCTTTCTTCTGTGTGTCAGTGTCATCACCTATTGTTTGTGTCCCAAATGGCACCCTATTCCCTACATAGTGCACTACTTTTGACAAGAGCCCTATAGGCACTGATCAAAATGTGTGCACTATACAGGGAGTAGGATGCCATTTGGGACATGGGCGCTGTGTCATCAGCTACAGGACTGTCAGTGGTCTAGTTTAGCCATAAAGTGACTGTTTCTGTTTATCTCTGTGAACAAGCACACTGGTCACAGTTGTCATTTGTGAGATGACAGACTCTGTGGGAGCTATTTCCAGAGCTAAAGCCTTTCACAGACTCAGAGGTAATCCAATGTTTTTCACACCTTGTAAGGGATGTTTTCTAATGTTAAATTAACAACAAGGCTGTTGTTCTTTCTTACAAGGATACTGTAGGCCCCTCAAACTCAACTCTGGATCTCGAAACCAGTTCCACTGTATTTTGTCATTGTTCCCTTCTGATTTATACCAGGTGCTTGCAATTAATAATCAGGAAGAACAGAAAACCAGCATTCTCCGGAACTCGTAGTGTAAGAGTAGAGTACCCCTGCTGTAGACCTTTTCTAATTGCATAGCGATCTGATATGTAATGTAGTGCAGTGGTAATGTTGTCCCCCCCCAAAACACTAAACTCTTAAGTTTTTGCCTGCTGAAAGACATGAAGTTTCATATAGGGTTACAGTCCTAACCTCTGACCTTTTAATTCGGACCATCTTGGTAACCACTGTTGTAACTGCATCCTAATGTCAAGGATGACTACAAAGTAGCCAACAACAAATATATTATTTTACTTCCTCAAATACCATATGGAGTATACACAAAATCGAGGTCACAAAGCATTAGGCCTACCTGCTTTGAAAGAGCTTACATAATCACTGATTTGAATGAATTAAGATACAGAACATGTTGTTGTTTCATTCACTTCATCTTCATACATGGAAATAATACAAACCACAGAGTATTAACTGTCCTGCACATTCTTACATGGAGAAATGTGTATACTGAAGCAGAATGCATATCAAATTCAGCAGGTTAACTAACCAATAATCTTTAATTGGGAACAGTGAGAATGCATTATACTGCTGCTTTCTATGTATCATGTTGCCTTTAGTGTCTGAGGGTGAGATGTTGACCTCCCCCAACCTATTGGCACTGTGCCCCAAGCACCTTACTACTCTCCGTCTCTACTGAGCAGTCTCCACCCCAAGGCAAGGCACAATACCAGCAATGTTTTTATTCACATGACTTGCTACGGGTAAAGAGTTCCACGAGAACATGCACACCAAGACAGTGTTTCTTGCTGTGGTGCTTGGAATAAGGCAAAACCTGTCCTTCTGCACCTCTTTACCTAGTTAAACATGCATGTTCATTTTGTTAATCTCTTAAAGTTCAACATTTGCTTAATTAACACAGTATGGTTTGAAGGTGTATTCCTTCAAAGGACAATACAAAATTGGAATAAAGCGTATTGATATTATTAATTAATCGTTATTACATTACCTTCATGAATTACTCAAATGAACTGCAATACACAAAAAAACGGATAGGAAAAATGATAGGCTTAAATATGAAAGGTCAGAATGAGTAGTCTCACACAGTATCTTACCCTGCAGATAACAATACATCCGCCCTGGTCTTTTTCTGAATGAATGAGCAGATCTGTTAGCTTACCTCAGAGTGAGTGTTGACCTTCCTTCGTCAGTTGGAAGCAGCAGAGCATAAGTAAGTGTTCTGAAGAATACAGCTCCTCATTCCTCATTGATCAGCCTAACAGGCCAGGAGACTTGTACTCCAAGAAGGAGGGGCCTCAAGCACAGGCCAGCAACACCCAACAGAGGCCCTTCCCATCTGAGAAGACAAATATCAAGAAAGCGGTGGATGTTTGTTTAATTTATATTACGAGAAATAGACAATAGAGATAATCTATCACACAACAGCCTTTATTTAACTAGGTAAGTCACTGAGAACACATTCTCTTTTGCAATAATGACCAGAGTTAAATATTTACAGTAGATCACTCTCATACACTGACTGCAATTGGGTGTTTGGTAAGTGTTTCATTTATTGATTGATTGTTTAAACACAAGGCAGAGTTCTACAGAAACCCAGTGAAGAAAACAATGCATGGAACATTAGTTAGAATTTGACCCAATATTGGGTGCACTGTAGCAAGTTTAGTTTCACCCTCCAACACAGGTGAGGTAAGTGAATCAACCCAACCTATTTGACATACAGTATAGTATACTCTTAGAATTTGTGGTGACTCGAGGAACCCTGGAGATCTTCAAGAGTTTATGCAAATCCAAAGTTGGAATGGTTACCATTCTATGACTATATGTAATCAGTAACCTTAAAATATTAATATTATATTGGAAGAATATGCATAATTATTCAAGGTATGTAGAAATTTGCAGTGTAACAACTTAATATGACATTTACTCTAACGGGTAGCCAAAAATAACAATCTGAAAGCCATGCCTCCAATAATCCATGCCTCCAATAATCCATGCCTCCAATAATCCATGCCTCCAATCTTCTGATAGGCTGCCACCTCTACAATATATTATTAAAAAGGTTCAAAATTGAACCTCTCCCATCACCAAAATGTTGTGGTTTGTACCTTTACACGGAGGTTCCTTGAAGACCCTTCTCAGATTGGTTCCTCATGGAACCTTTTTGACCTGGAAAGGTTCCACTGGTGTGGCAAAGCAAACAGATATGCCACTGTGTATGAGCTGCTAGCTAGCTGACTTTACTGTGTAGCTAAGTGAATGAAATATCATCAGCTAGCTAACTTCCTATTAGCTAGCTAACTTGAAGTTCTTAGAATTGTAAGGTAAAATCACAAGATCCAAATGCATGTAGATGCCATGGAAGAGGGTGAAAGGACTGCAGCTCCAGCTGTCAGAAAAGGGAGAGAGTTGGCTACTGGATACGGCAGGTCATTTCCTGGGAGGACATTATGAAAAGATTCTCCAGTTCCAGTCCTTAGTAAGGGAAACTATTAGGACAGAGAGATAAGAGCAATATAATATACAGTGCCCGTCTAATTTTTGCATAATGAAGTCTGTTTCTTTGTGATGTTTTCTGTCCTCAGATGCGGAGAGCTATGAAAGCCTGTCTTCAGATGAGGTCCTAATGAATGTCCCAAGAGACTAAGGGTATCCTTGTATACTGGGTTATATGTATACCTACAGTCTTAGAGAAAAGGGTTCCTAAAGGGTTCTTCGGCTGTCCCCATAATATAACACTTTTTGGTTCCAGGTGGAACCCTCTGTGGAAATGGTTCTGGAAACAAAAAGGGTTCTTCAAAGGGTTCTCCTACGGGGACAGCGGAAGAACCCTTTTAGGTTCTAGGTAGCAACTTTTATTCTAAGAGTGTATGTTACCAAAAGCAGTATACAGATAAAAGTGACACACAATGTATAACCCTATTACAACTGGAGCAGGCCAACCCTACTCCAGGATGTCTGCTGGGTGTGCAGGCTTCTGTTCCAGCCCAGCACTAAAACACATGATTCAATTTATGGAACCTAATGGGTTGATAATCAAGTGTTCTATTGCTGAGCTGGAATAGTCGATCAGGGATCAGTGGAGCAAGGTTGGCCAATGCTGGTATATACTTTTTTTTGTTCACCTGAAATGTTGGTACAGCCCCCCGCTAACACACCGCATAATTGTTTTTTATCTGCTTAATGTAGACCGTGAAAAACAGACTCGGTGTGTTTCAGGGTTGGATCAAAGGCCTGCACACCCAGTAGCGCTCCTGATGGAGGGTTGACCACATGTGTTTTATACAGTAGCCTAACTAACAGTGCAGTTATATTACTTTGTGATGGGGTTAAGTGCCTTGCTCACGGGCACAATGGCAGGATATGATACATGAATTCAGAGAGCGGCCCCGCATTGTTAAAGGGAAACTTAATAATTGTTCAACTTCATATTCATCATATCCACCACCACCAGAACATCAACATGTCAAAATGGTGCATTTCTATGTTTTGTAGTTAAATGATAAAGGAAGATGTCTTTCCAATAACATCATCGGTGTGTATTGTGTGATTTGGACCAATTGTGAGTAGGCATTGCCTACTAATTGCCTACTAATTGGTTGATGATGTTGCACACACGCAGACACACAAACAGTTGAACATGCACCATAACAGGGTATTTTGAAGCACTCTGTGGAAAACCGAGAAGCTTTACTGCGTTATGATGTGGGGCTTATCTTCTGGGAAATGCACAGACCACATGACAGGGAGGCTGCATATGCTGCTGTAGAATGCTGTCCAAATCAATGGACAAATAAACCTCAAACAGCACTCAGAAGGGCAGGCTGGACAGGCTTCCTTTGATAGCCTACAGTAACAGTACACAGTGTCGAAAGTACCACACAAAGACAGCTAACTAGACTACTGCTGCCTGCATTGAAATCCACTAGACTCGTGTGTGGTCCAAAGCCGAATACAATACAAAGCAAGGGCCGATGATCAAACTGAATTTGATTTATGATTCATCACGCAGAGAGATTTACTGGGGTATTTTTAGCTACTGGGAGTGTGATCTGACACCCGTTTGTCTGAGGAAAGCGGAAAGGCAGCCCCTTACAATTAGATTTAGGAGGAAGATGCAGGAAAGCTAGCAATACTCCACTATCTCCTATACTGACTGAAGCTCTCTGACTTCATGGCTCTGCACACAAACAAAAGCTCCTGCGAACATCAGTCTTTTAGATTGTGAACTTTAATTCAGTTAGCAACACAAATTGATGGTGTGTGTGTGTGTGTGCTCATCTTACACTGTGATAGTAAAGACATTTTTTGCAGTTGTTTTATCATAGTTATTGTTAACCCAAACTTAAGTGTAAAATGTTAACCCAAACTTAAGTGTTGTCTTACAATTTTAATACAAGCTCTACCTATGGAAATGCCTGCAGTAAACAATGCATGCAATGCAAGCATAAAAACGTTGCACACTGAAATGCAACGTATATTGCAACAATATCTATTGAGAACATCTGTGATTGACTTTTTGGAACATAACTGTTTTGATCTCATTGCAACTATAAAATGTTCCATGCATTGTTTTCATAACAGGGCTTTCCATCAACCTTTTTATTAAAATTCTTCCATTTCAGTTCATTAGCATCAACCTCGCTACATGAACAACTGCATTACGACATCTGAATAGACACAAAAATTCATAACATTGAACCCAATGATCTCAGTGCATTAAACTCCCCACTCGGAGATGACACTAGCGTGAATAGTATGTGGTCTTGCTTGTGGCCTGATCAGAAAGCTCTTGGATCCTCGGTTGGGTGACTGTCAGAAGCCACAAAATAAAATTACGTCCAAGTCCAACAGAAGGACAAGCTAATCAACGAGGATAATTTGAGAAGAGACAGATCATACAGTGGGGCAAAAAAGTATTTAGTCAGCCACCAATTGTGCAAGTTCTCCCACTTAAAAAGATGAGAGAGGCCTGTAATTTTCATCATATGTACATTTAAACTATGACAGACAAAATGAGAAGAAGAAAAATCCAGAAAATCACATTGTAGGATTTTTAATGAATTTATTTGCAAATGATGGTGGAAAATAAGTATTTGGTCAATAACAAAAGTTTATCTCAATACTTTGTTATATACCCTTTGTTGGCAATGACAGAGGTCAAACGTTTTCTGTAAGTCTTCACAAGGTTTTTACACACTGTTGCTGGTATTTTGGCCCATTCCTCCATGCAGATCTCCTCTAGAGCAGTGATGTTTAGGGGCTGTTGCTGGGAAACACGGACTTTCAACTCCCTCCAAAGATTTTCTATAGGATTGAGATCTGGAGACTAGCTAGGCCACTCCAGGACCTTGAAGTGCTTCTTACGAAGCCACTCCTTCGTTGCCCGGGCGGTGTGTTTGGGATCATTGTCATGCTGAAAGACCGAGCCACGTTTCATCTTCAATGCCCTTACTGATGGAACGAGGTTTTCACTCAGAATCTCACGATACATGGCCCCATTCATTCTTTCCTTTACACGGATCAGTCGTCCTGGTCCCTTTGCAGAAAAACAACCCCAAAGCATGATGTTTCCACCCCTATGCTTCACAGTAGGTATGGTGTTCTTTGGATGCAACTCAGCATTCTTTGTCCTCCAAACATGACGAGTTGAGTTTTTACCAAAAAGTTATATTTTGGTTTCCTCTGACCATATGACATTCTCCCAATCTTCTTCTGGATCATCCAAATGCTCTCTAGCAAACTTCAGACGGGCCTGGACATGTACTGGCTTAAGCAGGGGACACGCCTGGCACTGCAGGATTTGAGTCCCTGGCGGCGTAGTGTGTTACTGATGGTAGGCTTTGTTACTTTGGTCCCAGCTCTCTGCAGGTCATTCACTAGGTCCCCCCATGTGGTTCTGGGATTTTTGCTCACCATTCTTGTGATCATTTTGACCCCACGGGGTGAGACCTTGCGTGGAGCCCCAGATCGAGGGAGATTATCAGTGGTCTTGTATGTCTTCCATTTCCTAATAATTGCTCCCACAGTTGATTTCTTCAAACCAAGCGACTTACCTATTGCAGATTCAGTCTTCCCAGCATGGTGCAGGTCTACAATTTTGTTTCTGGTGTCCTTTGACAGCTCTTTGGTGTTGGCCATAGTGGAGTTTGGAGTGTGACTGTTTGAGGTTGTGGACAGGTGTCTTTTATACTGATAACAAGTTCAAACAGGTGCCATTAATACAGGTAACAATTGGAGGACAGAGGAGCCTATTAAAGAAGAAGTTACAGGTCTGTGAGAGCCAGAAATCTTGCTTGTTTGTAGGTGACCAAATACTTATTTTCCACCATAATTTGCAAATAAATTCATTTAAAATCCTGCAATGTGATTTTCTGGATAAAAAAAAAATTGTCTGTCATAGTTGAAGTGTACCTATGATGAAAATTACAGGCCTCTCTCATCTTTTTAAGTGGGAGAACTTGCACAATTGGTGGCTGACTAAATACTTTTTAGCCCCACTGTATTTGTCTCTCCTAATACAAAGACAGTCTTATTAGAGGAGCATTGGATAGCCAGCAGTTCAATGTATCACAAGAAAAGGGAACTGTATATTCCATGAAGTACCAAACTACTCAGAAATGTGGAAATACTCAGAAAATAGTTTGTTTAGAGTAGGCCCACATTCCATCCATGATATCCTCCAGACATGGGTTCAAATAATATTTTTTATATTTCACATACTTTGATAGTTTGGTTGAGGCTGCCTGGAGTGCCAAATAGGAGATGTTTGCGAATTCAGGACTATTCCATTGATTTTAAGGATTCCATTATGCCAGGCATCAGTCGAACATAGTTGAAGTATTTTAAAGGTTTCAAGTACTATTTGAACCTAGGTCTGATATCCACTAGACATCTACCCCCATTTGAACAGTTTTCTCCTGTTAAATACAATCAGTCATCTGAAAGTATGCTGCTAATGTCCTGCATGTGTAGATGATGCATTTGAAAACCTGAGGGGAAGCCTGTTTGATGCTAACAGATTTAATATTTTAGTACATGTTATGATAATTATTTATACAAGTTCATTATTCTTGTTATAACAGCATCATAATGCATTATATCTTTCAGACTTACTTCTAATATATTACCTAAGCAGCTTCTCCTTAAAGGATGTTACATAGTACAATAGGTAATAGGCTTTGCATGTAAAGTTGTGAAATACTAACCTTCATTAGCATTAAATGACTGGGGCACTTTGTGCTAATCTCATTTCAATGTGGTACTACTCCAATCAAAGCACAGTTCAACACGAGCATTACACGCAAGCTCGGAAACAGGATACGCTGGTTCTCGGATATAGCTATGACTGTAAATTAGATTAGTTTCTTATGACTTGCAGTGATTTCCCATTCGGGTCTATGACAGTGTCGAAACACATTATCTATCTAGTCTTCTCCCAATTAACAATGTCTAATAGGGAAATGGCCACGATGAATTACAGGGACAATTGGGATTGAGTTTTTAATACAACTTTGTGGTTGCTGGAAGGCTATGGGTGTCAAGCTGATATAAAGGATTTTGGAGACAGGCGCAGGAATACATAATAGGGTTTTTTAATACACCCAAAACAAACATGTGTACAAAAACAAAAAAAACCTTGTTGACCGACACGGGACGGTACCCGTAGTACACAATATTTAAAGCACACAGCATAACAGCTGCAGCAACGCATAGGGAACAGAGGGCACATGAACTCAGCAAAAAAAGAAACTGTAAAAATCCAAATAACTTCACAGATCTTCATTGTAAAGGGTTTAAACACTGTTTCCCATGCCTATTCAATGAACTATGAACTATTAAATGAACATGTACCTGTGGAACGGTTGTTAAGACATTAACAGCTTACAGACGGTAGGCAATTAAGGTCACAGTTATGAAAATTTAGGACACTAAAGAGGCCTTTCTACTGACTCCCTGCTCATCTGCCTGAACATGCCTTAGGCATGCTGCAAGGAGGCACGAGGACTGCAGATTTGGCCAGGGCAATAAATTGCAATGTCTGTACTGTGAGACGCCTAAGACAGCGCTACAGGGAGACAGGACGGACAGCTGATCGTTCTCGCAGTGGCAGACCACGTGTAACAACACCTGCACAGGATCGGTACATCCGAACATCACACCCGCGGGACAGGTACAGGATGGCAACAACAACTGCGCGAGTTACACCAAGAACACACAATCTCTCCATCAGTGCTCAGACTGTCCACTATAGGCTGAGAGAGGCTGGACTGAGGGCTTGAAGGCCTGTTGTAAGGCAGGTCCTCACCAGACATCACCGGCAACAACGTCGCTTATGGGCACAAACCCACCGTCGCCGGGCCAGACAGGACTGGCAAAAAGTGCTCTTCACTGACGAGTCACAGTTTTGTCTCACCAGGGGTGATGGTTGGATTCACGTTTATCGTCAAAGGAATGAGCTTCACACTGAGGCCTGTACACTGGAGCGGGATCGATTTTGAGGTGGAGGGTCCGTCATGGTCTGGGGTGGTGTGTCACAGCATCATCGGACTGAGCATGTTGTCATTGCAGGCAATCTCAACGCTGTCCGTTACAGGGAAGACATCCTCCTCCCTCATGTGGTACCCTTCCTGCAGGCTCATCCTGACATGACCCTCCAGCATGACAATGCCACCAGCCATACAGCTCGTTCTGTGCATGATTTCCTGCAAGACAGGAATGTCAGTGTTCTGCCATGGCCAGTGAAGAGCCCAGATCTCAATCCCATTGAGAACGTTTGTGACCTGTTGGATCGGAGGGTGAAGGCTAGGGCCATTCCCCCCGGGATGTCCGGGAACTTGCAGGTGCCTTGGTTGAAGAGTGAGGTAACATCTCACAGCAAGAACTGGCAAGTCTGGTGCAGTCCATGAGGAGGAGATTCACTGCAGTACTTAATGCCGCTGGTGGCCACACCAGATACTGACTGTTACTTTTGATTTTGACCCCCCCTTTGTTCAGGGACACATTTTTTAAATACATTTTTTTTTACCTTTATTTAACTAGGCAACTCAGTTAAGAACGCATTCTTATTTTCAATGACGGTCTAGGAACGGTGGGTTAACTTCCTTGTTCAGGGGCAGAACGACAGATTCTTACCTTGTCAGCTCGGGGGATCCATTCTTGCAAACTTACAGCTAAATAGTCCAACACTCTAACCACCTGCCTCTCGTTGCACTCCACGAGGAGCCTGCCTATTACGCGAATGCAGTAGAAGCCAAGGTAAGTTGCTAGCTAGCATTAAACTTATCTTATAAAAAACAATCAATCAATCATAATCACTAGTTATAACTACACATGGTTGATGATATTACTAGTTTATCTAGCGTGTCCTGCGTTGCATATAATCGATGCAACGCTGGGGGATGATTTAACAAAAGCGCATTTGCGAAAAAAGCACAATCATTTGATGACTGTACCTAACCATAAACACCAATGGTTTTCTTAAAATCAATACACAGAAGTAAATATTTTTAAACCTGCATATTTAGCTAAAAGAAATCCAGGTTAGCAGGCAATATTAACCAGGTAAAATTGTGTCACTTCTCTTATGTTCATTGCATGCAAAGTCAGGGTATATGCAACAGTTTGGGCAGCCTGGCTCATTGCGAACTAATTTGCCAGAATTGTACGTAATTATGACATAACATTGAAGGTTGTGCAATGTAACAAGAATATTTAGACTTAGGGATGCCACCCTTTAGATAAAATACCAAACGGTGCCGTATTTCACTGAAATAATAAACGTTTTGTTTTCGAAATGATAGTTTTCCGGATTCAACCATATTAATGACCAAAGGCTCGGATTTCTGTGTGTTATGTTATAATTGAGTCTATGATTTGATAGAGCAGTCTGACTGAGCGATGGTAGGCAGCAGCAGGCTCGTAAGCATTCATTCAAACAGCACTTTCATGCGTTTTGCCAGCAGCTCTTCGCAAGCACAGCGTTGTTTATGACTTCAAGCCTATCAGCCTAATGGCTGGTGTTACCGATGTAAAATGGCTAGCTAGTTAGAAGGGTGCGCGCTAATAGCGTTTCAAACGTCACTCGCTCTGAGACTTGGAGTAGTTTTTCCCCTTGCTCTGCAAGGGCCGCGGCTTTTGTGGAGCGATTGGTAACGCTGCTTCGAGTGTGGCTGTTGTCGATGTGTTCCTGGTTCGAGCCCAGGTAGGGGCGAGGAGAGGGACGGAAGCTATACCGTTACACTGGCAATACTATAGTGCTTATAAGAACATCC
Organism: Oncorhynchus clarkii lewisi; assembly: GCF_045791955.1. Taxonomy (NCBI): domain Eukaryota; kingdom Metazoa; phylum Chordata; class Actinopteri; order Salmoniformes; family Salmonidae; genus Oncorhynchus; species Oncorhynchus clarkii. The sequence goes on along the minus strand of NC_092149.1, from coordinate 24,995,837 downwards.
AATAGTCAAAGGTATATGAAATACAAATGGTATAGAGAGAAATAGTCCTATAAATACTACATTAACTACAACCTAAAACCTCTTACCTTGGAATATTGAAGTCTCATGTTAAAAGGAACCACCAACTTTCATATGTTTTCATGTTCTGAGCAAGGAACTCAAACATTAGCTTTTTTACATGGCATATATTGCACCTTTACTTCTCCAACACTTTGTTTTTGCATTATTTAAACCAAATTGAACATGTTTCATTATTTATTTGAGGCTAAATGTATTTTTATTGATGTATTATACTAAGTTAAAATAAGTGTTCATTCAGTATTGTTGTAATTATCATTATTACAAATAAAACATATTTTTTTATATTTTTTAAATCGGCCGATTAATTGGTATCGGCTTTTTTTTGTCCTCCAATAATCGGTATCGGTGTTGAAAAATCATTATCGGTCGACCTCTAGTGTGTAATCAGACAAGACAGTCTGGGGTTTATGATAATGAATCCCGTTCAGTGAAGCCTAGAAAGCCGGTGAGGTAGACCTCCAGAACTGGTGAACAGAATGAGCATCATTACCGGGGAATCCCTGACAGTACCCCCCCGACGCGCTGCACCAGAAGCGGGATAACACCGGCCTTGGAGACGACCACAGGGGCGCGGTGCGGGTTGGGCTGGGCGCCGACGGTGAAAATCCCTGGTCAGCGAAGTGTCCAGGATGTCCACCGCAGGAACCCAGCACCGCACCTCTGGACCGTACCCCTCCCAGTTGATGAGGTACTGCAGCTTCAACGAGGGACCAGGCACCACTTGCCTGAGGAGAGACACATGAAAGGTCGGGTTAATGCAGTAATCAAAAGGGAGTTGTAAACGGTACGTTACCTCATTAACCCTCCTCAGGACTTTAACTTCTTTGGGGTAGGGGGCAGTATTGGGTAGCTTGGCTGAAAAACGGCCCCAAATTAAGCTGCCTGCTACTCAGCCGTAAAAGCTAGAATATGCATATAACGCCCTAACAAAAGAAGAATTTGGACATAACTGATGAACATTATCGAACAAACATTTATGGTGGAACTGGGATTCCTGGGAGTGCATTCTGATGAAGATCATCAAAGGTAAGTTGTACCCAATATGGCTGGTATCTTTTTGGCTGCTTTGTTGTCTAAACGCTGTACTCAGATTATTGCATGGTTTGCTTTCTCCGTAAAGTTTTATTAAATCTGACACAGCGGTTGCATTAAGGAGAAGTTTATCTGAAGTCCCATGTATAATAGTCGTATCTTTATCAATGTTTATTATGAGAATTTCTGTAAATTGATGTGGCTCTCTGCAATATCACTGCATGTTTTAGAACTACTGAACGTAATGTGCCAATGTAAACTAAGATTTTTTTATATAAATATGAACTTTATCAAACAAAACATACATGTATTGTGTAACATGAAGTCCTATGAGTGTCGTCTGATGAAGATCATCAAAGGTTAGTGATTCATTTTATCTCTATTTCTGCTTTTTGAGACTCCTCTCTTTGGCTGGAAAAGAATGGCTGTTTTTCTGTGGCTTGGTGGTGACCTATCAATCGTTTGTGGTGCTTTCGCTGTAAATCCTTTTTGAAATCAGACACTGTGGCTGGATTAACGAGAATTGTATCTTTTAAATGGTGTAAAATACTTGAATGCTTGAGGAATTTTAATTCTGAGATTTTTGTTGTTTTGAATTTGGCGTCCTGCACTTTCACTGGCTGTTGCGGGGGAGTTCCGCTAGCGGAACGGGGTTCCACAAACCGCGGGCTCAGCTTCCGGCAGGGCAGGCGAAGGGGCAGGTTCCGGGTGGAGAGCCAGACCCGGTCGCATGGGGAGAAAACAGGCGCCTCACTGTGGTGGAGGTCGGGCTGTTCCTTGTGCCAAAATCACTCATCCACCGCAGGAGCCTCGATCTGGCTCAGATGCCAAGGTGCCAGGTCCAGCTGATACCCCAACACACACTGGAAAGGTGTGAGGTTAGTGGAGGAGTGGCGGAGGGAATCCTGTGCATACTCCGCCCAAGGTAGAAACTCCGTCCACTCCCCCGGCCGATCCTGACAGTAACACTGCAGGAACCTGTCCACCTCCTGGTTGACCCTCTCCACCTGCCCATTTGCTTGAGACCGATACCGAGGTGAGACCGAGGTGAGACTGACCGTGACCCCCAGGAGAACGCCTTCCATACCTGTGAGGTGAACTGAAGGCCACGATCTGACACAATATCCTCCGGGATCCCATAGTGCCGGAAGAGGTGTATAAAAAGAGCCTCCGCGGTTTGCATGGTCGACGGAAGCCCAGGCAGGGGAGGAGGCGACAAGCTTTGGAAAACCGTCCGACAACGACAAGAATGGTAGTGTTCCCTTAGAGTGGGGAAGGTCAGTGACAAAGTCCACCGAGAGGTGAGACCAGGGTTGTTGTAGAACCGGCAGGGAACGGAGCTTTCCATAAAGGAGGTGCCTGGGTGTCTTAGACTGAGCACAGATGGAGCAGGAAGAGACTTAAACCCGGATGTCCCTAGCCAAGGTGGCCAGTACTTCTCCGTAAGACAGGCGATGGCACGGCCTATCCAAGGATGACCCGACACAGGCGCCGTGTGCGCCCAGGAAAGGAGGCGGTCCCACACACCTGTGGGAACGTAGGCGCGGTTCTACAGACACTGTGCAGGTGCGGGTTCCGTACGCAGGGCATGCTGTATATGTTGGCGTCCACATCCCATACCACTGGCGCGATGATGCAGCACGGAGGGATGATGTTGGTCTCCTCTCCCTGCCTCTCCTCTGCGTCATAGAGGGGAGACAGGGCATCTGCCTTCATATTCTTTGAGCCTGGCCTATAGGAAATTGTGAAGTGGAACCTGGCGAAGAATAGAGCCCACCTGGCCTGTCTCAGGTTTAGCCTCTTTGCTGCCCTGATGTGCTCCAGGTTGCGGTGGTCCGTCCACACCGGGAAAGGGTGTTTGGACCCCTCAAACCAGTGCCTCCACGCCTTCAGAGCCTTCTTGACCGCCAATAGTTCCCGGTCCCCTACATCATAGTTCCTCTGGGCGGGGCTCAGCTGCTTGGAGTAGAAAGCGCAGGGCCGCAGCTTTGGAGGGGCTCTGGTACGCTGGGACAGCACTGCCCCAATTTCTACTTCGGCGGCATCCACCTCGACAATGAAGGGGAGTGAGGTGTCGGGATGTGCCAACACGGGAGCAGTGGTGAAACGTGCTTTCAGCGTCTCGAACGCCCTCTCCGCCTCCGCCGTCCAACGAAGCTGCTGGGGAACTCCTCTCAGCAGGGAGGTAAGAGGTGCGACCACCGTGCTGAAGCCCCGAATAAACCCCTGGAAATTGTTGGCGAACCCCAGGTATCGTTGGACTGCTTTCACCAAGGTGGGGATGGGCCATGATCTGACTGTACTGACGCATTGCTCCTCCATCTCCACTCCCTCCGTGGCGTTGAGATAGCCCAAAAAGGACACGGACCGCTGGAAAAACAAATATTTATCTTGTTTAACATTTAGGTCATGCTCCAACAATCTTCTCAGCACAGACCTGACCAACAAGACATGCTGGACGCATGTATAGACCAAAATGTTGTCTATATAGATCACTAGGCCGCGTCCCAGCATGTCCCGAAACACTTCGTTGATGAAGGCCTGGAAGGTTGAAGGAGCATTAGACAGGCCAAAGGGCATTACGAGATACTCGTTATGACCCGTGGTCGTGGAAAATGCAGTCTTTCATTCAAAGCCTGCACGAATGCGCACCAGATTGTAGGCACTCCTAAAGTCCAGCTTCGTGAAGTACTGCGCCCCATGCATTTGTTTGATGATGGTTGGGATGAGGGGTAAAGGATAGCTGAACTTGACGGTGGCCTTGTTCAGTGTTCGATAATCAATGCAGGGGTGCAGTCCCCCATCTTTCTTCTTGACAAAAAATAAGCTTGAGGATTCTGGTGACTAAAAGGGGCGGATAAAACTCTGTTGGAGACTCTCCTGTACATAGTTCTCCATGGCCTCGGTCTCCGCGTAGGAGAGGGGATAGACATGTCCTCTCGGGAGGGCTGCGCCAGACAACAGGTCAATGGCACAGTCCCAGGTTCAATGGGGAGGCAGGCGTGTAGCCTGGGTCTTTGAGAAAATCCGGTGCAGATCCTGGTACTCCTCTGGTAAATCCACTTGAGGAGCACAATCCGGACTTACCACCGTGGTGGTGTTAACAGACACAGCGAGACACCTACCCTAACACTCCTGCGACCAACCTAGCAGTCTCCTATCGGACCAGGAAATAACCGGGTTATGCAAACTCAACCAGGATAGACCTAAAACAATGGGGTGCGTGGGAGTGTCTATGATCAAGAAAGTGATCTGTTCTGAATGAGTGTCATGGGTCAGCAAAGAAACCGGAACAGTAATGTGATGTACGAGCCCTGTCCCTATTGGACGATTATCCAGGGCTCGAACTGGAATGGGTGACTGTAGGGGAACCAAAGGAATGCGTAATGCAGTGGCCAGTGCGCTAAGAGATTCCTGGCAGCTCCGGAATCAATCAGAGCTAACTGGAGTAAAGGGCTAGGGTACTCAGGGAATTTAACGGGAAAACACACTGGTTCATTTGACAGACAAGGAGAGGAGACCTTGCCTTCTACCTGGGTTGGCGCAAGAGAATTCCCTGGCTTGTTACCTCCTCGCCTCCTAGTGGATAGAGAGCGGGTCGGAGAGAAATTACCCCTTTCTCCACAATAGAAGCAGATGCTCAGATTACTCCTTCTCTTGTGCTCTGCCTCGGGCAAACGTGCCGAGCCCACCTCCATCAGCTCTGGCCACAGAGCAGGGGTAGCCATGGGCTCCGAATTCTGCACAGGTCTTCTTCGGGACCACAGGAGGTAGTCCAACCGGGTCCGCCATGCTGATGAGCTGGTCGAATTACAGGTTGTTATCACGGCAGGCTAACTCCAGCTGTACCTGGTGGTAAATGGTGACCAGAGCCAACTCGTTCCATCCGGTGGAGGCCGCGATGATCCGGTACTCCAGGAAGAACTTCAAAGCGGTCCTAGATCCCTGGCATAGTCGGAGTAGATGCTCACCCTCCTCCCGGCCTTCCACAGGATGATCAAACATTGAGCGGAAGAGGAGGGTGAAGTGCTCGTAGGACTCGACCTCGGGTCCGCCCGTCTCCCAGACCGCGGCACCCCAGTCCAGAGCCTATCCAGTCAGTGCCAAGATGACGGTGGCAAACCTGTCTCTTCAGCGAGGTACAGGTCGCATTGTAGAAGGAACCCCTTGCATCTTGCTGGTGCACCGTCAAAGCGCTCCGGGAGGGACAGGGGTATTCCACGGACGGGCTCCGATGGAACGGGGGTAGGTCGTGGTGTGGGAGCTGGTACCGGAATCGGTGCTGGAGACTGGAGGGACTGCACACTCCCCTCCAAGCACAGGATGGTTGCCAGCACACTGTTCATGGCGATACCGAGTCTGGAGAGACAGTCCTCGTGGTGCTGTACTGTCCCTACAATGGTCGCTAGCGCAGTCTTTCCTGCGGTCTCCATTTCGCGGGTAGGTTATTCTGTATAAAGGATTTTAGAGACAGGCGCAGGAATACACAATAGGTGTTTTTAATACACCCAAAACAAACAAAAATACTGGGCTGTACCCAAACAAAAGAGTGTGGGTAAACCTCATTGACCGGCACGGAATGATACCCGTAATACACAATATATATAGGGTACAGCATTACAGCTGCACTAACGCATAGGTCTTCACACCACCAATGGACATGGGAACAATAACCGACAAAGACAGAGGGAACAGAGAGCACATATATAACATACTAATCAGGGGAAATGGGAACCAGGTGTGAGCAACTTACATCTGCATCAATCACTTGCAGTTTTAACTTCCTGCACACACACATGGGCTTTCTGTTTCACTAAGGGAGGAGGTCATAGACCTGGCAGTGTGGTGCCAGGACAACAAACTCTCTCAACGCCATTAAGACCAAGGAGCTGATCATGGACTACAGGAAAGAGCATCCTGGTTGTATCACTGTCTGGTATGGCAACTGCACAGCCCTCGACCGAAAGGCCCTACAGAGGGTGGTGCAGACGGCCCACGCATCAGTGGGGACAAGCTCCCGGCAATCCAGGACGTACAGTACATGCCAGGCGGTGTCTGAGAAAGGCCCGACCGAGACATGGACTGTTCTCCATGCTCCCGTCCGGCAGGCGGTAATGGTGGATCAAGGCTCACCCCAACAGGCTCCTAAACAGCTTCTATTCCCAGACCATAAGACTGTTAAAATGGCTAACAATTACTGCTCTCCCTCTCCCACAGACTCTATGCCCATCCACAAGTCTCTACCCACTCAAACACACACCTTCACTGTCACTGCTACTCACACGCACTCACATACACCCTCACACATAACTGACGGCACACACTTACACCCCCTTACACCTACGCTGTTCCTAATATGATTATTGAGTCAATTTATTACCAGCATTACACTGCCATTCTTTGATTATTGATTATCATTAAAATGTATATATTTATCCTGCTACTAGTCAGTATTACTCCTGTTTACATGTACAGTGCCTTCGGTGTCACGACTTCCGCCGAGGTCCGTCCCTCTCCTTGTTCGGGTGGCGTTTGGCGGTCGACGTCACCTGCTTTCTAGCCACCGCCGATCCACTTTTCATTTTCCATTTGTACGGTCTTTGTCTAATCACACCTGGCTTCACTTAATCAATTACTTGTTTATTATTTAACCCCCTGTTCTACATGTTGTATTTGTGAGTGATTGTTTGTTGTATTGTGGTCCGTATTGTGTGGCCATGTATATTACGTGTTATGTTTGAATTTTTGAGTAAAGTATTTTATTACTCATATCTGCTGTCCTGCGCCTGACTCATCTCACCTGCTACAAACAGACACTTTTACATTCAGAAAGTATTCAGACCACTTTACTTTTTCCACATTTTGTTAGGTTACAGCCTTATTCCAAAATAGCTTAAATATTGTTTTCTCCTCAATCTACACACAATACCCTATAATGAGAAAGTAAAAACAGGTTTAGACATTTTTGCAAATTTATTCAAAAATAAAAACTGACATATCACATTTACATAAGTATTCAGACCCTTTACTCAGTACTTTGTTGATGCACCTTTAGCAGCGTTTACAGTATCGAGTCTTCTTGAGTATGATGCTACAAGCTTGGCACACCTGTATTTGAGGAGTTTCTCCCATTCTTCTCTGCAGATCCTATCAAGCTCTGTCTGGTTGGATGAGGAGCGTTGCTGCATAGCTACTTTCAGGTCTCTCCAGAGATGTTCGATCAGGTTCAAGTCCGGGCTCTGGCTGGGTCACTCAAGGTCCCGTAGCAACTCCTGCGTTGTCTTGGCTTTGTGTCTAGGGACGTTGTCCTGTTGGAAGGTGAACCTTCGCCCCCAGTCTGAGGTTCTGAGCGCTCTGGAACTGTTTTTCATCAAGGATCTCTCTGAACTTTGCTTCGTTCATATTTGCCTCGATTCTGACTAGTCTCCCAGTCACTGCTGCTGAAAAACATCTTCACAGCATGATGCTGCCACCACCATTCTTCACCATAGGTATGGTGCCAGGTTATCTCCAGACATGATGCTTGGCATTCAGGCCAAATAGTTCAATCTTGGTTTCATCAGACCAGAGAATCTTGTTTCTCATGGTCTGAGAGTCCTTTAGGTGCCTTTTGGCAAACTCCGGAGGAGTGGCTTCCGTCTGGCCAATCTTCCATAAAGGTCTGATTGTTGTCGTGCTGCAGAGATGGTTGTCCTTCATGCATAAATGTTTTGGTACCCTTCCCCATATCTCTGCCTCGACACAATCTTATCTCAGCGCTCTACGGACAATTTCTTCGACCTCATGGCTTGGTTTTTGCTCTGACATGAAGTGTCAACTGTGTGACCTTATATAGACAGGTGTGTGCCTTTCCATGTCATGTCCAATCAATTAAATTGACCACAGGTGGACTACAATAAAGTTGTAAAAACATCTCAAGGATGATCAATGGAAACTGAGATCAATTTCGAGCAAAGGGTCTGTAAAATTATGTAAATAAGGTATTTCTGTTTTTAATATTTGCAACATTTCTAAAAACCTGTTTTCGCTTTGTCATTATGGGTTATTGTGTGTAGATTGCTGAGGAAAATGGTTAATTTAATCAATTTTAGAATAAGGCTGTAACTTAACAAAATGTGGAAAAAGTCAAGGGGTCTGAACACTCTCCGAAGGCACTGTATATGTTATAATTAGTATACTACTGTCACGTTCTGACCTTAGTTCCTTTGTTTTGTCTTTGTTTTAGTATGGTCAGGGCGTGAGTTGGGGTGGGCAGTCTATGTTAGTTTTTCTATGATTTGGGATTTCTGTGTTTGTCCTGGTATGGTTCCCAATCAGAGGGTGCTGTCTATCGTTGTCCCTGATTGAGAACCATACTTAGGTAGCCTGTTTTCACCCTTTAGTTCTGGGTGATTGTTTTCTGTTGTGTGTCTGCACCAGCCAGAACTGTTTTCGGTCGTTCTCTTTGTTATTTTCGTGTTCATTTAATAAATATGGACACATACCACGCTGCACCTTGGTCCTCCTCTTCTTCCACCACCAACGGCCGTTACAACTACCATAAGTATTGGCGTGTTCTCGCATGCATCTGCATATTTCCGTTAGGGATTGCCTCCTCTGTGAAGTGTGCAATAACTCAATTCAACTTTTGCATTCCTTCTAAACAACTTAGTCCACTCTGTTGATAACACATTCTAGTTTTGGGAACAGAAAACCGTATTGAGATCAAATGATTAATGGATGAGAATGTGCATTGTCGCCCAAAATCCATCTCGTTCCATTTTCTCCCACTGCTGACCAGTGGGCTTCCTCTCACATGTATACATCCAGTGAAATATCCATCTCATTTTTCCATCTGTGGTTTTGCTGCTCCAACCCTCACTGGACTGTGACAATGCTTCCATCTAGTGGTTTGCAAGGGCGTCACAAACTCCTAACGACAATGTATTTGAAATGGTATGATCTGATAGTGCTGATTGAGTTTTAAATGGGCTAATCATGCATAATCAGTTGTGGGTACCAATGGACTGTTCCAATCCAATGTGAAAGTATGACATACTCAAACACACATTGCAAACACATTTATTTTGTTGTGTAAAGAGATGATACAATGATGCCACAAGGCAGACAAGCAGCAGGAAGCCACAAAGCCACTCAATGCCTATAAAAGAATACATCTACACTTCAAAAAACATAGGATTGCACTACCAGCTTATTGCCAGGTAAAAGCTGATCAAGCGTACAATGCAATTTCCCCCTAGTGTTGACTGAAGCGGTCAGCCCAGTGCTGGTTATATCAAGTAAAGACACAAAAGAGACCACTACACATATTCTACACACACACCCCTCCATTCCTCATTCAAAAGGCACACTTGACTTGTGAATCAAACCAGTGAGAGAGATTTTATCTCTTAAGATGACTTAATACATTTTGAGTGACTCTGACAAGCTGGGATTCACAGCTTAAAGTTCTAATCCAATTAAACTGGTTTGTTTATCCAACAGTCCAACAGAAACAGATGTGCATACAGTAAAGCACACATTTGAAACACATTCATATTAGCTTAAGGAGAGACCCTCTCAAGTCAATTCCTCCTTGGCTCACTGCTACTGCTGAGGGCATTAAGTGAAGCTAGGTACATATTGTTTTTGTGTCTCTTCAAATCAACTGAGACAGTAACTGTTGTCTGAATATTTTATTCATGCACTTCAGGGCAAAGGCCTACTGTAAGTGTTTTAACTGATGCTCCCATAAGAGCTCTTATTTGTCTCATGGGTTATTATGATGTTCAAGACAAAGCTGGTTATGAACCAGGGTTGGGGTCAATTCCTTTTTAATTTAGTCGATTATGGAATTACATTTTTTTTCTCAATGCTTATCTAGGAGAACATTTTGGAATTGGAATTTTAGTTTATTTTCAGAATTGACTGAATTTAAATGTGAATGGCCCCAACTCTGGCATACGATACCTGTGTCTCTGGCATACGATATCTGTGTCTCTCTTTGGCATAATCTCAACATGCTGTTCATTTTTTAACTTTTTTCTCTTCATTAAAACAATGAACAGCTCAAACCTTGGAAGGCAATACTTCAGACAAACAGCAAGACTAAAAGGTTAGTCTTTTGTATCTCTTCTTACTGTATAATGGTGCCAAAACATACAATGTTTTTTGACTCTTAAATCTTGTTTTAGGGACCTAGACTACACCAATGTTTTAATCAATATGTCGCTAAGGGGATAAATAATGTTGTACTGAATTGAATACCTCTACTAATCACTCCAGTAGAGCAGGTAAACACAGCTGAGTGATCAGAGCCTGGATAAACCTCAGACAGGATAAAGCCCCACTCATACTAAGTCCTTGCCTGTATTTTTAGCATGCTGACCCTTCTCTAAAGTGATTTGGTTGAACAGTTGGTTGAGAGGGGACAGGGCTGGGTGGGTGAGGGTGGAGAGGGGTTGTAGGAGCAGGTGGGGCATACACAGAGCCCTGAGGGGGGTGGTGCCCGTCTCTAGCCTGGCCTCTCTCATTTAGCACACTGGTGTAGAGTCAGAGCAGAACTCTGGGGCTCCACAGCAGAACTCAGTCAGTCTGGTTTTACATAGAACACATGCTTGTGTAGTGTCAGTAAACCCTACACTACAGTAACTTATCAGGCAAAACCTTAACATCTGGATATGATTTGCTTCACCCAAAAAGCACCTTTAATTTAGTCACGCTCACCCACACAAATTCATTGATTCACATACAACCACACAAAACACACATAAATACACACATGGGATCAGACAGCAGAGAGAAAGGGCTGCAATTTGCTGATGATGTAAACACAGTGAGATCACAGGAGGTTGGTGCCACCTCAATTGGGGAGGATGGGCTCGTGGTAATGACTGGTATCGGAGTCAGTGGAATGGTATTAAATACGTCAAATGCATGGTTTGATGCCATTCCAGTCCCTCCGTTTCAGCCATTATTATGAGCCGTCCTCCCCTCAGCAGCCTCCACTGAGTGAGATCCAGGCCTGTAGCATCTCAGAGTAGGCGTCAAACCGTGCTGAACTAGGATCAGTTTAGCCTTTTACTTCATAAGGAATAAGATAACATGGAAACTCCTACTCTGAGACGCTTTTTGAATACCGGCCATGGTCAGGCGGGGTTAGGGCCCTTATTCATCAAGCATCTCAGAGTAGGAGTGCTGATCTAAGATCAGTTTCTAAGATCAGTTTAGCCTTTTAGATTATAATGAATGGACAGGGGGGACCTGATTCTAGACATGCACTCTTACTCTGAAATACTGCTTGATACATACAGCTCCTGGACCAACCCAGCCTGTCTAGTCCATGTGGAGGGTCAGTGGGGCAGCTCCTGCATGACCTCTTCAGCCAGCTGTGTGATGAGTTGCCAGGCCTCGCGGATGTGACGTGACTCGGTGGTGCGGGCGCAGAGGGCGAAGCGCAGCACAAACTGACCAGACAGCAGGCACGGCACCAGGTGGATCTTCCTGCCATTGTTGATCCTCTTCAGCAAGGTCTCATTCACCTCGTTGGAACCCTTTCGGGAGGAAAGGTTAGATGGGATGCTATTTGGGATACAATCTATTACCTATATAGTGCACCCTATTCCCTATATGGCCATAGGGCCCTGGTTAAAAGAGGGGCACTATATAGGTAATAGTGTGCCATTTGGGATGTTACAATAGTCTAATACATTTTTTTTTATTTTATTTTTTTTAAATGGATGCCAGCAGGTAATGTGAACAATGCATAAGAAGCATAGGTTCCAAAATGTAAACTAAAACTACACTGCTCAAAAAAATAAAAGGGAACACTTAAACAACACAATGTAACTCCAAGTCAATCACACTTCTGTGAAATCAAACTGTCTACTTAGGAAGCAACACTGATTGACAATAAATTGCACATGCTGTTGTGCAAATGGAATAGACAACAGGTGGAAATTATAGGCAATTAGCAAGACACCCCCAATAAAGGAGTGGTTCTACAGGTGGGGACCACAGACCACTTCTCAGTTCCTATGCTTCCTGGCTGATGTTTTGGTCACTTTTGAATGCTGGCGGTGCTTTCACTCTAGTGGTAGCATGAGACGGAGTCTACAACACACACAAGTGGCTCAGGTAGTGCAGCTCATCCAGGATGGCACATCAATGCGAGCTGTGGCAAGAAGGTTTGCTGTGTCTGTCAGCGTAGTGTCCAGAGCATGGAGGCGCTACCAGGAGACAGGCCAGTACATCAGGAGACATGGAGGAGGCCGTAGGAGGGCAATAAGCCAGCAGCAGGACGCTACCTCCGCCTTTGTGCAAGGAGGAGCAGGAGGAGCACTGCCAGAGCCCTGCAAAATGACCTCCAGCAGGCCACAAATGTGCATGTCTGCTCAAACGGTCAGAAACCGACTCCATGAGGGCCCGACGTCCACAGGTGGGGGTTGTGCTTACAGCCCAACACCGTGCAGGACGTTTTTCATTTGCCAGATAACACCAAGATTGGCAAATTCGCCACTGGCGCCCTGTGCCCTTCACAGATGAAAGCAGGTTCACACTGAGCACATGTGACAGACGTGACAGTCTGGAGACGCCATGGACGCCGACGTTCTGCTGCCTGCAACATCCTCCAGCATGACCGGTTTGGCGGTGGGTCAGTCATGGTGTGGGGTGGCATTTCTTTGGGGGGCCGCACAGCCCTCCATGTGCTCGCCAGAGGTAGCCTGACTGCCATTAGGTACCGAGATGAGATCCTCAGGCCCCTTGTGAGACCATATGCTGGTGAGGTTGGCCCTGGGTTCCTCCTAATGCAAGACAATGCTAGACCTCATGTGGCTGGAGTGTGTCAGCAGTTCCTGCAAGAGGAAGGCATTGATGCTATGGACTGGCCCGCCCGTTCCCCAGACCTGAATCCAATTGAGCACATCTGGGACATCATGTCTCGCTCCATCCACCAACGCCACGTTGCACCACAGACTGTCCAGGAGTTGGCGGATGCTTTAGTCCAGGTCTGGGAGGAGATCCCTCAGGAGACCATCCGCCACCTCACCAGGAGCATGCCCAGGCGTTGTAGGGAGGTCATACAGGCACGTGGAGGCCACACACACTACTGAGCCTCATTTTGACTTGTTTTAAGGACATTACATCAAAGTTGGATCAGCCTGTAGTGTGGTTTTCCACTTTAATTTTGAGTGGGACTCCAAATCCATGGGTTGATAAATTTGATTTCCATTGATCATTTTTGTGTGATTTTGTTGTCAGCACATTCAACTATGTAAAGAAAAAACTATTTAATAAGAATATTTCATTCATTCAGATCTAGGATGTGTTATTTTAGTGTTCCCTTTTTTGAGCAGTGTATATACAATAGACCTAACGAGAAATAGTTTTAATGTACTCCAGTCCAAAGAACGTTCAATGATCATGTGCTGAACTAACATTCACAGTTGGCTGAATTGTCTTACCTTTAGTCTAAAGCAGACCAGCCCTAACACGACGTCTGCGCTGATCTCAAAGCGCTGGTCAGCGCGAACCAGGCTCTCAAACTCTTTGGCCAACTCCACATGCTATGAAGGCAGAGAGACAGTCAGTCATTCATTCATACTCAGACAGCCAGTGGTGGAAAAGGTACCCAATTGTTATATTTGAGTAAAAGTAAATATACCTTAATAGAAAAGTAAGTCACCCAGTAAAATCCTACTTGAGTAAAAGTAAAAAAGTATTTGGTTTTAAATATACTTAAGTATCAAAAGTAAATGTAATTGCTAAAATATACTTTAGTATTAAAAGTATAAATAATTTCAAATTCCTTTAAGCAAACTAGACGGCACGATTTTCTTGTTTTTAATTTTTTTAACGGAGAGCCAGGGGCACACTCCAACACTCAGACATAATTTACAAACAAAGCATTTGTGTTTAGTGACTCAGCCAGATCAGATGCAGTAGGTATGACCAGGGATTTTCTCTTGAAGTGCATGAATTAGACCATTTTCCTGTCCTGCTAAAAGCATTCAAAATGTAATGAGTACTTTTGGGTGTCAAGTAAAATTTGTGGAGTAAAAAGTAAAAATATTCTTTAGGAATGTAGTGGAGTTAAAGTTGTCAAAAATATAAATAGTAAAGTAGAGTACAGGTACCCCCAAAAACTACTTAAGTAGTACTTTAAAGTATTTTTGCTTAAGTTCCTTACACCACTGCAGACAGCAGTCTGAGGTGCTGCAGATGGAAATGGGTTAAGGTGAACTTCTTGATATGGACACTAGGTGACACCCTGGTAACTAAATTTGAATTAATATATTTTTTTCTAGAGGGTGGTGTCCTTACAGCAGCTAGCTGGCTGTTGTAATACACATTTTTTTCAGCAATAGTAGCTACATTGTCTTTAATATTCATTCCCCCTTGAGAAGGGCTCCATTCTCAACCAAAGGGTTAATGTGATGACAACTGTTTGATGAGTGAAAATACTAGATAAACATTAAAGCACATGGCCCTAACCATACAACTTCCTGAATTTAACAGAAAATGCATTGTTGTTTAGTATGCCCATGGAATCAGGTATATCTCAGTATGGAAATTAATGCACAAGCTCTTTGACAATGAATCTAGTCATAAAACGGTCAGTATTAGCCCAAAGGCTGGCAGATGGCAATATTGAGTCATTTCAGCTTACTGTCCAAAGAGGATCTACAGTATTCAGCTGGCTATACATTTGTATCCACAGTGGACCAGTTCGTACATAAAACATTCTCCATGTGGGCTACAAAGGCATCGATTTCCTCCTTAACTTGATTTAGTGGTGACAAAATGGTGGCTAATGCTACTTCCTGACATTGCGTACAGCGTTCAGACCAATGGTAAACAGTCTGCTGCAACCTAATTGGCTGAACGCGATACGCAACATCCGGGAATTGCAATTAGCCACTCTAGCATTCTGGTGGAAAATGGTGTTTCATAAAGTAAGTATGCATATTTTCCCAGTTGTTGTATCCCTTCTCACAACTAAATCAAGTTAAGAAGCAAAGTGATGCCTTTGCAGCCTGAATGGAGAATATTTTATGCACGAACCAGTTCACGGGGGATACAAATGTACAGCCGGTTGCATAGATTCCCTTTGGACGATAAAATGAAAAAATTCAATATCGCCATCTGCCGGCCTTTGGGCTAAGTCAGTCTATGTTTGAACTTGGCGCTCCGATACCGCTTGAGTCTGACAATTTTCTGGGCTTTTCTCTGACACTGCCTATTATATAGGTCCTGGATGGCAGGAAGCTTGACCCCAGTGATGTACTGGGCCATTCGTACTACCCTCTGTAGCGCCTTACGGTCAGATGCCGAGCAGTCTCCGCTTTACTGGAGTTTTTCAATCTAATAAAGACAGTAGATGAATGCAGTATGGCTGAAGGCCTTGTGTTGCTGTTGCTTAATTTACTGATAGAGCTAGACAGACACAGACCAGGCTGATTTGATTGACAGACCGATACAGAGGAAGGGAACCGGAGCTGTTTCTGTGCTTTGCTGTTACCTTACGGATGTAGTCCTGAAGGCCTTTGAGCCCATACATTCGGAACACAAACCACATCTTGAGAGAGCGGAACCTCCGGCCCAGTGGAATCTGCCAGTGCTGTGAGGTAGTGTGAGGTACAGGGGGAGATAGGGTGCGGTAGGGGGAGGTAGAGGGTGCGGTAGGGTGAGGTAGAGTGGGAGATAGGATGAGGCAGAGAGGGATAAGTGGGTTAGGGTTAGTGGAGCAAACAGAGTGAACACTGATATGACATCCAGTGCCACTTACACATAGACAGAATATAATGATAATAGATAACCATTCAGCTTACCCTGTAATCTGTGATCAGTCCTGTGAATAAACAGATGAGTAATTATACTACTAGCAATTCACAGCCAACATTTTAATTATTAACATATTATTGAATGTTGTTACCATCGCTGACCTGTATTCTCTCTCTCCCTTCCCAAAGCAAGTGTAGTAGATAATAAACAGATCTCTCGCCCTTCTCTCCACATACAGTAGAAAAGCCCTGTTGCAGTGGTAATAACCTGTAATTTCATTGAGCTGGAACTGGGGAAGCAGTGGCCTTACTGTGAGCAGCCTTCTCTGTGGAGAGGTTGGCCAGTCTTTTGTCTTTCTGTCAGTCCAATTAAGGAGGAGGAGGCTTCAGTGTTGTGTTGAACTGCGTCCCAAATGGCATCCTATTCCCTACATAGCGCACTTTGTACAGTCCTTTGGTGCCCTGGACAAAGTAGTGCACAATCTAAGGAATAGGGTTCCAATTGGGAGAATACATCTGCATCTAAGATGGGTGACACTCTGTCACTGGCTAACACTCTGTCACTGGCTAACACTCTGTCACTGGCTAACACTCTGTCACTGGCTAACACTCTGTCACTGGCTAACACTGGCAGGCAGCGATGCAACATGACCATTAGTGGACTATTACAGTGCAAATGTTTTGTGGGGAGGACATCGGTAATTGAATTGGATTGTTTTAGAGTGACATATTGCGTGTTATTAGGTCAGCGTTTGGACGCCTTATTGTATTTACTCTCTAACACAAGTACTCACACACACACACACACACTTCCTAGCCATATAAAACATGGGGCTGTGGTGGTGAGTATTAGTTTATCCACCTTGGGTTTATTAGCAAGCCTAAAGCCAGCAGGATTGTGAGGTGAGCAGGCCGACAGACCCTCAGATCCTTGATGTGATATACTGGGCTCTCACACTAACACCATTCACATCCCATTACATTACAGGGACTCCAGACATCATCTGCACTTGATCAAATTAAACCACTATACTGTAAATAGGCTGATGAGACTATTGCTAGATTTACCACATTTAAACCTAATAGTTTGGAAATAACACAAAAAAAGTAATGTCAATACAGACTATTGTCAGTGCAAAAATATCTACCTGACTCTTGATGATCATGTTTCAGGTATAGAGGATCCATCTTGAAGGCCCCAATGAGATCAGATCTTTTCTTCACCCTGTGGATAGACACTGAAACACTTAAACACTCTTACCCTATGAGAGCTCCCACAGAAAACATAAGGGTGGGCTAAAGGGCAAGGCTTTTTAAGAAAGAAAACGGCTCCCCCACATACAGGTGTTCAGTGCTACATTAAGTCTTACAAAAGACACACTGTATTGAAGTAAATTATAATCTCTATTTTATTGAAGTATATTCTCTTTTTGTTAACTTATATTGAACAATAAAGTTGTATTGTAAAGTGACAATGATCTAAGGGGACACCCTACAGGGGATGACACAGCAGCATAAATTATGTTTTTGTAAACAATGACTTGGCACAACTTGTGCTCTAGATTTTGTCTCTGAAAATGAGTTGAAAGAATTCTGTTTTCACAATCAGTTGAGCATGAAACAAGAACGTAAGATCATAAGTGAGACCAGGGTCTCTCAGTTACACATTCACCTGACGTATTGTTACAAACTGTTATAAACCAATAATACCATTCATAAACTGAGATGCTACAAGTAATTTTAACTTTATTACAGTTATTAAAATACACTATAGCGTCATAAAAAAGCACAGCTATTTCTGAGCAGACTACATAAGTCTCTCCTTACATAAGTCATTTTCTTTGTTAACTGACGTTGTCATGGCAACTCACCAGGGATGGAAGAGGGCATTGAGCGTTCTATCAACAAGAAATGTTGGGGTTGTTTGTGGGGTGATGAGAGAGGGCAGATGGGATGCCTATTCCCACCCACTGTTTAAAGAATGCTTTAGGTGTCTAGATAGTGCTTCTGGAGGTGACTTTGTTATGTCGGCCCATTGTAGAGTAGACAATAGCCACATTAAGCAACAGTGTAACTAAGGATGGGGAGAATAGTACAGCCTTAGATTTTAGGTTGTAGACACGTATACAGTTGCGCAGTGTCGTGCTGAGCTCAGAAGGTAGTTTAGATTTGAATCAATATTAAAAACCATGCTGAAGCCGCTCCCCTCTCCCCATAGAACAGAAAAGAAACTAAGGGGTCATACAAAAGCAAAGTGAATATATATATATATATATATTATACAAATAAAGATTTTACTTGTATTTTACTTGTATGATTGTTGTATGATTTTATTAAAATGACCAGCAGGGAATCTTACAGACTGTCCCCCTGGTCAGATAAAACAGCCTGTTCAATAATAAAACGATGTTTCTACAAAGGCTGACTGTCAATCACTTGATAACTTACCACATTGTAGAGCAGTCAAAGTTGACCAACAGCCATTTGTGTGCATTGAAATTGAAAGAGTCTGCAAACTGAAAGAGATAAAAGAGTCAGCCAATCAAATCAGCTGATTTTGACGTAAGTGTACAGGTCACCGTCTTAATACACAAGCCATTTTTTCCCCATTTAATTGTAGGAAAACCGTGGTCTTAGAATATATTTGATTTGTCAAAGCCCCTTGCTTCCATCACTAGGTTTGCACTGACTGCAGCTGGCCTTCCCACCTGCCTTCACAGACGCAATAAAAGCAGGCAGCAATAAGAGACAATATTAATCAGAGGGGCTCGTGCCCAGTTGTTACCATGCTGACAGATGCAGGAGCCTGCCTATCACTCATATCCTAGCAACCAGCCTCAGCTGCAGAGGGAGCCGGTGTGTCTGCCCCCTGTCATTCAGGTGTGTGTATGTGTGTGCGCGCGCGTTCCCGCCTCCTCTACTACATCCCTATCCCCCACCCCCCAACATTCTTTGAACTTGTGTCGCTAATAAACAGTGATATTTCTTTGACGAGGAGAGCAGCAGGGTTTTATCTAAAGGTCTGATGATGCCTGAGGAAATGACTTTAGCCTTATCTGTGCTCTCAGTGTGTCACTCCACTCGGCTCTGTTCGGTTGAAGACGCATGATATCCAAAAGGCCAACGGATGCTGTTCTAATTTCCAACGGATTATTGGGATATTACTTATTCTAGCACGCTTCCCTCTTGACAGTTAATTTAAGTTATTATCAAACACAAATTATAATGGGTGTAAAATACAAGTATGTTCACTGGCAATTTAACTGGAAGTGTGTGGTTTCTAACCTCAATGCCGTTCAACAGGGGTCTGAATTCAGGACAGATAAAGGAACTCCCAGCATATGCAGCATCAATGTGCATCCAGATTTTCTCTGCATTACCTGAGACAAAAATACAAATGTGTAGAACCAGTAGTACAGAAACATACAAAGCTGGTCCTGAGACATGGCTGTACAGTAGATTCCTATGTCTTTATCAGTCTACAACCACATGTCGGTGCTAATAGACAGCCTTTAGGAGTATGTTAATAATGCTTTGAGAATCATACTTACATATGGGCCCAAGTTCAATAATGTGATCAAATGCACATGAGGGAGTGGTCCCAAGAGTAGCACAGAACTAAATGAAAGGACAAAAATCAACATGATATTCATAAGAATGTGTTTGTGGACTGTATTGGACTATTGGTTATTTCTGTTTGACTATTGTCTTGGACAACATGTGGCATATTCTTTATAATAAGGGGGAAATGAATGTGTCTATTCTAAGTGCCAATCTGCCGAGGCATGTAAATGGATGTGTGTTCTGACTTCCAAAGAAGGGGATGAGTGCGTTCTGTTCTGACGTAGAAGGGGATGAGTGTGTTCTGTTCTGACGTAGAAGGGGATGAGTGCGTTCTGTTCTGACGTAAAAGGGGATGAGTGCGTTCTGTTCTGACGTAAAAGGGGATGAGTGTGTTCTGTTCTTACGTAGAAGGGGATGAGTCCTGCAGCCTTGTCTTCCTGTATCATTCTCCGGAGGGTCTCTCCCTGGACAGCATACTTGTCTGACTGCTCCGTCGGAATCTTCTTCATCCTCACTCCGGCAATCATACCTGCTCGTTCCACCGAGCAATGAGCCTGTTCAAAGAGAATAGAGTAGAGTTAACACAAGTGACTTCAAGATAGCCAACTGTCACAACCCAAACAGAGCAGATGATAAACATGTAGGCCACTTCAAGATGGTGAACAACGTCCAACCAAAGAGAGTAGAGCTCCCAAGATAGCCAACTGTCACAACCCAAACAGAGCAGATGATAAACATGTAGGCCACTTCAAGATGGTGAACAACGTCCAACCAAAGAGAGTAGAGCTCCCAAGATAGCCAAAGAAAGACAGTGATTTTGGTGACTTAAAAGACAGCCAACATTGTCTCGGCCACCAGACTTAAGCCCGATCATGCTAATAGGTTATTTTAAACCTGTCTAAATTATCATTCTATCTCGGCATATAGTACTGTACATTCACCCAAAGATGAAATAATGTTTGTAGTCCGTCCATCAAGTAAGACGTTAAAGGACCAGTTGTACTGTGTGTAACGTCACTCCTGGAGAAAAGGGCTGTTATCCTCTTCCCCATAAAGGCCAGTGTTGTCCTCGGGGCAAAGCCATAACCTAATCCTATGCTGCTCAGGTCAACAGAGCAGAGCTAGCATGACTGTGCTGCCTGACAAACTGTTACGGGATTTTAATGAAAAAATGACTAAATTATGTATACATTTAAATCAGAACTATAACTAAAACAGAATACTACTATGTTACTGTATGGATGTTTGAATCTTATTATAATCATTAATACTGAATGTAATGTGTGTAGTTTGTCAAGAATTAGTACAAGGACTTTCTGTTCCTTGTTAGAAACGAATGGAGCTATCGTCAGAGGTATATAAACCAATGTACATTGTATTATGACCAGAGCTCTCGAAAATAAACGCTACTGATTAAATATGAGACTGGTCTCTGTCCATTTTATGCAAATAAGTATCTTACAAATTCTTAGAAACGGACAGAGTGTTTTAATTGAACATATAGGAAATAAATTCCTCCAACACATACAGACCCATATCACGAGAAAGTTTTACCAAGAAAAACTTACAAAAGGACTAATTCAAGGCAAAAAGGAGTTGGAGCATGCAAGATTGATTTATTTTAGCTCACTTTAATCCGTTGTAGAGGATGCAAACAGGTGACTGTCGTTTCAACGTCAAGCTGAAGTCTTCCTCAGAGTGACCTAACCATTGCACTTACCTCCTATTTATAGCCTAGTGGCCCATTGAAACACAAGTGCTAGAGGCATTACTACAGATCCGGGTTCATTCCAGGGCTGTGCCACAACCAGCCGTGGCCGGTAGTCCCATAGGACGGCACACAATTGGCCCAGCATCGTCTGGGTTAACGGAGGTTTTGGCTGGTGGGGATTTAATTGGTTCATCGCATTCTAGTGACTCCTTGTGGTGGGCCGGTTTCCTGCGGGCTGACCCCAGTAGCCAGCTGAACGGTGTTTCATCTGACACATTGTTGCGGCTGGCTTCCGGGTTAAACTGGTGTGTGTTAAGTAGAGCGGTTAGGCGGGTCATGTTTCGAAGGGCGCAATATCCCACTTTCACCTCTCCCGAGCCGATTGGGGAGTTGCAGTGACGAGACAAGATCAAAAATTGGGGAGAAAAAGGGGGTAAAAAATATATATATACAGTACCAGTCAAGAGTAGGTTCCATGTGTATTATTTCATAGTTTTGATGTCGTCACTATTCTTCTACAATGTAGAAAATAGTAAAAATAAAGAAAAACCCTTGAATGAGTAGGTGTGTCCAAACTTTTGACTGGTAGTGTAAATAAATAAACAATATAAAACAATTATAATGATTAAGGTAAATGGCAAATTATAGCACACAGTAATACAAATAATAATGTGCATTTGAGCATGTACAGTACATGATATTTGTAGCGCTACAATTAATGAAGCTTGGATTAACGACACATTTATTTTATCCTTAGTATTATTTTGTGCTATAATTTGCCATTTACCTTGAAACACATCATTAAAATGATTTTACATTGTTGTGTCTCAATGGGCCACTAGGCTATACATTGGAGCTAAGTGCAATGGTCAGTTTACTCCGAGGAAGACGTCAGCTTGACGTTAAAACGTCAGTCACCTGTTCGCATCCTGTACAATGGATTAAAGTGAGCTAAAATAAATCAAACTCCTTTCTGCCTTGAATTAGTCCCTTTGTAAGTTTTTCTTGCTAATGATTTTTGTCTACTTTGTTGAGCATCTCTCCTTTCCTTTTGCTGAAGCACCAACGCGTTGTGGCTCACAGGCCTTCTTTAGGGTGCACAGGTGCACAGCAGTGACAGGCGAAATGAATGACCAGAAATTAAAGGGCAGTGCATTCAGAAAGTATTGAGACCCCTTCACTTTTTCCACATTTTGTTACGTTACATCCTTATTCTAAAATAGATTAAATTGTTTTTTTCTTCATCAATCTACACACGATACCCCATAATGACAAAGCAAAAAAAGGTTTTTAGAAATGTTTGGAAATGTATTAAAAAATGAAATATCACATTTACATATTCAGACCCTTTGTACTTAGTACTTTGTTGAAGCACCCTTGGCAGCGACTACAGCCTCAAGTCTTCTTGGGTATGACGTTACAAGCTTGGCACACCTGTATTTGGGGAGATTCTCCAATTCTTATCTTCAGGTCCTCTCAAGCACTGTCAGGTTGGATGGGGAGCGGTGCTGCATGGCTATTTTCAGCTCTCTCCAGAGATGTTCGATCGGGCTCTGGCTGGGCCACTCAAGGACATTCAGAGACTTGTCCCGAAGCCACTCCTACGTTGTCTTGGCTGTGTGCTTAGGGTTGTTGTCCTGTTGGAAGATGAACCTTCAACCCAGTCCTTCGCCTCGCTCTGGAGCAGGTTTTCATCAAGGATCTCTCTGTACTTTGCTCCGTTAATCTTTCACTCGATCCGGACTGTTCTCCCAATCCCTGCCGCTGAAAAACATCCCCACAGCATGATGCTGCCACCACCATGCTTCACCATAGGGATGGTATTGACCAGGTGATGAGCGGTGCCTTGTTTCCTCCAGATGTGACACTTAGCATTCAGGCCAAAGTGTTCAATCTTTTTTTATCAGACCAGATAATCTTGTTTCTCATAGTCTGAGAGTCATTTAGGTGCCTTTTGGCAAACTCCAAGAAGGCTGTCATGTGCCTTTTATTGAGGAGTGGCTTCCTTCTGGCCACTCTACCATAAAGGCCTGACTGGTGTCGTGCTGCAGAGATTTTTGTATTTCTGGAAGGTTCTCCCAACTCCACAGAGGAACTCTGGATCTCTGTCAGAGTGGCCATAGGGTTCTTGGTCACCTCCCCGATCAAGGTCTTTCTCCCCCAATTGCTCAGTTTGGCCGGGTGGTCAGCTCTAGGAAGAGTCTTGGTGGTTCCAAACTTCTTCCATTTAAGAGTGATGGAGGCCACTGTGTTCTTGGGGACCTTCAATGCTGCAGAAATGTTTTGGTACCCTTCCCTATGCTTCGACACAATCCTGTCTCAGAGCACAACGGACAATTTATTTGACCTCATAGCTTAGTTTTTGCTCTGACATGCACTGTCAACTGTGGGACCTTATATAGACAGATGTGTGCCTTTTCAAATCATGTCCAATCATAGGTGGACTCCAATCAAGCTGTAGAAACCTCTCAAGGATGATCAATGGCAAACAGGATGCATCTTAGCTCAATTTAAAGTCGCATAGCAAAGGGTTTGAATACTTATGTAAAAAAGGTACTTCTGTAAAAAATAAACTAATAACATTTGCAAACATTTCTAAAAACCTGTTTTCGCTTTGTCATTATGGGGTGTAGATGTTTAGATTTATGGGAAAACATTTATTTAATCAATTTTAGATTAAGGCTGTAACTTAACAAAATGTGGAAAAAGTGAAGGGGTCTGAATACTTTCCGAATCCACTGTATATTATATTAAACAATAGAAAGAGGAACTAATACCCAAAACTATAAAGAGAAAAAAAAAACGTTTGTTTATTTTTTCTCTTAATTATTTTGGAAATTATTCCCTCTATCTATTGGTAAATATTGTTAACCAATAGATCAATTAGAAGTCCAAAAAAATCAAATCAAATTTATTTGTTACATACACATGGTTAGCAGATGTTAATGCAAGTGTAGCGAAATGCTTCTAGTTCCGACAATGCAGTAATAACCAACGAGTAATCTAACCTAACAATTCCAAAACTACTGCCTTATACACAAAAGTGTAAAGGGATAAAGAATATGTACATAAAGATATGAATGAGTGATGGTACAGAGTGGCATAGGCAAGATGCAGTAGATGGTATCGAGTACAGTATATACTGTACTGCAAAACGCACCTGCATTGCGGTGGGACTGATTGGGTTAAAGTGCTCTATAGTGCTCATCTGGTTTTGTGACCTGACCTGTTCAGGGTAGGAGTAGGATTAATAAGAGCAAGAGTAGAAACCTGACCTGGTCGGAGGAGTAGGCCACCAGTTTGGAGGTAATGCCAGTCTCTGGACGTTGTGGGTCACTGGCCAGGATCATTCTGACCGCCCTGCAGCGGGCAGCTAGGAGAGCCACAAGAGTTGCCTCACTGGCCGTACCCTTCAAAAAGACAGACGAATGTAAGTGGGGTGAGTTTCGATGACTTCAGTCAAACCAGTAGGCCTTGCAACATGTACATCCTCTATGGTCATAGGCAGGTCCCACGTTCTATAAAAAAACAGACTTCACATGTCAAATTTGCTCCACATAAACCTGATGGTTTTCAAATAGCTCTTGTTCTTTGCTGAGGCTAGTCATATGCACATTCACTTAACCAAAAAAGCAGTTAAGAAAAAAACTTAAGAGATAAAAGTAACAAATAATTAAAGAGCGGGGGCACTGGTGTCAAGGTAATTGAGGCAATATGTACATGTAAGTAGAGTTATTAAAGTGACTATGCATAGATAAGAGAGTACTGCAAATACTCTGGGTAGCCATTTGACTAGATGTTCAGGAGTCTTATGGCTTGGGGGTAGAAGCTGTTTAGAAGCCTCTTGGACCTCGACTTGGCGCACTGGTACCGCTTGCTGTGCGGTAGCAAAGAGAAAATTCTATGACTAGGGTGGCTGAAGTCTTGGACAATTTTTAACCCCAAAACCTGCTATATACGTCCTGGATGGCAGGAAGCTTGGCCCCGGTGATGTACTGGGCCGCACGCAATACCCTCTATAGTGCCTTGCGGTCAGAGGCCGACCAGTTGCCATACCAGGCAGTGATGCAACCCGTCAGGATGCTCTCGATTGTGCAGCTGTAAAACCTTTTGAGGATCTGAGGACCCATGCCAAAGGGGCCTCCATCATTCTTCCATTCAAGAATGATGGAGGCTACTGTGTTCTTGCGGACCTTCAATGCTGCAGATATTTCTGTACCCTTCCCCAGATCTGTGCCTCGACACTATCCTGTCTCGGAGCTCTACAGACAATTCTTTCGACCTCATGGCTTGGATATGCACTGTCAACTGTTTCTTTTCTTCTTCCTTCTAAAACTTGTTTTCACTTTGTCATGATGGGGTATTGTGTGTAGATTGATGAGAAACATATTCAATTTAATGCATTTTGGAATAAGGCAGTAACGTAATAAAATGTGGAAAAAGTGAAGGGGTCTGAATACATTTCGAATGCACTGTACTTTAATTACCTCATACCCCTGCACATCCACTAGGTACTGGTAGTCCTTGTATATAGACTAGTTATCATTATTCATTATGTATCTATTATGACATGTTTAACTTTTCTATTATTTCTCTATTTTCTTTCTCTCTGCTTTGCTGGGAAGGGCCCGTAAGTAAGCATTTCAGTAGTCCACACCTGTTGTTTAGGATGCATGTGATTTGATTTTTCAGTATAATAATTTCACTCACAATCATAAATGCAAATCTCACTCATTAGCTTCTGTTTGATAAAACTGCTCCTAAACGCATCTCATACTCTTTCAAATGCTCATCTGAACATGATGCATCATGTGAGATGGCAATTTGTCACAGCTCTCATAAGGCTAGCAACAAGTGAGCGGAGGCCTACTTTTTGCCATAGTGAAGCGCACTTAAAACCCCAGCCACAAACAAAACACCCCTAGGATGAGCGATGATCCTCGATGGATTCAATAGAGGGCCATTAAATTATCTGTCAGCCTTCTCTCTCATGCCTAAGCCACCTCTCCTATCTCATCCCTGGCTGAGACAGTCACCTCAGCTGCACTGCTGTATCCACAACAATAAATGAACACTTTACCACACAAAATTAGTACCCACAACCCCAAAACACACACGCCCATCTTTGACTGACATATTAAAAGGCAATTACCTGCTGTTTATCTGGTGTTGTGAGGCAAACAATAACCAAAACATATATGACAGACAAATTGCTGGCAGCGACAGAATCGTGAGCAGTCAATTGCTTTTCCTACTTTTCTAACATCTGCATTGTTTTAGAAGGCAAAGTGGCAGGCGCTGTAAATACGGTTTTGACCCTACTGTGAATGCCATGTGTTCTGTACAAATATTAGATTTATATTGTTCTTGGATATCCTTACTTGAAATATGACTACGACAAATATATCCGACTACATTTTTCATTTAAATTAATTAATTGAATTGTAAATGTATTTGAAAGTATGTTGTGGCAATGTAGCAATACAACTGTGGAAATAAAAGCAATGCATCGTCTTACCCCAAAGAAATGGTAGTTTTACCATACCTGGATGACGCCTCCTCCTTGTCCGTGTGTCCCGGCAATGAAGTCTTCTGGCAGCTTGAGCATCTTCCCCAGCCAGTCCATCATGACTGTCTCCAGCTCTGTACAAGCTGGGCTGGCAGCCTACAGTAACATGGGGTTAGAGACAGGGTCAACACACAGCTCTGTACAAGCTGGGCTGGCAGCCTACAGTAACGTGGGGTTAGAGACAGGGTCAACACACAGCTCTGTATACGCCAGGCTGGCAGCCTACAGTAACATGGGGTTAGAGACAGGGTCAACACACAGCTCTGTACAAGCTGGGCTGGCAGCCTACAGTAACATGGGTTAGAGACAGGGTCAACACACAGCTCTGTATACGCCAGGCTGGCAGCCTACAGTAACGTGGGGTTAGAGACAGGGTCAACACACAGCTCTGTACAAGCCGGGCTGGCAGCCTACAGTAACGTGGGGTTAGAGACAGGGTCAACACACAGCTCTGTACACGCCAGGCTGGCAGCCTACAGTAACATGGGGTTAGAGACAGGGTCAACACACAGCTCTGTACACGCCAGGCTGGCAGCCTACAGTAACGTGGGGTTAGAGACAGGGTCAACACACAGCTCTGTACACGCCAGGCTGGCAGCCTACAGTAACGTGGGGTTAGAGACAGGGTCAACACACAGCTCTGTATACGCCGGGCTGGCAGCCTACAGTACCGTGGAGTTAGAGACAGGGTCAACACACAGCTCTGTACACGCCGGGCTGACAGCCTACAGTAACGTGGGGTTAGAGACAGGGTCAACACACAGCTCTGTACACGCCGGGCTGACAGCCTACAGTAACATGGAGTTACCACACCATTTGGACATGGACCGATATTAGCATTTTTCACATCAATTAATTAAATTTGTGCCACAAATGCTAAAACGTTAATATTTTGAAACAGTGCTATGGAATCTTAACCAAAACATGGATTGCTGTCATATCTTGTCCATAAACTGCTTACAGGGTAAGGAAGCCAACAAGTAATTTTGTAATGTGGCTGAACTATCCTTTAATGTCTTAAAATGTTGATACTGTTCAAATCATATTCAAAAGAAAGAGAGAGTGTGACAGAAACAGATGACAAGGTCATACATACCCAGGAGAATCCGATGCAACCAATAGCTCCAGACAGCATGTCTGCCAGCATGGCCGGGAAGGAGTTAGCCGTGGGGAAGTAGGCATAGAAGTACGGGCTGTGCCAGTGGGTCACCTAAACACAGAGGAAGAGTCGTGTCAGGTAGCCTAGAGGTTAGTCTGGTTCGAATCCCAGGTGTAACCTGACAGAGTAAATCTGAGGTTTGCTAGTATCAAAATCCTGCTAAATACCATGCCTTGCCATGGTGCCACTGAGCCCTTGATCAAGGCACATAACCCATAAACTGCTCTAGCCCTTGAGCATGGCAGTTAAACTGTTCCAGGCTGAATTCCAGTCTTGTGCGTGTTTGGGGAACCAAGCTAGAGGCTGCCAGTGTCCCTGTCTGTCTCCCTTACATGCTTTCCCATGGTGAGTCATTCATTAGACTAACCAGGCTTATTCCACACTGTTAAAAGCAGAGGTGGTAAAGAAAAAAAATATGTTTTAGAGGGTCAGATTGATAATGGAATAACAGCTTTCATGTTACAGCTAAGGAAAGGGTTTGGGTTGGGAGTAGATAGATTGAAACTGGTTTGTTTCTCTGGTGGTGAGATTATTGATGTGGGGTTAGAGACAGGGTCAACATTCATTCATTCATTTAAAGTCTTTGAACTTTGCCATGTGAAAGTCCACAGAATGCAGGGAATTCTACAACCATTTGCAAAAACAACTACATGGCTGATACGTGTCATATACAGTTAATGTGAGCTTTCGTGAACTGATTTCTCAGTACAACGGAACACTGTCTCGGTAACAAAACGTTCAACACTGAAACTCCTTACTGTACATCTTCTGAATGGTCACTAAACAACAGTCAACAGACCAGAAGTTGATACAGATATTGTGATAATGCCTCCCCCATAACTTAGCGGTTAGTGACTGTGTGCATTGAGTGTTGTGTATGTTCTCATGAAATCATGTTCAATGCAGCCGGAAGCCACTGGGTAAACAGCCCATTGGTATCATCAATGCTTTCATATTTAATGCTTAACTTTTCACTGATGAAATCTGTGAGAAAGCAGATCTCCAATAACAGAGTACCTGACCTATAGCAAGTTATGTATGCCACCTTCAAGTAAAGTTTTACCATCATGTTACAGCTGTAATCAGCCTTCAATCAATAGTCACCTCATCTATAATAATATAATCATCTTGGCCGCCTACCCCAGGCATGATGACCCTCTCAATGTCTTTGACCACGTCCTCGTAGGTGTCAGGCTCCTCAGGGGCCTCCTCAGGGATGAGGGACCGCAGGTACCCAGGCTCCACGTCGGGGTACACCGTCCTCTGCTCTATGTTCTCCAGGTAATCTGCTATCAGGTCTACCATCTCCTTCCCTCTCCTCCGGAACTCTGTAGCGTCCATTGTACAACTGGAACAGACAAATATCCCACTTCATCGTCCCAACCTTCACTAACAGTCCTACAAACTTAATACTGATTGCACGCACACACACACGATTTAGCAAGCCACATTATGACAAAGACACCTTGCTTCCAGACAAACTAAACACCTTCTTCGCCCTGCTTTGAGGAAATCAACACTGAGCTGCCGACGTGGGCCCCTTCCACTCACGAGGACTTTGTGCTCCCGATCTCCGTGGCTTACGTAAGTACCCAGAACCCAAACTTTGGGTTAGCTTGTTGTTAATCCACCTGGCGTGTCAGATTTCAATAAAGCTTTTCAGCGAAAGCATACCAAGCATTTATGTAAGGACATCTCTCTCAGTAGGCAAAATATTACAAACAGCTAACAGCCAAGTAGATTAGTCACGAAAGTCAGAAAAGCAATCAATTAAATCACTGACCTTTGATGATCTTTGGATGTTTGCACTCACGAGACTCCCAGTTACACAATAAATGTTCCGTTTGTTCCATAAAGATTATTTTTATATCCAAAATACCTCCATTTGGTTGGCGCGTTATGTTCAGAAATCCACAGGCTCGAGCGGTCACGACATCACAGACGAAAATTCCAAATAGTATCCGTAATGTTCGTAGAAACATTACAAATGTTTTTTATAATCAATCCTCAGGTTGATTTTACAATATATAATCGATAATATATCAACCGGGAATGTAGCTTATTCTATAGGAGAGAGAGAGAAAATGGCTGCTACAAGCTGTTGCGCATACAAAACGCTGCTGGCACCCAGCAATACAATGTGTGATCTTTCTCGCTGATTTTTCAAAATAAAAGCCTGCAACTACGTCTAAAGACTGTTCACACCATAGGGAAGCCATAGGAAAGGGAATCTGGTTGATATCCCTTTAAATGGAGCAAAGACAGGCTATGGAACATGGAGCTTTCAAAATAGAGGCCACTTCCTGGTTGGATTTTCCTCAGGTTTTCACCTGCAATATCAGTTCTGTTATACTCACAGACAATATTTTGACAGTTTTGGAAACTTTAGAGTGTTTTCTATCCTAATCTGACAATTATATGCATATTCTAGATTCTAGGCCTGAGAAATGGGCTGTTTAATTTGGGTACGTTTTTTTATCCAAACATCAAAATACTGCCCCCTACACTCAAGAGGTTCATTTATGGCAATTTAGCAAGTTAGTTTGCACTTGCTAGCTAATTTGTCCTATTTAGCTAGCTTGCTGTTGCTAGCTAATTTGTCCTGGGACATAATCATTGAGTTGTTATTTTACCTGAAATGCACAAGACCCTCTACTCCGACAAAAAACGACCAACCGAATCGTTTTGAGTCATCTCTTCTCCTTCCAGGCTTTTTCATTGTTTAACTTATATGGCGATCGCATCTAAACTTTAATTTTATTACCACAACTACAGGCAAAACAGTTCGTCTTTCAGTCACCCACGTGGGTATAACCAATGAGGAGATGGCACGTGGATACCTGCTTCTATAAACCAATGAGGAGATGGGAAATGCATGACTTTCAGCGTGACCTGCGTCAGAAAAAGGAATGAGTTTTATTTTAGCCCTTGGTGTCGGAGACGCTCGTTGGCGCAATAATTGAATAATATGGATTTCTACATTTAATTTGCGACGCTCGCGCACGCGACGTGTCCAGTCTGGTCAGCATGTAAAATATAACGCAGTTCTATTTCTGACGCAGATCGTGCTGCAAGTCCTGCCTCTCCCATCTCATCATTGGTTTATAGAAGCAGGTATCCACGTGCCATCTCCTCATTGGTTATAGCCACGTGGGTGATTGAAAGACGAACTTTGCTGCCGGTTGTCGTGGTAATTCAATGAATGTTTAGATGCGATCACCATATAAGTTCAAAGATGATAAAGCCTGGAAGGAAGAGCGATGACTAGAAACGATTCGGTTGGCCGTTGTATGTGTGGATTAGTTGTCGGAGTAGAGGTCCTTGTGCATTTCAGGTAAAATAACAACTCAATGTTTCTATCCCAGGACAAATTAGCTAGCAACAGCAAGCTAGCTAAATAGGACAAATTAACGTTAGCTAGCAAGTGCAAGCTAACTAGCTAAATTGTCATACATGTTTAATGCTTTTTGACCTGTCCCCAAATTAATGTAATTGGTTCAGAGTTTGTTTTGATATTTTAACCTGCGTGTCGTGATCGCGTTTGGTGTAGGGGGACAACATAAATGTATGCACGATGGCGCACGTGCATTCGGTTTGGGTTCCGTAGAGTCCTTGGCGACGCAGATGCTCGTTGGCACGTGCAAGAAGTGTGGGTGCAAAAATTGAATATTAGATTTCTAAATTGATTTTACAACGAGAGCGGTGTATAGACATTTAAGTGTTTTAGCCTTCGCAAGGCTGCCGGCCCAGATGGCATCCCAAGCCATGTCCTCAGAGTATGTGCAGACCAGCTGGCTAGAGGGTTTACGGACATATTCAATCTCTAACTATCCCAGTCTGTTGTCCCCACTTGCTTCAAGATGTCCACAATTGTCCCTGTACCCAAGAAAGCGAAGGTAACTGAACTAAATTACTATTGCCCAGTAGCACTCACTTCTGTAATCATTAAAGTGCTTTGAACGGCTAGTTAAGGACCATATCACCTGCATCTTACCTGACAACCTAAAACCAATTTGCATACCTCCCCAACAGATCCACAGCTGACGCAATTGCCATTGCACTGCACATGCCCTATCCCACCTGGACAAGAGGAATACCTATCTATGTAAGAATGCTGTTCATTGACTACAGCTCAGCCTTCAACACAGTAATGTCCTCCAAGCTCATCAATAAGCTCAGGGCCCTGGGTCTGAACCCCGCCCTGTAGAAATTGAAGCAAATTGTATTTCTGATTCATTCTTGTTACATATCTTTTAGGACAGTCAATAAAGTGAAAAGGTGTTCTTATTATATGATGAAACTGATGTGAAATCATTCAAACTTCAAAGAGTTCATTTATGTAATGCTCCCTGTTAGTGTTTTTTAGGTCAGTGTGTTATGAGTGACAATGTAGGCTTTCTGAGTGAGAATTGTTGCCAGTTATGGTTGAACAAGCTTATTTTGAAACATTAAGTATTTGTGTTTTGAGTGAATTTGAGGTGAGTTTAACTGTTAGGCCAAGATGCATGTTGGTAATGCAGACTGAAGAGTTTTGAAAAGGACTTCATTATTGTTAGCAATTGGAAAAAAAAGTAAATCGGTTTGAGGTCAGGACCACTTCAGAAGGCATATTTTCTTCTGTTGAAGTCATTCTGTTGATTTACTTCTGTGCTTTGGGTCATCCTGTTGGATCACCCAACTTCTGTTGAGCTTCAATTGACGGAGAGACAGCCTAACATTTTCCTGCAAAATGTCTTGATAAACTTGAATTCATTTTTACGTTGATAGCAAGCTGTCCAGGCACTGAGGCAGCAAAGCAGCCCCAAACCATGATGCTCTCTCCACCATACTTTACCGTTGTTATGAGGTTTTGATGTTGGTGTGCTGTACCTTTTTACCTCCACAAATAGTGTTGTGTGTTCCTTCCAAACAACTAAACTTTAGTTTAATCTGTCCACAGAATATTTTGCCAGAAGTGCTGTGGAACATACAGGTGCTCTTTTACAAACTTCAGACATGCAGCAATGTTTTTTTTGGATAGCAGTGGCTTCTTCTGTGGTGTCCTCCCATGAACACCATTCTTCTTTAGTGTTTTACGTATCGTAGACTCGTCAGAGATATTAGCATGTCCCAGATATTTCTGTAAGTCTTTAGCTGATACTCTAGGATTCTTCTTAACCTCCTTTAGCATTCTGCACTGTTATCTCGTAGTCCTCTTTGTAGGACCACCACTCCCTAGGGAGAGTAGCAACAATGCTGTACCTTCTCCATTTATAGACTATTTTTCTAACCGTGGACTGATGAACATCAAGGCTTTGAGATACTTTTGTAACCCTTTCCAGCTTTCTGCAAGTCAACAATTCTTAATCTTAGGTCTTCTGAGATCTCTTTTGTTCACATCAGGCAATGCTTCTTGTGAATAGCGAACTAATTTTGTATTAAAAAAAAAATTATAGGGCAGAGCAGCTCTAACCAAAATATCCAATCTCGTTTCATTGATTAGACTCCAGGTTAGCTGACTCCTGACTCCAATTAGCATTTGGAAAGTCATTAGCCTAGGGGTTCACATACTTTTCCAACCTACACAGTGAATGTTTAAATGATCTATTCAATATAGACAAGAGAAATACAATTTGTGTGTTATTAGTTTAAGCAGACTGTCTATGGTTGTGACTTAGATGAAGATCACAATAAAAACTAATTTGTGCAGAAATCCAGGTAATTCCAAAGGGTTCACATACTTTTTCTTGCCACTCTATCTGCTGCACTAAATGTTTTATATACACTACCATTCAAAAGGTTGGAGGTCACTTAATGTCCTTGTTTTTGAAAGAAAAGCACTTTTTTTTTTGTCCATTTAAAATAACATCAAATTGATCAGAAATACAGTCTAGACATTGTTAATGTTGTAAATGACTATTGTAGCTAGAAACAGCAGATTTTTAATGGAATTTCTGAGGCTCATTATCAGCAACCATCACTCCTGTGTTCCAATGGCACGTCGTGTTAGGGAATCCAGGTTTATCATTTTAAAAGGCTAATTGATCATTAGAAAACCCTTTTGCAATTTATGTTAGCACATCTGAAAACTGTTCTGATTACTGATTAAAGAAGCTATACAACTGGCCTTCTTTAAACTAGTTGAGTATTTGGAGCATCAGCCTTTGTGGGTTCGATTACAGGCTCAAAATGGACAGAAAAAAAATTAACTCGTCAGTCTATTCTTGTTCTGAGAAATGAAGGCTATTCAATGCGAGAAATTGCCAAGAAACTGAAAATCTCATACAACGCTGTGTACTACTCCCTTCACAGAACAGCGCAAACTGGCTCGAACCAGAATAGAAAGAGTGGGAGGCCCCGGTGCACAACTGAGCAAGAGGACAAGTACATTAGTGTGTCTAGTTTGAGAAACAGACGCCTCGCCTCACGAGTCCTCAACTGGCAGCTTCATTAAATAGTACCCGCAAAACACCAGTCTCAACGTCAACAGTGAAGAGGCGACTCCGGCATGCTGGCCTCCTATGCAGAGTTGCAAAGAAAAAGCCATCTCAGATTGGCCAATAAAAATAAAAGATTAATGGGCAAAAGAACACAGACACTGGACAGAAGAACTCTGATCATAATGACTAATCATAGATCAGCACTCCTACTCTGAGAAATTTGCTACAGCCCCTGGTGTGCATGTATTCTGAAGCCCGGTGGAGACCTGCAGTCCTGATAAACCCGAAGAATAATAGAGAGGTGGGTTGGCGGTGGGTGTACTCACGTTGTCGAGCACAGCCGGGGTCAGGTCCTCCTCTCTTTCAGTCTTCACACACCGCAGCAGTGAGTGGTGTACATCAGGAGCGGCGAGCACGGCTCTTTTATCTGCCCAGTGGCCCCCACAGCCAGCCAATGGGAGTGTGGCTCCGGGCCAAGGCAGTGTGCACAGGCAGGAAGGGCTGATTTCACAAGGAGTTAATGAGATCCAAATCACTTTCCACACAGCCTGATTGACACAGAGGCTTAGCACAGCTACCTGCTGAACGGCACTATTATAACTACTATTGTTAACCTATATTACTGTTAGTATTACCACTTACCAGTAAAGCCTGATAATCTTGGGTTTTGGCAAGCAGCTAACTGACAAACATAATTTCAACCAACCAACTTTATTACAGACTTATAAACTATAAACTACTAATTTTACATTTACAAACTAATTATAAACCTTGTTATAACTCATTTTAGGTATACATTTTTGGTTTATTTGATTGAGGTTGGTTTGTTGATTTAACTCTAACTCAAATGTGCGAACTATGTTGACATTTACGCCTCCAGGGATAATATTTGAGACTCAACCCATTGTTAACAAGCTAAAAATAGTTCCAAAATACATATGGTTATGCATCCACTAGTGTCTGGATATATCAATGCTTAAATACACAGATGCCAATCTGACGAAAGATCTTAAGCAAGATAAAATGATACATCTCAATTCTCATCTGCATAACCAGGATGTTGTTTTATCTACATCCTCTTATGGGTCCTGGATGATTGCTCCATTCTAATGCTGCATTCATAACCAAGTGGCAAGGTGGTAATTACCATTTGTGAAGTTGTACATATGAGTTAGATGCATTCACCCCCCTTGAACTGCACCGACCGTAGACAAAAAATACAGATAGTACTCGCAAACAAATTATAGTGTTCACCAACCATATTAATAGATGTATTTTTATAAATAATATTTTGTTTAACTTTACTTCCAAAAATTCTGTTATAGAGATCATTTCCTTAGTGGGTTACGTCAGAGTTCAACATGGGAGAAGTCGGAGCTCAGGGATAACAGAACAGTTTCCTAGTAATTACCAGTTGGAGGGACGGTCAAGTGGATTTTTCTTTACAGTTCTATGCTTGTATTTACGACTTCACAACATGCTATTAACGCAGCATTGGGTCTGTATCGAGTAAACTGTCCAAGTTTTGTGCCAACATCCGTGATGCTTTTGAATGAATCTTGATTGTTGGGACATGAACAATCCTTAAAAATGTGAAATGTGTTAGTTCATGACGTTTGTCCCTTAAAGGGACAATCCATTTTTGGACTTATAAATGAATGATATGTAGTTTCCCACTGAGTCTTGAAGAATATAGCTTATACATGCCTCATAAGCTTAGTTCAACTGCCGTACCCCATCAGAACACAAAATATAAGCTTGATTTACTCCAATGTTTGTGAACAAAGAAAATGTAAACAAACTACATGGCTTCAAAACATGATTAAAACTATCATTTTGATATTATGGATGCTCAGTCCTTGCACCCATATCTCTATGAATTTGAGAGTGGTTACTCCAGCCCAATCCCACAGCTTTTTACCAAAACATAATGCGGGGAATATGCTTTGCTATTGTTTCAACGGATGATTTCCCACTTAAGTAGAGTATTTGATTCGGTATTTGTAGTGGTTGTCTGCCATCTAGTGGGAAAACAGGGTGACGTATAACCCCATGTACAGTTGAACTTTCAAGCAGATATTTATGATAGCTAGATGAAATTATATAACTAAACTCATGGTAAGTTGCAGTGGAAATGTAATGCCATCTATAATAATTAGCATTTGTTTTCAAAAGAATTAGGACTCAAGGTAATTGAGTAATGAGGAAAAAGGTAAAACTTCTCTACCAAGACAATACCATCACTGCTTAAATTAATAACAATGTATTAATGTTTTATTCTAATTACAATAAACAGAACATATCAGTCCCTTATTTGTACAAAAATACCTGAAAAGGTTACAATTAAGAGATATAAGCCATTCAGCTATTTACAGATCGAAGCAAAGCACAGTATGAATACAGGATCTTTCTCTTAAAAAGAGATACAGGTTCTTGTTTTTTTGCATTCCCTGAAATACATAATGGTTTATATTTATATAGATCTATATATATTTGCTTTACTCCTTTGTACAGTCACTGTATCTTGCATTGTGACAATATATGCAAAGCACAAGAGTCATTATCGATCACTGGAAAAGGTTCCCATGAACGGTCCAAAGTCAGCTCTGGTTTAGTGCAGAGAAAAGGGTCATCAGAGGCACCTGCTGCATTTTAGGCTTCTTGGGACAAACAGACTTACACAAGAGAAAAGAGGACACCTGTGCTGTACTACTGTTTGGGAGAAACTACTGGTATTCTGAAAGAACATCATAAAGGCCAAACTACTTACTAAAGAAAAAATGATTTGGTGAAATACTATTAACCCCAAGTTGATCAACAGAACTACACAACATCGCGCATACAAAATGTCACTGGTCTGACGATATGACCAGTTTTCAACAGGCTCCATGTCAACCCTGAGCAACCCAGTTACATTCATTTCTCTGAAATATAAACAAGTACATTTACTTAATTCACTTTCATCAGTTCACTACTTTGCAGGTGATTTAATGTCACTAGTAACATTCTAGTTCATAGCAAGACACTATGTGAGAGAACTCGCCTCTGAATACAAAAAACACCTATCTGTATCTAACAGGCCTAAACAGTTAGTGTTGAGAAGTCAGTGATGTCTGAGTAGCTTAGGATGACTTGCAGGAACTATGAAAATATGTATAACCGTCTGCCCAAGCCAACTCCAGTTCCATACCAGCAACATTTCAATATTACAGACATTTGTGAAGAGGTTTTTAAATGACAAACATTTAAGAAATGAACTCGATGTGCACATTAAATCTGATAAAAATCACCCAAATAAATCAAGTTCCTTCATGGCGAAGGCAGTGTGCATGGGCAGGAAGGGCTGATTCACAAGGAGTTCATGAGATCCTACTCACTTTCCACACAGCCTGATGGACAGAGGCTTAGCACACAGCCACCTGTTGAATGGCACTGTTACAACTAATATTGTTAATTGATTTTACTGTTAATACTTTACCACTTACCAGTAAAGTCTGATAATCTTAGGTTTTGGCAAGCAGCTTACTGACAAACGTAATTTCAACCAATGTGGTATAACTGTTTAGTACAGGCTTAAACTACTAATTTATAGTTTACAAACTACTTATAAACCTTGTTATGACTAATTTTAGGTATACATTTTTGGTTGGTTTATTGATTTAACTCTAACTCAAATGTGTGAACTATGTTGACATTTACGCCTCCAGGGATAATATTTGAGACTCAACCCATTGTCAACAAGGTAAAACTAGTTCCAAAATACATATGGTTATGCATCCTCTAGGGTCTGTGGATATGTTAATGCTTAAATACACATTTAAATTTTTACAGACTGGCCAGATGCCATTCTGACGATAGATCTTAAGCAAGATAAAATTCAAATCGTATTTGTCACATGCGCCGAATACAACAGTGAAATGCTTACTTACAAGCCCTTAACCAACAACGCAGTTTTAATAAAATACAAAAAAAAGGTAAGAGATAAGAAAAACTAATTATTAAAGAGCAGCAGTAAATAACAATAGCGGGCTATATACGGGGGTACCGGTACAGAGTCAATGTGCGGGGCACCGATGTCAAGGTAATTGAGGTAATATGTACATGTAGGTAGAGTTATTAAAGTGACTATGCATAGATGATAACAGAGTAGCAGCAGCGGGGGCAATGCAAATAGTCTGGGTAGCCATTTGATTAGCTGTTCAGGAGTCTTATGGCTTGGGCGTAGAAGCTATTTAGGAGCCTCTTGGACCTAGACTTTGCGCCCCGGTACCTCTTGCCGTGCGGGAGCAGAGAGAAGTCTATGACTAAGGTGGCTGGAGTCTTTGACAATTTTTAAGGCCTTCCTCTGACACCACCTGGTATAGAGGTCCTGGATGGCAGGAAGCTTGGCCCCGGTGATGTAATGGACCGTACGCACTACCCTCTGTTGTGCCTTGCGGCCGGAGGCCGAGCAGTTGCCATACCAGGCAGTGACGCAACCTGTCAGGATGCTCTCGATGGTGCAAGTTGTAAAACCTTTTTGAGGATCTGAGGACCCATGCCAAATCTTTTCAGTCTCCTGAAGGGGCATAGGTTTTGTCGTGTCCTCTTCACGACTGTCTTGGTGTGCTTGGACCATGTTAGTTTGTTGGTGATGTGGATGCCAATACCTTGAATCTCTCAACCTGCTCCACTACAGCCCCGTCGATGAGAATGGGAGCGTAGTCGGTCCTCCTTTTCCTGTAGTCCACAATCATCTCCTTTGTCTTGATCACGTCTCTCCCTTTGTCTTGAGGGAGAGAATGTTGTCCTTGCACCACACGGTCAGGTCTCTGACCTCTTCCCTATAGGCTTTCTCATCGTTGTCGGTGATCAGGCCTACCACTGTTGTGTCATCAGCAAACTTAATTATGGTGTTGGAGTCGTGCCTGGCCGTGCAGTCATGAGTGAACAGGGAGTACACAGGAGGGGACTGAGCACGCACCCTTAAGGGGCCTGTGTTGAGGATCAGCGTTGCAAACGTGTTGTTACCTACCCTAACCACCTGGGGGCGGCTCATCAGGAAGTCCAGAATCCAGTTGCCGAGTGAGGTGTTTAGTCCCAGGGTCCTTAGTTTAGTGATGAGCTTTGACGGGCACTACGGTGTTGAACGCTGAGCTGGAGTCAATGAATAGCATTCTCACATAGGTGTTCCTTTTTTCCAGGTGTGAAAGGGCCGTGTGGAGTGCAATAGAGATTGCATCATCTGTGGATCTGTTGGTGCGGTACGCAAATTGGAGTGGGTCTAAGGTTTCTGGGATAATGGGCCTTGTGAATGTTGACCTGTTTAAAGGTCTTTCTCACATCGGCTGCGGAGAGCGTGATCACACAGTCGTCCAGAACAGCTGATGCTCTCATGCATGTTCATTGTTACTTGCCTCGAAGCGAGCGTAGAAGTTATTTAGCTTGTCTGGTAAGCTCGTGTCACTGGGCAGCTCTCGGCTGTGCTTCCCTTCGTAGTCTGTAATAGTTTGCAGGCCCTGCCACATCCGATCGGAGCCGGTGTAGTACGATTCGATCTTAGTTCTGTATTGAGGCTTTGCCTGTTTGATGGTTCGTCGGAAGGGCATAGCGGGATTTCTTATAAGCTTCCGGGCTAGAGTCCCGCTCCTTGAAAGTGGCAGCTCTACCCTTTAGCTCAGAGCGAATGTTGCCTGATAAAATGATACATCTCAAATCTCATATGCATAACCAGGATGTTGTTTTATCTACATCCTCTTATGGGGATGATTGCTCTATTCTTATGCTGCATTCATAACCAAGTGGCAAGGTGGTAATTACCAATTGTGAAGTTGTAAATATGAGTTAAATGCATTCAACCCCCTTGAATTTGAGAAACGTTGTTTGGCTAATGGCAAAAAAGCTGCATCAACCATAAACTACAAGTACAGATAGTGCTCACAAACAAATTATAGTGTTCACCAACCATATTAATAGATGTATTTTTATAAATAATATTTTGTT
This sequence comes from Oncorhynchus clarkii lewisi, assembly GCF_045791955.1. Lineage (NCBI taxonomy): Eukaryota > Metazoa > Chordata > Actinopteri > Salmoniformes > Salmonidae > Oncorhynchus > Oncorhynchus clarkii. The sequence goes on along the minus strand of NC_092149.1, from coordinate 24,955,558 downwards.
TAACTTTACTTCCAAAAATGCTGTTATAGAGGTAATTTCCTTAGTGGGTTACGTCAGAGTTCAACATGGGAGAAGTCGGAGCTCAGGGATAACAGAACAGTTTCCTAGTAATTACCAGTTGGAGGGACGGTCAAGTGGATTGTTCTTTACAGTTCTATGCTTGTATTTACGACTTTACAACATGCTATTAACGCAGCATTAGGTCTGTATCGAGTAAACTGTCCAAGTTTTGTGCCAACATCCGTGATGCTTTTGAATGAATCTTGATTGTTGGGACATGAACAATCCTTAAAAATGTGAAATGTGTTAGTTCAGGACGTTTGTCCCTTAAAGGGGCAATCCATTTTTGGACTTATAAATAAATGAATGATATGTAGTTTCCCACTGAGTCTTGAAGAATATAGCTTATAAATGCCTCATAAGCTTAGTTCAACTGCCATACCCCATCAGAACCCAAAATATAAGCTTGATTTACTCCAATGTTTGTTTACATTTTCTTTGTTCACAAACTACATGGCTTCAAAACATGATTAAAACTATCATTTTGATATCATGGATGCTCAGTCCTTGCATCCATATCTCTATGAATTTGAGAGTGGTTACTCCAGCCCAATCCCACAGCTTTTTACCAAAACATAATGTTGGGAATATGCTTTGCTATTGTTTCAACGGATGATTTCCCACTTAAGTAGAGTATTTGATTAGCTTTCGTAGTGGTTGTCTTTCAAGTGGGCAAACAGGGTGAAGTATAACCCCATGTACAGTTGAACTTTTCAAGCAGACATTTATGATAGCTAGATGAAAATATATAACTAAACTCATGGTAAGTTGCAGTGGAAATGTAATGCCATCTATAATAATTAGCATTTGTTTTCAAAAGAAACAGAATGACTTGCAAATAGAATACAGTGATTTAAATGCATTTGTAATTACCTGGATTAGGACTCAAGGTAATTGAGTAATGAGGAAAAAGGTAAAACTTCTCTACCAAGAAAATACCATCACTGCTTAAATTAATAACAATGTATTAATGTTTTATTCTAATTACAATAAACAGAACATATCAGTCCCTTATTTGTACAAAAATACCTGAAAAGGTTACAATTAAGAGATATAGGCCATTCAGCTATTTACAGATCGAAGCAAAGCACAGTATGAATACAGGATCTTTCTCTTAAAAAGAGATACAGGTTCTTGTTTTTTTGCATTCCCTGAAATACATAATGGTTTATATTTATATAGATCTATATATATTTGCTTTACTCCTTTGTACAGTCACTGTATCTTGCATTGTGACAATATATGCAAAGCACAAGAGTCATTATCGATCACTGGAAAAGGTTCCCATGAACGGTCCAAAGTCAGCTCTGGTTTAGTGCAGAGAAAAGGGTCATCAGAGGCACCTGCTGCATTTTAGGCTTCTTGGGACAAACAGACTTACACAAGAGAAAAGAGGACACCTGTGCTGTACTACTGTTTGGGAGAAACTACTGGTATTCTGAAAGAACATCATAAAGGCCAAACTACTTACTAAAGAAAAAATGATTTGGTGAAATACTATTAACCCCAAGTTGATCAACAGAACTACACAACATCGCACATACAAAATGTCACTGGTCTGACGATATGACCAGTTTTCAACAGCCTCCATGTCAACCCTGAGCAACCCAGTTACATTCATTTCTCTGAAATATAAAAAAGTACATTTACTTAATTCACTTTCATCAGTTCACTACTTTGCAGGTGATTTAATGTCACTAGTAACATTCTAGTTCATAGCAAGACACTATGTGAGAGAACTCGCCTCTGAATACAAAAAACACCTATCTGTATCTAACAGGCCTAAACAGTTAGTGTTGAGAAGTCAGTGATGTCTGAGTAGCTTAGGATGACTTGCAGGAACTATGAAAAGATGTATAACCGTCTGCCCAAGCCAACTCCAGTTCCATACCAGCAACATTTCAATATTACAGACATTTGTGAAGAGGTTTTTACATGACAAACATTTAAGAAATAAACTCGATATGCACATTAAACCAAATGATAAAAATAAATCAAGTTTCTTCATTTCATAAGTAGTTAAGAGTAAGCCAATGCGGTAATAATAGTGATCTGTAACCTAAATACAGTGTTGCATCTACATGGTTTCATATGCTAATATGGTACATTGATACAATACACAACTTTTACATGAGTTGCATATTACATTGTACAGCTAAGATTACCACCGGAGGAGGCAATTCTAACTGATTTCTACTGAAATCATTATGACCAATGGGAAGATATATTGTCTGACGTTTTGACCGAATTTAGCAAAGGAGAAGTAAGCAGCTTTGGCACCTAACCTGCTCATTGTATAGTCATAATGATTCCACACCCAGAGCCATACATTAACATATATTATATATTCATGGCTCTGGTCACACCCAATAAACAGTGAAGTGTAGCTCTGAAGTTACTCTCAAAATGCCATGGAAAAGGGTACTGCAGTGGGCATCTAGTGGTGCCATCACATCCAAGCCTTTCTAATTGAATAATACACACTACGCTGTGGAAAAGACTTGGCCATTTTTAACGTACTCTACACCAATTCGTTCTTTGCAATTGTGGCTCAAGTATTGTAAAGGTATAGCTTCACTTCTGACACAAGAAACAAAGTTCTGATTAACGCAAAGTTTAAAGAGTGAAAGTTCTGTAAAATGGAAGACAACTAACTGTAATGAAATGGGACAGAGCAACTGAACTGCGTATTTGAAAATCAACTCATGAATTAAATATCTAGATATGAAATGAATTTGATTGACATTATCAGTGGAAGTCACACTTAAGAAGATGTCAAATGTTTTAAATATGTTTAAAAAAAAATACATGTAATCTTCTTCAACCTGTGTGTTTGAAATATTCTTGAGGGGTTCATGTGAAAAGATTTCCTAAATGTAGAAGAATGTGTGAGAGAAAGGCATTAAACTGAATATCGATGTGAAACGCACTGTGACTGAAATATTAGTGACTTTTATTCCCCACACTTTTTCTACTGAATGAAAACCATTAGGGAACACCACTTGAATGTTACTTCATAGTAAGTGTTGGTGATAAAATAGTTTGAGTGTTCAAACATAAAAAGCAAGAAATTAATTATAGGCTTTGTAATAGATGCTATGTAATAATTACGCGGTTCAATCATTCTATGTTAATGATAAAACAGTAACGAACAGCACTGAGAAAAGAGCTACATTTCAAGTAATCACTCACATCCAGGTAAATAAATACATTTGCAAAACAATACTTGAAATGATTGAGTCATTACATCTTATTTTTTGAAATGTCATTGTGCAGAACTTGTAGATCGTGTGGCTAATATTCTGTATCTGAATCTATCCAGCTTAAGACACTATAAATAAAATAAAAAGATGGCTCTTTCTTAATGTTGCGTTACAGGTAAAAACATCTTTACAAATCTGTGTGTTCACTGCAACCTTGGACGAGGCTGGACAGTAAAAACCCTTCCACTTCAGGGTATCATCCATTACTAGGGTTTCACAGTGTCTGTTCTAAAAACAATCATTCAATCACATCATGGAAAAGAAAAGCAACAAGTCTAAAATGAATGGACTTGGGGTGAATCCCAAATGGCACTCTATTCCCGATATAGTGCACTACTTTTGACCAAAGCCTTACGGGCCCTAGTCAAAAGTAAGGTAATGCACTATGTAGGGAATACGGTGCCATTTGGGATGCACCCTTGGATTAAGAAGATGGGTCATTGTAGCAGATGAGTCGATTGATTCCAGTTGCATTCTACAGACAGCACAACAGACAGACCAGACCGACCTTGGACTGTACACGTCAACTCTGAGCTAGTCAGATCCCTCTAGTGGATCACAAGAGGTTGATGTAGTGGTTATATTTCCCTGTGTTCTGACGGAGGGAATGCAAACAGGTAGGTTTAAAAGAACTGTGGCACCCTCCCGCCCCAGTGGCCTGTTAGATTTTACTCATATAATCATAACCATGTCTTCAGAGTGCTTACAACATGGAATTACAGTCCACAAGATGGCCATATGCTTTCCAATGTTTTACATATAGCTTTATTATTGTGTTGACACCAAGAGAGACCCAAGAGCAGAGCTGTTATGTTGCTTGTTATCACCTGAAGAGCAGCATGGTAGCCTAGTGCCATTCTGAATACGTACTGTAGCCAACAATAGAAGGGTTGGTTATAGCACACGGTATAGGACTAGGCTAGCAGCGTGGACCTCAACAGCTATCTATGGACTTAAATGAGTGGATGAGACGGGGAGTGAATGAATACCTGTAGTAGTTTATATTTTGGGGGGAAGTTCATGTGGAACACCAGATGGTGGAGCTGATGATGGATTGATTTAACACTGAACTGGATGTAGTGATTGAGTTGTTGTTGTGTGACTGTTAGAAATCTATATGCTCCAGACTACTGATAAGAAACTAAAACGGACTAGGAACACATTTGATGCAGTACTAAAATGTAATGAATACAAACGCCTGTGAGGTCACCAAAGAAAGAAAGAAAGAAAGAAATGAACAAAAGTCCTATGAGAGTGGAATGAATGGATCCTGTGTAGTCCTTGAGTATCCTTCAGCTCCATCCTAAATTACCAGCTCCAGCCTTTCCTTTCCTACAGCTTGACAGAGACAGCTGGCCTCGTGATCTGTCTCGTGATGTTCTTTTTCCGAATATCAGATTGTCCATCCATCCCTCCAACACAGGAGGGATTTGCCATTGTTGGTAACGAGAAGAATGAGACAGTAGAGGAATTCTTCTTCAGTCAGTGTGGAAAGGTCTGTTCCCAGTTTCACAAGCGCCAAACTAGAAAACAATCAGTTTTTCAAAAAAAGGTTGTAGTATAGATGATTTGTAACAAAAAAAATACTTTCATTATGTAAAAAAGTGGCCCAGACTAAACAAAGTCCTGATGATTGGACAAGGAAAATAAAAACTACTTTGATCTCATAAACTGTCACTAAACCGTGTCAGTGGATCAGAGCTTATTGGTGACTATGAATACAAACTTGAAAATGTTTTTGTTTTTTACAAGAGTTAATAACAACGTGGTGCAGCTTTTTGCTTTTATTTTTGCTTCTTTATCTCCTCCTTCCTTCCGAAACACAGAGGTCACTGAAGTCCACTGGCGTCCGTCCTAACCCCCCAACCACTCCGTCCTGTTCCATCCGCAGTCTCTGGCAGCTCATGACACATCAAGAACAACATGAGTTCATCACTTTAGCTTCTCCTAAAGTAAAAGTCTTGAGTTTGTTTTTAGGCAGAGTCCGGTCAAGTCATAGGTCAGGGGTCATAAGGCTACGAGGGTGCAGGGGTGCTTGAGTTTACAAGGCAGGACTCCTCTGTTGAGCTGGTAGAACTCCACCAGCTGGATCAGGTCGGTGAATTTGGTGGACCCGTCGTCAAGGCTGAAGAAGATCTGGCCGTCCTCTTCACACTGCAGGACGAACCATAGAGACAACAGTCAGGTGAGAACAAGAGGAGGTAATGAACAACAAAAGTGACTTTACTCCATAAAATTGTTGACTGTTTTACTTGGTTTTCTAGTGTGCCTGTAGTCATAAGAGAGATGGGGAGGTCAAGGAGAGAAAAGCCCAGAGGCAAGATAAAGCTCACTTACCGGTAAGATCTGGAAATGCTTGATTTTCTGGTGATGGCACAGTGTGAGGACAAAGGCCTTTGGGTTGCTTTGACTGTCCCTCAACAGAAACAACCTGAGCACAAAAGGGGGAAAATCAGTCTTTGGTGAAAACGTCAATGTCGGTCAAATTTACAAATTTAAATCCAACATACATTGGCATGTGGGCTGGGCATTCTGAAGATGCAGCACTTTAATAACCAAATAAATCCCAATGAAATAACAGGTTGGCTGTGTGGTTGCAGAGACTGAGGAGTCTTACCCGTCCACCTGGCCTTGTTGGTGGATCATCCGATGGGACTCTTCTCGCGTTATCCGCCCCTGGAACCACAGCTGTGTTCTGTGAATAACTGGACGTGGAAGAGGAAAGGAGAGCTTTAGGACAGGAACAAGGCTTTTATCTACACAGAATGTAGCCAACTCAAATAACAGAGGGATTGTGAGAATTTATGTTGTTGAATTACCTGAGCTTAATAAACAGGGATGTAGTGGACTGGGACTACCTAGAATGTTCATCCGTTGACTTCTCTTCTGAGATACAGAACAAACAAACATGGATTAGTTTGTTACTCCATTGGTACAGCTGCGTGACAGAGAGCATGATAGCTTTGTGACAAGCATGACTCAAAGAAAAGTTGTTGCACTCTAGCTCAGATTATTTCTAAATCACCAGCAGCAGTACGTTTTCTTTCTGACCATAAGGTCATATTGTAATATCTTAATAACGTTGTAGTCGCATTGTGGACAGGTTGTAATAACATTGCTGTAACGTAGGTACGTTGTAGTAAGGTTGCATTATTGTTGTAGAACCATTGGAATAGTAACATTGTAGTAGCGTTGTAGAAAGAGACTCACCCTCCAGGCATAACCCTCCTCCATGGCAGCGCTCTGGGCCTCCAAGGGATTGTCGATCACCCTGCCTATCCTCCCTGAGAAATCCATGGCAACCAGAGAATTCTCAGACACACTCCGCTAGAGGGAGACAAACAGTGCTAATGTCAATACACTTCCAATGTAGAAAATGCCCTGTTACAGTACTAGGGCTCTTCCTCAATTGTCTGTCATTGAAGTCCTCCTCTCTCCTCACTTCCTTCTCAAAATGCACTGAACAGGTAACCTAGCGGTTAAGAGTGTTGGGGCAGTAACCGAAAGGTCGCTGGTTCGAATCACCGAATAGAGGACACAAAGAGTCAAGGAAAGACAACCGAGAAAGAGTCTGGATGTTAACAACAGTTTGAATGGCATGGTGGCAGTAAGGAGCTAAAAGGAGAGGCTTACCACTGGTGTTGAAAAGTGTGACAGAGTTTTTCTCTGCTGAGGAATCTTGTAGTTCTGATAGAGGACTATTCCATACTGTGAAGAATAATGAAAGTATCCACAAATTAAAAAGAAAAGCAAACCTTCCAAAATATTCATAAAATTCATAAAGATAGATAGTATTCAAATTAGCATGGTATAAGTGACTCTCACAACAACCCATGTGAAGTGAACTTGCATCTGATACAACCCTCTGGTATAACTGAGGCACTACTTTGCAGTGTATTGAGGGCTTGTTGCCATGGAATTGGTACCTTGAAGAGTCTGAAGGCTGTCATCCAGGACGTTCTGCTCTGTTCGTCTTCAGTACACAACATCCTCAACTCTTTCAGCTCAGTCCTCTTGTTTGGCTGTCAATTAACACACAACAACCAATTAGAGAGACCAAACAAACACCTCATCATTAGAAACAACCATTCAGACAGTATGGTTGTACTAAAACACTCCTCCCTCGTACACTGCCATATCCCATGAGATGATAGTTGATCTTGTTCAGGGTTGGTGAGAAAAACTGTAAACCATTACGTTACAAGCAAAAATGTTGTAATCAGATTACAGATACTTTTGAAAAACTAGATGATTACTTCTAGGATTACTTTGAAATTCAGAAATTCTTTGATACCTTTCTGTTGTCTCAATGACATTTAAATCAGCATTGAAAAGGGCGCACGTTAAAGTTTTTCTGCCTGCGCAAGTCTGAGACCACTATGATGACACACCAAATGTGTTAGATGGATTGCGGGAAAAGAGCAGGAATGGGCTTTTGTAGGCTACAGTCCAAAGATTATCCAACTTGAATAAATGCTTGGAGGTAAAGACGACAGCAGTGGTGTAGCCTATGGGCAATACGGATATCACATATTATTGATATCTACAGTGGCTTGCGAAAGTATTCACCCACCGTGGTATTTTTCTTATTTTGTTGTCTTACAACTTGGAATAAAAATAGATTTTTGGGGGGTTTGTGTCAATTGATTTACACAACATGCCTACCACTTTGAAGATGCAAAATATTTTTTATTGTGAAACAAACAAGAAATAAGACGACAAAACAGAAAACTTGAGCATGCATAACTATTCACCCCCCCCCCCCCCCCAAAGTCAATACTTTGAAGAGCCACCTTTTGCAGCAATTACAGCTGCAAGTCTCTTGGGGTATGTCTCTATAAGCTTGGCACATCTTGCCAATGGGATTTTTGCCATTCTTCAAGGCAAAACTGCTCCAGCTCCTTCAAGTTGGATGGGTTCTGCTGGTGTACAGCAATCTTTAAGTCATACCACAGATTCTCAATTGGATTGAGGTCTGGGCTTTGACTAGGCCATTCCAAGACATTTAAATGTTTCCCCTTAAACCACTAAAGTGTTGCTTTAGCAGTGTGCTTAGGGTCATTGTCCTGCTGGAAGTTGAATCTCTGTCCCAGTCTCAAATCTCTGGAAGACTGAAGCAGGTTTCCCTCAAGAATCTCCCTGTATTTAGCACCATCCATCATTCCTTCAATTCTGACCAGTTTCCCAGTCCCTGCCGATGATGCTGCCACCACCATGCTTCACTGTGGGGATGGAGTTCTCTGGGTGATGAGAGGTGTTGGGTTTGCACCAGACATAGCGTTTTCCTTGATGGCCAAAAAGCTACATTTTAGTCTCATCTGACCAGAGTACCTTCTTCCATATGTTTGGGGAGTCTCCCACATGCCTTTTGGCAAACATCAAATGTCTTTGTTTATTTTTTTTCTTTAAACAATGGCTTTTTTTCTGGCCACTCTTCTGTAAAGCCCAGCTCTGTGGAGTGTATGGCTGAAAGTGATCCTATGGACAGATACTCCAAACTCCACTGTGGAGCTTCGCAGCTCCTTCAGGGTTATCTTTGGTCTCTTTGTTGCCTCTCTGATTAATGCCCTCCTTGCCTGGTCCGTGAGTTTTGGTGGGCGGCCCTCTCTTGGCAGGTTTGCTGTGGTGCCATATTCTTTCCATTTTTTAATAATGGATTTTATGCTGCTCTGTGGGATGTTCAATGTTTCAGATATTTTTTTATAACCCAACCCTGATCTGTACTTCTCCACAACTTTGTCCCTGACCTGTTTGGAGAGCTCCTTGGTCTTCATGGTGTCGCTTGCTTAGTGGTGTTGCAGAATCTGGGGGCCTTTCGGAACAGGTGTATATCGACTCATGTGACACTTAGATTGCACGCACACAGGTGGAATTTATTTAACTTATTATGTGACTTCTGAAGGTAATTGGTTGCACCCAATCTTATTTAGGGGCTTCATATCAAAGGGGGTGAATACATATGTATGCACCACTTATCCGGGTTTTTTATTTTTTGAAACAAGTAATTTTTTTAAATTTCACTTCACCCATTTGGACTATTTTGTGTATGTCCATTACATGAAATCCAATAAAAATCTATTTACATTACAGGTTGTAATGCAAAAAAATAGGGAAAACACCAAGGGGGATGAATACTTTTGCAAGGCATTGTACATAGCACATTGATGTGAATCACACTGCTGCTCTCTCTTTTAGCTATTTGTTCATTACGGATTGTGGTTGTTGTGGATGGCTGTTCACAAATGTATATGTGTATTTTAACTCAATAATAGTTGAATTGAAGAAGTTTAAGCTGCCTATAAATCATTGTTTTTTCAACCAGTGGACAGTGAGTGAAAAATGCACTCCCTCAACAGCTGCATAGTGCGGATCCCAGCCTACGGAATAAAAGTTTGAGTTGCTCCCTTCTAAACTCCTCTGTGGTGTTGTGCTCCATACTGTCAAAAACAAGTTTAATTTAAGAAGACCACGAGTGGGGCTTTTATTGCTCAATCTAATCTGTGATGATTCAAAATGTCCATGGGCCTAATGGATACATGATCAAACTCACACAATTAGATCGACTTAAACAGCTGCATATTATCCAGATACCAAAGTGTCACCAACAAAAACGTAAATATGGCATACATTTTTTACACACAAATAGCACTTTTTGGGAGTGATCAAAGCATGCCATTCCATGAGAGCAGCATTTTTTTTTTTTTTTACTGATGAGCCCAATCATTTAGAAAGGAACCTTTCCAACCCTGATCATGTTGCTGAATAAAATAGGATTTTGTTGGATTTTAGTTTCATTCTCTATCCATTTATTATACAGCCAGAAAGTGGGTCAACACAGAGCACACAATGGCAGCGAAGCCTGCCTCTTGTCAGGCATGTCTCAGCAAGATACAGGATGCTTGCCAAATGGCAACCTATTCCCTATATAGTGCACCATTTGGGAAGCAGACACAGTCTAGACACGACACTGTTCAATAACTGTAATAGGAGACGGCTTGTCCTCCATAGAAGACAGCGGAATAATAGACAACATATGAGCATCTGAATGACTTGCAATGCCTCGAGTGCAGAGGCCTTTCTTTCTCTTGAACGTACCTTTATACAGAACTCGTAGTCTGTCGGCGCACTGTGTAGCTTCTTGCCTGTTGTTACTGTGAAGACATTGCTGTCCTCCAGGTCTGCTAGTAACTGTAAATGCCTGGGCTCCTGTGGAGGATAAATCAATAGCCGATGTCATTTCATCACAAAGAAACTTAAACCTGGAGGTAACAGAGAGCAGAGCTCCACTCAAATCAATAGCAGCTTGTGTGGTTGTATGGGACATAGAAAAGGCAGGCATCTCTGAGCAGCAAGTATGTACACTGATGATTGAGGCAAGCAGCCTCTTAACTAACAACTAAAGTATTAGACTTTGTAGGCTATTTACTAGTGCAGTTTAAATGTGGGATATTGGCTAAGGGATTCGGCAATACAAGCCTAATACTAACAGAGTTCATGTACTAAGCCTACCATAGAAGAGAAAAGGCCATGTACCTTTGACGTTCCTTTTGTAGAAAAGTAAAGTCCTGAGCGTCTAAGGAACACGTATAGCTTCTTCCAGGACTTCCTGCCCATCTCTTTCACATATAAAAAGCCCTGGATCTCAGGACAACTGCTGGAGTTCAAGAAATTCTGAGAGAAGGAGAGAGAGAAGAAGGCTTTAGCACACAGCTATCATCATCAAATATCATCATTTTCATGGGGCTCTGAGAAATAAACCTCCACCGCCTTCCTTCCTAGCCAGAAAACAAACATTTATATAACGAACAATCTTGGCATTCTTGTGATACCAATTTTTATGAGCCACTTTAAACATGGGAGAGAAATGTTCAGACAGATGTTCTGTCTTATGTAACAGTATTAACCAAGACACATACACACTGTAGAGACAGGACTTCTGATTCTGACAGCAAATTGTTCCAAGAACTGAGTGGAGCGATAAGATAAGCACCTACTGGTTTTAACATGCCCTGCAGAATACAGAACTCTCTCTGCCACATTCAGACACTGTCTCCTGACCTGACAAGATACTAATTAAAGGTGCAATATGCCACTTTTCGATGACCAAATTGACATAGAAATGCGAGTTAAGGATCTGACATTCTCATTGAAAGCAAGTCTAAGAAGCGGTAGATGTGTTTTATGTGTGCCATTTCTATGCTTCCCGTTCTTAAGTTCTGCTTTTGCGTCTTTTACTTCTGTCTTTGTACACCAGCTTCAAACAGCTGAAAATACTATATTTTTGGTTATGGAAAATATATTTCACGGCGGTTTAGACGGAACACTGATTCTCTACACAATGACTGAAAGTAGGCTAACTATTAGAATTTTTGAGCAGCGCACCTTTAAGTGATCCACTGTTTATGATCTGACTTGATTTGATTCCGACTGGATTCCTGGAACCGCCCCCAGCCTGCTCCTTAAAACTGACCATGTCAGGGATGGTATCATTTTAAAAGCTTTCTGCCATAGTGGATGGATTCCAGTCATGGCCCTTTTAATAACGCTTTGTCACACTACTACATTTGCAGGCTGAACATGTAAACTTCATTCCATTAGAGGCTCAGGTCTTTAAAGGCACCATGCATCTACGCTGTGCTGCCTGGTGCAGAATGGGAGGATGTTGGCCTGATGCGCTGTTCTGCCTGGTGCAGGATGGGAGGATGTTGGCCTGATGCGCTGTGCTGCCTGGTGCAGAATGGGAGGATGTTGGCCTGATGCGCTGTGCTGCCTGGTGCAGAATGGGAGGATGTTGGCCTGATGCGCTGTGCTGCCTGGTGCAGAATGGGAGGATGTTGGCCTGATGCGCTGTGCTGCCTGGTGCAGAATGGGAAGATGTTGGCCTGATGCGCTGTGCTGCCTGGTGCAGAATGGGAGGATGTTGGCCTGATGCGCTGTGCTGCCTGGTGCAGAATGGGAGGATGTTGGCCTGATGCGCTGTGCTGCCTGGTGCAGGATGGGAGGATGTTGGCCTGATGCGCTGTGCTGCCTGGTGCAGGATGGGAGGATGTTGGCCTGATGCGCTGTGCTGCCTGGTGCAGGATGGGAGGATGTTGGCCTGATGCGCTGTGCTGCCTGGTGCAGAATGGGAGGATGTTGGCCTGATGCGCTGTGCTGCCTGGTGCAGAATGGGAGGATGTTGGCCTGATGCGCTGTGCTGCCTGGTGCAGAATGGGAGGATGTTGGCCTGATGCGCTGTGCTGCCTGGTGCAGAATGGGAGGATGTTGGCCTGATGCGCTGTGCTGCCTGGTGCAGAATGGGAAGATGTTGGCCTGATGCGCTGTGCTGCCTGGTGCAGAATGGGAGGATGTTGGCCTGATGCGCTGTGCTGCCTGGTGCAGAATGGGAGGATGTTGGCCTGATGCGCTGTGCTGCCTGGTGCAGAATGGGAGGATGTTGGCCTGATGCGCTGTGCTGCCTGGTGCAGGATGGGAGGATGTTGGCCTGATGCGCTGTGCTGCCTGGTGCAGAATGGGAGGATGTTGGCCTGATGCGCTGTGCTGCCTGGTGCAGAATGGGAGGATGTTGGCCTGATGCGCTGTGCTATAACATTCAGTACGTTCCTTTACTCCCCTCTCACAGTTGCTTCCCTTCAGAAGCTGTAATATCTGTCTGTCTGTTTGTCTTTCTGTTAGGCACACCTGGCCTGCGTGTGCAGAGACACTCGTATGTCAACAGAACATCAAGTGTTACAGTCTGTTCTCTGACAAGACATGCACAAGGAGGTCAAAGGTGAGATCAGACATACAGTACACAACAAAGACTGAAGTACGCAGTATGCTGAGGCAGTGGAGTCTTTATGGTTCTATGGTACATACCTGTAAAAGTTGAGATGGTGGGATTGCACCATTTGTTTCCTGGCACCATGCAACCATATGCTCGGGAAAGAAATTCTGTTGGTAAGTGAGAAAGGGAAGGTTGTGGGTAAAAGGAAAATCAGAAGGATGGAGGTGGAACGCCAAGAGACATTAAATTAATCCCTTTTCCCAAATGAAAATGAAGAAAAACATTAAACAATAACATTTGTCTCATAACTTTTCAATCTAGTTTCAACCTGTTTCTTAAATAAGTACGTTTAGGGACAGTTTCCCAGACCCTGGTTTAGCCTTTCTGAGTCCAGGACAGTTATAGCCACCAGTCTAACAGTGTTATCACAATCTGTTTATTTTTTTGAGTGTGAGTGGGTACATTACTATAAAGTGAGGGAAGGATGATTTTTCTGGGTAATATGCAACATTTAACAAGCACAACCAAACATTCGCCACTCATTTAAGAAATGCATTGCTTGTAAACAAAAAATAACATCCAGGCTGTTTAGCTTGATGTAACCGTTTACACATGTAGAGAATATAAATAGGACAAGGAAAAACTCTGCATGCGAGCTCTGGGATTCTTTGGAAACAAATTAACAAAAAAAAAACCTACCAAGGGATTTCTGAAGAATTCATATTTGGCATAGTTCTTCCTGAACAGAAATCTGCCCTCGCTGGTCATGGATGCCTGCACTTGTACCACTAGCTCATGGTCCTCCAAGCACCTCTCTGTCGAGAGAGAGAATGAGCTAGTTACCAAATGGAAGCCTACAATAAGGACACATTTTCACATGTCTTTAACAAGGAAAAGTTTTAATTTTAATTTCCTGAACATTGCGTGTATAAGGTAAACAATGAAAGAACAAGCAGTTCAGCCTATGAACCCCACCCCCACACACACACACCCCTCCTCACCCATAACCCACTCCCCGCCTACTCTGCCCACCCCCTCTCCCTAACCCTCTAACCCACACCCCTTATCTTATCCAAAACTTGCAGACAAATCAGCATGTTCTTACTATATTCCAGGGTTGGGGTCAGTTCCATTTCAATTCCAGTCAATTCAGGAAGTACACTGAAATTCCAATTATTTTCACTGCTTTTCAAAGATGAACATTTGGAATTGGAATTTGGTTTACTTTCTGAAATGACTGGAATTGACCCCAACCCTGCTATATTCCTCTCCCCCCCATCCTGTCAATGTCTTGAGCATACATGCACTCCCCCCTCTCAAACAATTAGTGGGGCTATGCTGCTATGCTATACAGGCCCTGCTGTCTGCCTGGACCACTGGCCCTGCCTGGCCCCTGCTCTCTCTCAGGAACACATGTTTCACATCCAACTGTGGAAGCAGGATTCCTAAATAGATTTTGGCAGCAGGAAAGGAGACACTGGGGACTGGGGAGGAAGGGCCCAGGCTTTCTTGGACAAGCAGTAAGATTCTCTCACTCATTAAGAGAGAGAGAAAGAGGAAATAGACAATGTGGACGTTTTCAGAAACTATGTGTGTAGTTTCATACTGATGTTGCAACCTGGTTGGATTCCAGTCCACTTATATATCAAGAAATGGAGAGCCAATTCAGTACCTCCTCTACCTTGCCTTTACTGAGGCTCTTTGGTGAGTCACTTCCTCTCTGACCATGAGTCAGTCAAGCCCCTGACTCACTAGCTTAAAGCCTGTAGAGGTTGTAACCCTTTGTGGGGGAAGCTGAGGGAGGGTCATTGGCCATTATTCTTATCAGCTATTCTATTCACCCGATGACTGACAGTGGCCTTCTCTCGCTCTCTCTCTCGCTTTCTTTCTCTAAGGAAACACCCCCACTGATTGTGGGGTTGTCTTTCAACTATCTCCTGACCCATTCTGAAGAGATGACTCAGTAATGACAGACGCATTAGCCTTCTTCATACCAGGGAGTCAGGGACCCCGTCTCCATTTTGGATCTGTGTGTCTCCGTGTCTTTCCTAGTTTCCTCCTTAGTGAGGGGATTGGGAGCAAGGTTGGGAAAGCAACATATCTAATTGGCTGGATGTCATTCTTATACAACAAGGCCCATCTGGACAAGCCTGGTCAGATTAAGGAGCAATTAGGAAGAGTGACCTTGCCTTGCCTCTAGTGGACTGGACTCACCATAGAGAGCCTGCCCTAGCTCCATTCAGGCAGCTTCTAAAGGTCAGATCAGCCCTGGTTCCTTTTACAACGAATGGAGGTTGCGTACAAATGGCACCTTATAGTGCAATATAGTGCCTTGTAGTTCACTGTAAAAAAAAAAAAAAAAAAAAAGTGCCATTTGAGATGCACAAAAGTCTGTAGAATTTTGCCATTGTAGAGGGATGAAGTTATACTTCATGGGGCGGCAGGGTAGCCTAGTGGTTAGAGTGTTGGACTAGTAACCGAAAGGTTGCAAGTTCAAATCCCCGAGCTGACAAGGTACAAATCTGTCGTTCTGTAACCCACTGTTCCTAGGCTGTCGTTGAAAATAAGAATTTGTTCTTAACTGACTTGCCTAGTTAAATAAAGGTAAAATAAATACAAAAATACTGGTCATCCCTACTATACTTAGCACGGTTTTGGCAGCGCTGACACCAAACCAATCAGAACAAATCATGTGACGAAATGAAATACTTATGTCATGCAATAAAATGCAAATTGATTACTTAAAAATCATACAATGTGATTTTCTGGATTTTTGTTTTAGATTCCGTCTCTCACAGTTGAAGTGTACCTATGATAAAAATTACAGACCTCTACATGCTTTGTAAGTTGGAAAACCTGCAAAATCGTCAGTGTATCAAATACTTGTTCTTCCCACGGTATAAAACCTAAATAATTACTGAAAATAATACTGCATATAATTGTTACCCTTTATGTTGTGCGTACATATTGGGTAGCCTACATTTCAGTGTTTAGGCCTAAACGTTCCCAGAAATACAGTACTTTCATTTCACCCATCTGCTATAATGAAGATATAAGCCCAGACACAACTTGTGTTTTATAATTGCTCGTTCCTTAGGGGGTTGAAGTTTGGAGCATTCAGTTTCTCAGAACTCTTAACAAATCACTGCAATGCCGCCACATTAAGCATTCTACGTTTTGACTTACACAACCTAATTTCAATGAATCTAACATTCAGTGAGACGAGCGTTATCCTGTTCAGCTATGGTATAAGCCCAAAGTAAAGTCCCCGTACAAATGTTGACTAGCATGGGGGTGACTAGATATACAGTAACTAGACAGAGCAAGGTACCTGTATGATCCAGTGATCGCTACTCCTGGTCTAGAATTAGATAATAAAGAACATCTCTTACCATATTATTATCATATTACTACCATATTATTACACGTGACCATATTATGGTACATTCTTATCTCCAACTGTAAGTGACCGTATATCCGTTCTCAGGTACGGTAACAAACTACAGTTTGGGAGAGTGATGTCAGGGGGGTTCCCGTTGTCTCAGACTGCATCTCAAATGGCACCCTATTCCCTACATAGTGAACTTCCTCTAACAGGGCCCATAGCGCTCTGGTCAAAAGCAGTGCACTATATAAGGTGCCATATACACCAGACTCTGAAACCGTCTAAAAGACTAAGAGCAGGCGCGGACAGGCAGCTAACGTTTGTTAACCAAAATAATGATATACAAGAGAAAATATAGGCTATAGATATAGGCTATCTATTATTTATGATGACTCTTGGTTTCCATAGCGAGAACTCTGTTGACTTTAACATGAGCAGGAGAACATGTTCATTATCCAGTCGGCTTCTCACAGAGCGAGGGCAGAGGGGGGAGGGAGCGCTAGGCTATGTCCTGCCAGCCAGCCTGCCCACCAGCCCACCCATCCAGCACACCAGGTTGCCACTTACCTAGTCCGAGGAGAGGGTGATGCTCAACAAGTGCCCAACTGTTGTCGTCCACACAATGGCTTTTGTACACGAGGAGCTGGCAAAGATCTCTTGCAGTCATGTCGGCTGGTATTTCCACTACTTTCCCCATGCCGTCCTCGCTGAAAATGTTTATAATCTAAAAGAGGAATGAAAAGGCCCTTTCATGTTAGAACTATTCCCAGACACAACCTCGTAGGCAGACAGACATAATTCAGATAGATGAGGCGCAAAGTTCAGGCGTAGACAGGCATAGTTTTACATAGAAAGCATTTGTAATATAGTACCAAGAGCTAATTTACTTTGATTCATAACCATGCGTGTTTGATGAGCATACGAGACATATACAATCCATTCTCACTGGCAGCGGTTTGTGGGAAAATATAGGTCATAAAAACATAAATGTGACACTCATCAGAATCATACTTCAAGCTTAAATACTAAGGGGACTGTTTTAGTCCTTCAATCCACACCACCTGTTTCCATAGAGATTATCCACTGACAGAATTAGGCACAAAGATAATGCATAGAAAGACACTGTATAGAAAGACACTGTATAGAAAGATACTGTATAGAAAGATACTGTATAGAAAGATAATGTATAGAAAAATAGTGTATAGAACGATACAGTATAGAACAAGATACTGTATAGAAAGATACTGAAATATACTATATAGAAAGATACTGTATAGAGGAATATAGTGCATTAATAGAAACAATGGATAAAACTCTGATAAATCCCCGTCTGAGCACAGATCCTATTTCCTCTGGTTCTCCCAAGGAGATTTTAGTAGAAATTTAGCTTTCTTAGCTTTCCCACTTAGGCTACAGTACGCACACTTTGAACATGATGTCTTATAAAAATACATTCTCATTCCCTTCTCCAGCTATAGCTTCAACAAATTCAAAGCCTTACAACAGATCACATCTTCTTTCGACAGGAAAGGAAAAAACAATTTCTCCTTTCAAGGGGGCATTCTGAGCCTCTCCAATATTCCCTCCTTGCTCGTCATATCTTAAAAAAAATACAATTTTTTTTCGAACTTTATAGCGTATACTTTGACCTTCATCTCAGCTAACCTTTATCAGACTTCAGAGAAAAAGGGAAAAGCGGTTAAATAAGTCTCTTAGAGCTTACCTCTACGGCCTGTAATAGGCAGCAGTCCGGAGAGCACGATGGCATTTTTGGAGTGAGCCTGCCTCCGCACAGAACACACACAGATGAACAACCCTCTCCACAACTTGGTCGAAAAAAAGACTGTAGTACAGCACAGTTCCTTACTCTCTGTCAGCGACTGCCTGTTATGGGACCTGTCACATAATCTCCTCTCCTCTGCCTAGTGCAGGACAAAGCAAGCAGATGGCACTATTTCCAGTCCGGCTAGCTGACAACTTCCCTCTGCATCCCTCACAAAGGGTTACAGCCATGGGCTTTTAGGTAGTGAATCAAACCACACTTCCTTAACCAATCATAGGGCTCGCTCAGGCTGATGTAATCATTCCCACACAGACACACACTCACAGACTCACACAACCTCTCTCTCTCTCTCTCTCTCTCTCTCTTACACGCACACACAGACTCACATACACAGACGCACAGTCATGCACAGACACAGTCAACTTTATCAGGCTGCAGCTCTGAATAGCTTTCAGATTCTTTTTGAGTAAAAGTGAAAATGATCATTTAAGAGGGGTGTGGGGCAGAGCGAAAGAAGCCTTCGTTTTAACCTCCCAACATGTTCTGAAGTTTCAAGTGAGGGCTTGTTTCTTTTCTTTTTTCTCTCCGTGGTACAGCTTTGAACTTTGCAGTCAGAAATCTCTCTCACGACAGTGCAAGGCTCATTACGGGCTAAATTAAACAAACCTGAGTACTTGAACTTCTCGTTGGCCTCCGCTCGAGTCTAGCTTCATGCCAAAATTCTTTCTCTCAAAAGAACAAAAACCGGAAACTTAGTGTTTTCACTATTCCGTTCACCCACCAACCCCCTTTTGTTTTGTTTTACTTCAGATACTTAATACCCCACTGACTGGACTGACAAAGGCTCTGCCCCACCCTGTCTGGAGTAGACATTTAGCCAATGTCCTTTCAACATCCTCATTGGGTCAATATCTATATACAAACACTATGCTGAAGGGAGAAGGAGGATAATGGGAGGTCTTAAATAACAGTTCCCTTCCTTCCAGTGTAGGAAGCAGGAAGCAGCCATAGTGGCCAGGAAGGATGATTTAGGGTTTCACTACAATTGCCATGTTCAAAACAACTGGGAACTCGAAACTGGGAAATCTCTGACTTCCGACTTCAGTGCATTCAAGACAACTGGGAATTCCAAGTCGGGAACTCAGGCCTCTTCCTAGAGCTCCGACTTGCCGACCTGAAGATCACCGACGTTACGATTCAACCTCGATTTTTTTTCTGGGTTTCCAGTTGTCTTGAAAGCATCATAAAGCCTTAAAGAGAGTTGGGCTATGGCAGGGGAGGGGAGAGCTAGAGAAAGAGTCCCATGCCAATAAAGCCCCTTAAATTGAAATTGTATCGAGAGAGAGAGGGTGAGAAAGAAGAAAGAGACGGACAAGTAGAGAGGGGAAAAGACAGTGAAATATGAGAGATAGATGGAGGAAAAGAAAGAGACAGTTAATTAGAGGAAGAGATAGTGAAAGAGCGAGGGAGAGGGGAGGGAGAGAAATAGTGAAGGAGAAAGAGAGCAGATACACAGAGACAGACAATAGTGAGAGAGGTGGGAGAGAGAACAAGAAAGAGAGAAAGAGAATGTTATGTGATAGTAGTAGTAGGGCTATGTGCAGTGTACATGCCACTATACTAGGCTTCCAGTTGTCACTGTAGCCACACCCCTCTCCTCATTGACTTATCACTACCTCACTACTGGCCTGCCTGGTGAATCAGTGGGGAAAACCCCATGTCACATACCTACCATGCTGTACCACAACAGGACACACTACCACTGCCAGCAGCTAACATGTGTGGAATGAGATAGCACAACCAGTACTACACCACTACGCCTATTACATCACTGTTACATCGTATTATTATTCTAGAATACATACTGTACTGGATATTATGAGGAGAGGAGTCACGTGCTTTGACATGTGTGTAGAGGAGTTAACAAGTACACACTTCAGGGGGTAGAGAATTGGAGCACATGGTCCTAACTTAACCGAACAAGAGCAGGGACATTACCTCTCAACCTCTAAGTGGAAAATGTTTCAATCCAACATTGCATCCCAATGTGATGAAAGGAACAGAAAGACATTCAAGTGACTGATGAGGACTGAGGAGACACGGCACGCTTCCTTGACCTACTCCACTTCTTTTTTCTAAAAGAGAAAATAATTCCTTGTGTGTGAGGTGATAAAGAGAGAGGGGGGAAGAAAGAGTGAGAGGGAAAATGAAAGCGAGGAAGGGGAAGAGAGGGAAGGGAGAAAGAGAGAGGCAGAGAAGGAAAGAGAAAGACAGGGAGAGAGAGAGAGGGAGGGGGAGGGAGAGAGAGCGAGCTGGGTTGTCTTCCGGTTCTTTCTGAACACTATTCTCATTCAGTGGTGGGCCTCCAGGATGACTCAGGACTTGTGATGTAATTACCCAGGGACAAGCTGCTGAGAGCCCCAAGCTACACACACAGGCAATGTCCCTCTTCAGCCACTCTCATTCTCTCATAAACACACACACACACATGCAATGTCACGCTTCAGCCACTCTCAGACACACATTACAAGTGCATTAAAAGCACAACATTTACATCAGGGATTGTGTTAAAAACTAGATTACTGGTCAATACTGGTTACTAGCCTCTTAGGGTCGGTATAATATGGACTGCAGTATAAATCTATAAGGTTGTGGTGACATCAGGTCCTCTCTACTCTACCTCTCTACCCACACCGGAAAGGAATGGTGAAGTAATATAGAGGGTCACCAGTGAATAGGTTTTACCATGCTAAGTACTGTAAATGGTGCCATTTGGGACACAGGCAATTGGGGTCTTCAGTAAGCAGGCTACAGTGGGGTAGTAGTGGTCATTCCATATAATTAGAATACGTAGAACATAGTGCACCCATGAGTTTACCAGTGAAATTGCCAAAGTTAGAGGATCCAATACTATTCTGTTCATTCTATTTCTATGAGTAATTCTTCTGATGGAAACATCTGACCTGATCTCTTTGAGAGGCATTTTATATTTAATATAGCCTACTGTACCAGGCTATATAACAACATTTTATTGGCTATGACATAAGAGGCAAAGAATAAGTGGTGGAACCAATTGAATAGGGCTGTGACGATACCAGTATCTCAATATTTCCATGGCAAAAATGAAAACACGAACCAGACCAAACTATTTGGATCTTTAAAATCCTGCTGTATATAATACACTGTGTGCTATAGCTTTGTTTCCAACATTAGGGCTGTTTTTCTAAGGAAGTTTGTATTTTGTTTCCTTGCCACGACACTGACGAGTATCGTGATACTGGTATCTTCCCGGACTTACAATTGAATACCTTAAATCTTATACATAAGAAAAACCTGAGTTCAATGAAATCTCTAAGGAGGCGATTCTAAATCTAGTGCTTCTCTGTAGGATAACTCCATTATCTCCGTAAGTTATTAAAACCAAAGAAGTGGCTCGACTCTCTGATCCCCCAAAAGAACAGCCATTGATTAAACCGTGTTGGCTAGCGGTCGACTGAGTGGTGGTCTCTGCAACCCACCAACAAACCAGTCCCGTTTACAAGTACCTCTTTAATGAAGCCAAATGTACTGTGTGGTCTCTGAACTTCAGTGGCCATTGACATCCACTAATGAGAATGTGAGACAAAACCTTGTGGAATAAAGACAATAGACTTTCAGAGGAGCTTGCCATGTCCTGAGATGCACTCGCTGCCTGCAGTCTGCTCGCCCGGGGGGAAGTGCTGGGCTGAGTCGGCCTGTAAAGGGAAGGCTACGTAAATACTGCTGACTCATGAGGTGGACATGAACCAATCCTTGTTGTCAAATTAAGCCCCCCAAAGAGGGGATTTATCCAGGCTCACTATAGAAGAAAAATGACCAGAACTTTGGCCAAGGACTAAAATGGGGGCTTTCAGATGCACAATACCAAGTCATGTACAATGCACTCTCCATCCCACGCAGTTAGTGAGCTGGGTACAGAACAATAAAACGACAGAATATATAATACGGATGATTTGGAAGGTTTTGAAGTACTATCCTTGTCTCAGGATGGTAAGTTGGTGGTTGAAGATATCCCTCTAGTGGTGTGAAGGCTGTGCTTTGGCAAAGTGGGTGGGGTTATATCCTTCCTGTTTGGCCCTGTACGGGGGTATCATCGGATGGTGCCACAGTGTCTCCTGACCCCTCCTGTCTCAGCCTCCAGTATTTATGCTGCAGTAGTTTATGTGTCGGGGTCTAGGGTCAGTTTGTTATATCTGGAGTACTTCTCCTGTCCTATTCGGTGTCCTGTGTGAATTTAAGTATGCTCTATCTAATTCTCTCTTTCTCTCTTTCTTTCTCTCTCTCGGAGGACCTGAGCCCTAGGACCATGCCTCAGGACTACCTGGCATGATGACTCCTTGCTGTCCCCAGTCCACCTGGCCGTGCTGCTGCTCCAGTTTCAACTGTTCTGCCTGCGGCTATGGAATCCAAACCTGTTCACTGGACGTGCTACCTGTCCCGGACCTGCTGTTTTCAACTCTCTAGAGACAGCAGGAGTGGTAGAGATACTCTTAATGACTGGCTATGAAAAGCCAACTGACATTTACTCCTGAGGTGATGACTTGCTGCACCCTCGACAACTACTGTGATTATTATTATTTGACCATGCTGGTCATTTATGAACATTTGAACATCTTGGCCATGTTCTGTTATAATCTCCATCCGGCACAGCCAGAAGAGGACTGTCCACCCCTCATAGCCAGGGCGGCAAGGTAGCCTAGTGGTTAGAGTGTTGGACTAGTAGCCAGAAGGTTGCAAGTTCAAACCCCCGAGCTGACAGGGTACAAATCTGTCGTTCTGCAGTTAACCCACTGTTCCTAGGCCGTCATTGAAAATAAGAATTTGTTCTTAATAACTGACTTGCCTAGTTAAATAAAGATAAAATTGCCTGGTTTCTTCCTAGGTTTTGGCCTTTCTAGGGAGTTTTTCCTAGCTACCGTGCTTCTTCACCTGCATTGCATGCTGTTTGGGTTTTTAGGCTGGGTTTCTGTACAGCACTTTGAGATATCAGTACAAAGGGCTATATAAATCCATTTGATTTGATCATGCACGTTTAGCAGTGTATTTAGCAGATGCTGGGGCCAGTTAAAACAGTACTTTTATACTTTCAGAAGTGGAGAGATGTGGATGAACTAACAGTGACTACTCATCCCCATCGAACTCCCACATGCAAACCACCCAGCTCATGGCTGAAACTCAACCATATCCCATCGATATAACAAAAGTTAGCCATGGGAGTACAGAGTACAGTACAGGGCAGCCCAGTCAAAGACAGTCAGTCTATTGGCTCAAAGGGCATGATGAAAAAACGACTCTCTTTGGAAAGTTTAGGTTATAATAAGTTATAATATATGACTAACTGTATACATTTCATTTTTTTCTGGTGGTTCCAGATATCAGCATATGTTCAAAAAATGCAGAACAACTTGACTCATTAACTAAAACTCAACAAGCTACCATTATGGAACCCACCCCCAAAACCAAACAATCCTTCAGTTCCTTAGCCACCAGAACAAACCACAAGCAAAAGACCCACGGTTGGTGTCTATATATAGATCAAATAGAGGCTGATCCATCAGCTCTGTGCATTCCTCTGGGAAGAATCCCCCCTGAGCAGAGCCTGGAGCTCCCATACCTCCTCCCTGCCACACACATCTCATCGGCCCCTGCCTCCAACCCCAACAATTCCTTTTGAATGGCCGAGATCTTTCCCTGCGGCTCCCTACTGAGATCAATCCAGAGAGGAGCCAAATATTTCTCCAATAGGAGCAGACTGGTTAATTGCACAGCAGGGGCCTGGGTAGCACCCTTTCAGGCCACCGCACCGCAGATCATTGTCCCCTTACGGGACTCAGGGACTGCCATTGGGCACTCACAAAAGGATGACATCATTCAATTTTGACTACACAATAAAACCAGCCGCCCGCAAGTTGCACTCACTGTACTTCTACTTGCACTTCTACGTTCACCCAAGCTGTAAGGCCAGGCAAAGGCCAGCTAGCTGCTGGTGGTGGCACACAGACACACACACAGACACACACACACACACACACACACACACACACACACACACACACACACACACACACACACACACACACACACACACACACACACACACACACACACGGAACCAGCCCACTCAGACTCAATAATGCTCTGGTATAGGCCTACTACAATACAAGAAGTCAGCAGCAGAATCAGTTTATTAAAGGTGAGTGCTGAGAAACGGTGAGAGAGATTTGATTTCAGAGATTTAACATAGCTGTACATTGTATTCCAGTATAATTAGGTGTTTCTGGAGAGAAGGCGAGATCAGGCCCCATTCCAATGGCGCTGCTCTGCTCTCTAATATGGACGTACAGTCATTACTGCTATTTGAATTAAGCCAGTTGTCCTTCTGCATTTCCTCCAATGGTTGCCTTTTCAAAATTGAACAAGTTAGAGATTAATTGAATGTATATGCTGAGAGTGTGGGAGTATTGTTGCATCTCTTTTTTCCTGTTTACAGAAAGCACTTTCCTTGTGTCTCCATCTCTCACTCTCTCCCCCTTTCTTTCCCCCTCTCTTTTCCCTCCTCTCTCTGTGAACACAAGTTCCACTTGAGAGAAATCTGAGCTGTCCTACTTTCCTGTATGAGAGAGAGTTGAGGCAGAGAGAGATAGAGTTGAGAGAGAGGGAGGAAGAGAGGGAGAGACGGCAGGGCAGAGAGAAAAGCAGAAAGTTGAGAGTTAGAGTTGAGAGTGAGAGAAGCTGTCCTCTTCTCAGTTTAGAGAGCAAGAGAGTTGTGAGGGAGAGAGGCCTGCTCTGCCCTGCAGTGGAGGATTCCATGCAGTCTCCATGACCTACATGAGTCCAGCTGAAGCTTTGCGGGCCCGCTGAGACACTCTACTCGGGCCAGATGAACTAACAGCTTGCAGCAACACATTCCACCCTGTCAAGCCTCCATCCTGGACACAGAGCAGGGCAGTTCACATTCCCTCCAGTAAAGTCATGCAATGATGAATCAACTGCTCTTTTCTCACACGTTCAATATAGGCTAAACACACACTTCTATATATAGATGGCTCTGGTATAATTTTATCAGACTAAAACTGTGGCCCATGCAGATAGTAAACAGTAGCAGCAGTATATGTGAATCAAAACATTTAGTGCAAAAAAGGTCAATGTAGATAGTTAAATTGTTAACCAAATGATACCCGGACTAACTATTTAGCAGTCTGATGGCTTGGGGTGGCTGGAGTCTGACAATTTTTAGGGCCTTCCTCTGATACTGCCTGGTATAGAGGTCCTGGATGGCAGGGAGCTCGGCACCAGTGATGTACTGGGCAGTATGCACTACCCTCTGTAGCGCCTTCCGGTCGGATGCCAAGCAGTTGCCATACCAAGCGGTGATGCAGCCAGTCAAGATGCTCTCAATGGTGCAGTTGCAGAACTTTTTGAGGATCTGAGAGCCCATGCCAAATCTTTTCATCCTCCTGAGGGGAAGAGGCGTTGTCGTGCCCTCTTCACAACTGTGTTGGTGTGTTTGGTTCATGATAGATCCTTAGTGATGTGGACACCGAGGAACTTGAAGCTCTCGACCCGCTCTACTCCCCCCGGGGCGAACGGGGGGCGTGCTCGGCTCTCCATGGTCAGCTCTTTTGTCTTCCTGATGTTGAGGGAGAGGTTGTTGCATTCCTATAGGCTGTCTCATCATTGTCGGTGATCAAGCCTACCACCGTCGTGTCGGCAAACTTAGTGATAATGTTGCAAGTCATGCGTGGACACACAATCATAGGTGAACAGGGAGTCCAGGAGGGGACTAAGCACACACCCCTGAGGGGCCACGTGTTGAGGGTTAGTGTGGCGGATGTGTTGTCTCCCCTCACCCCCTCGGGCGACCCGTCAGGAAGTCTAGGATCCTGTTGCAGAGGGAGGTGTTCAGTCCCAGGGTCCTTAGCTTAGTGATGAGAAAAAAATCGACCCACGGTTGAATCTAGTTGATGATCCCTGTGCTATAGTAATGAACAGGCCTGTACTAAGTGAGGGAATGGTTATGGCTTGTAAAGCTAACATGACACGGCTTACCAGGGTATCGTCTAGCAGTCTCAAAATAAGAGACATAGAACACAAAGGAACATGAAGGTGTCGACCTATAACCTTCCGTTCTTATTTACGTAATAAAGAAAAGAACAGCACAAATCAACCAAGGCATTTAGCAGCATGAAAAAAATCCACTTTTATGTCAACTTCCCTCATAGAAGTTGAGTTAGCGCTTGCCTGTGACCCAACATCACCTGTACATACATGTTGACCATTTGACCTCATCAGCACATAGAAAATAGGTTTGTTACTTAGTTTCATCTGTGACCTGGCAGGCTCAGTGTACAGAGTGAGGGACCTTAATGTCCTTCTCCCAATGTGGGACCACAGCCAGAGAGTTTGTCCAGGTAAGCTTACATCACAGCAGTTAGCATAGCCTATACTAGCATGGTCTAGCATAGCCTAAAATTCATATCTGGGACTGATTTAAACCTGGGACACCATGTTGGTGCAATTAATTATCAGGTACATAGAACAGAAAACCAGCAGTGGTCTAGCTTGACAACTCACACTAAATTATTCCGCTGCTCTGTCGTTTGCTACATACTTTAGTCTGAGACTGTCATCATTTAAATAGTTTGTGGTGACGAGGAGCGTTGTAAAAAAACAATGTCATCATCGATTGGATCATCTCTAACCAATCAGAGTGTCAAAGCCAATTACGAATTTACAAACCGTGTTCTGGCTCAGGCCCAACCGATCGGTTTCTGGACCAATCAGAGATGAACGGGGAGGGACTCATTGCGGAAAATGAATTAACATCCATAGGCGTGGCATAGCGTATGGCTGAAGCGGTAGTCCGGACCTCGGGTAAGATTTAAATACCCTTTGCCTAGCCTAACATAGCGTAGCATTGCGTCTCCCAGTTCCCCAGAACTTAACACACAAAGCAGGACAAGCCAGGGCTGTTGATTAAACAGTCACAGATATTTGTCACTGAGTGACTGCTGCACTGGCCAAGTAATCCAAGCAGCAGGTCGAGGCTTGTCTTGCTGGGTAAGTGGAGGGTTAAATATGGCCTGACACATGAGATGTTCCAGAATAAACCACAAGCTCCCTGGCACGCCACCAACAAGCATTTGTTAACAACACAGTTGCAATTTGTATCTCAAGAGTGCTGCCAGTCAGCGTGCAACACATAGATACACACAGATACGCTGGCTTTGCGGACACACACGTACACACACACACACGTATGCAGGCACCAATTTAAGACCTGCAAGTGAACAGCATGCTTACTTCACCCACGCAATGTCATTAGATACTCAGCTACAGTACAGCAGCCTCTCCTCTCCAGTACCTCTGCCTGCAACGTGCCTCAATTAATTAAATTGAACCCAAACAATTCTCTTTGGGAGGTTGAGAAAGATCTAGTCAGAGCCGAGCCAGCTGAAAGTCCTACAAGCAGTTGCAGGAAGAATGTTCTCTCCCAGCAGCAGCACAGAACTCCAAGTGCTGACTGGTCCCATGTAATCCTTCTATGTTCCATTTGGGAACATTCTTTGGGAAGGAGAAACAATAAGCATGCATTGCTTCCATACACGGGGCTCTGAACAATTATGGGCCGTGATTACATGATACTTTGCCTAAGTTCTAAATGGGACTCTAAATGGGACTATTCCCTACATAGTGCACAACTTTTCTTTCTATGGGCCCTGATCAAAAGTAGTGCACTATATAGGAAATAGGGTGTCATTTGGCCTGTCCACTAAGTTAGCCCGCTGTGGGATCTGGGAAGTGCTGCTTCACTCTTGGTGTGGTTTAAGAGCCTGTTAAAACAGACTCCCTCTAGTCTAGAAGCAAGGCAGCACATTTCTGGCACTGGTCACTTTGATCTCCAACTCAGCGCTGCAGAACACATTAACCTGAAATTGTGTTCCAACGTAATTAACCTAAACACTCAGACGAGCCAACATCAGCAAAATACCAACATTTTATTTACAGTGGAAAAAGGTGAACTCTGACCCAAACTCGGGCATTCCTGAATCCCCAGCAGCCAAGTATGATGCTCAGCTGATGCTCAGGTGATAGAATGCTGCACATCCCTACTAACATGTAGTGAGTTTACTGTGACATTGATGAGTGGCCTCATATGCTCTGCCATGGAATTTACAACATTTACAATTATGCACATTATATTCATTCTATGTTCTAATTAGCCAACTATTACATTCCATACACAGCCATTACTGTTCATGTGAATCCAAGCAATATGGATGACATCAAGTGGAGACTCCTTTCGCAATGTCAAGTTCACCCACTATGCCACCAATGTCAAGTTCTCCCACTATGCCACCAATGTCAAGTTCTCCCACTATGCCACCAATGTCAAGTTCTCCCACTATGCCACCAATGTCAAGTTCTCCCACTACTCCACCAATATCAAGTTCTCCCACTATGCCACCAATGTCAAGTTCTCCCACTACTCCACCAATATCATAACCACCATCGATAAAAGACAGTACTGTGCAGCCGTCTTCATAGACCTTGCCAAGGCTTTCGACTCTGTCAATCACCGTATTCTTATCGGCAGACTCAGTAGCCTCGGTTTTTCGGATGACTGCCTTGCCTGGTTCACCAATTACTTTGCAGACAGAGTTCAGTGTGTCAAATCGGAGGGCATGCTGTCCGGTCCTCTGGCAGTCTCTATGGGGGTGCCACAGGGTTCAATTCTCGGGCTGACTCTTTTCTCTGTATATATCAATGATGTTTCTCATGCTGCGGGCGATTCCCTGATCCACCTCTACGCAGACGACACAATTCTATATACTTCTGGCCCGTCCTTGGACACTGTGCTATCTAACCTCCAAACGAGCTTCAATGCCATACAGCACTCCTTCCGTGGCCTCCAACTGCTCTTAAACGCTAGTAAAACCAAATGCATGCTTTTCAACCGTTCGCTGCCTGCACCCGCACGCCTGACCAGCATCACCACCCTGGATGGTTCCGACCTTGAATATGTGGACATCTATAAGTACCTAGGTGTCTGGCTAGACTCTAAACTCTCCTTCCAGACCCATATCAAACATCTCCAATCGAAAATCAAATCAAGAGTCGGCTTTCTATTCCGCAACAAAGCCTCCTTCACTCACACCGCCAAACTTACCCTAGTAAAACTGACTATCCTACCGATCCTCGACTTCGGCGATGTCATCTACAAAATTGCTTCCAACACTCTACTCAGCAAACTGGATGCAGTTTATCACAGTGCCATCCGTTTTGTCACTAAAGCACCTTATACCACCCACCACTGCGACTTGTATGCTCTAGTCGGCTGGCCCTCGCTACATATTCGTCGCCAGACCCACTGGCTCCAGGTCATCTACAAGTCCATGCTAGGTAAAGCTCCGCCTTATCTCAGTTCACTGGTTACGATGGCAACACCCATCCGTAGCACGCGCTCCAGCAGGTGTATCTCACTGATCATCCCTAAAGCCAACACCTCATTTGGCCACCTTTCGTTCCAGTTCTCTGCTGCCTGTGACTGGAACGAATTGCAAAAATCGCTGAAGTTGGAGACTTTTATCTCCCTCACCAACTTCAAACATCTGCTATCTGAGCAGCTAACCGATCGCTGCAGCTGTACATAGTCTATTGGTAAATAGCCCACCCATTTTCACCTACCTCATCCCCATACTGTTTTTATTTATTTATTTTTCTGCTCTTTTGCACACCAATATCTCTACCTGTACATAACCATCTGATCATTTATCACTCCAGTGTTAATCTGCACAATTGTAATTATTTGCCTACCTTCTCATGCCTTTTGCACACAATGTATATATAGACTCCCCTTTTTTCTACTGTGTTATTGACTTGTTAATTGTTTACTCCATGTGTAACTCTGTGTTGTCTGTTCACACTGCTATGCCTTATCTTGGCCAGGTCGCAGTTGCAAATGAGAACTTGTTCTCAACTAGCCTACCTGGTTAAATAAAGGTGAAATAAAAAAATAAAAAAATAAAAAATATCAAGTTCTCCCACTACTCCACCAATATCAAGTTCTCCCACTACTCCACCAATATCAAGTTCTCCCACTATGCCACCAATGTCAAGTTCTCCCACTACTCCACCAATATCAAGTTCTCCCACTATGCCACCAATATCAAGTTCTCCCACTACTCCACCAATGTCAAGTTCTCCCACTACTCCACCAATGTCAAGTTCTCCCACTATGCCACCAATATCAAGTTCTCCCACTATGCCACCAATGTCAAGTTCTCCCACTACTCCACCAATATCAAGTTCTCCCACTATGCCACCAATGTCAAGTTCTCCCACTACTCCACCAATATCAAGTTCTCCCACTACTCCACCAATATCAAGTTCTCCCACTATGCCACCAATGTCAAGTTCTCCCACTACTCCACCAATATCAAGTTCTCCCACTATGCCACCAATGTCACTTTCTCCCACTACTCCACCAATATCAAGTTCTCCCACTATGCCACCAATGTCAAGTTCTCCCACTACTCCACCAATATCAAGTTCTCCCACTATGCCACCAATGTCACTTTCTCCCACTACTCCACCAATATCAAGTTCTCCCACTATGCCACCAATGTCACTTTCTCCCACTACTCCACCAATATCAAGTTCTCCCACTATGCCACCAATGCCACTCACTAACTGACTGAGTGGCTGCTTTTCCAAGCCTCTTACCTCACCATGTGTAAATATGCATCGCTACAGTAAGGAGCTCAGAGGCTATTAACCATATTGCTCGTCTCTCTCTCCACACACTCCTACTCCTCTTCTCCTTTCAGCGTGCGTGCCAGCTGCTGAGTTCACAGAAAGATTTAAAAGGATAAAGCGCTGCACACAAGGGAAGAGGCGGAGGGAGGGGATGGGAGCGGGAGGTGAACCTGTGTCACCGGTGTGTCAACTTAACAACAGTCTAATAGAAACAGAAAGGAGGCTAAGCTAAGGAGGACTAGGCACCAGGCATGACAGTGCAGTTTATTAACCCAGTAATAGGGCTGCAGCACAGTTGCGTCACATGCGGTGTCGCTGGCGTGCTTAGACTTGTCCCTGATGGTGTGTGGTATGGGCTAGAACCCAGAGTCTGACTGCATGGTGATGGATGCCCTTGGACTCTGTGCTGTGAGAGCCAGTTATGTGGTTCGCATCCATCCTGCTGCCTCTTAGGACTGATGACTTACTACAGAGCAGACATGACAGACAGAGACGGACGGACAGACAGACAGGACTGGGACGGAGGGCGCTCAAGGTACAGACAGTACATGCAGATCTGCAGCTTCTGTCCAACCAATGCCAACCCATGGACAACTCACATCAGATCAGCATACGTCCACTAATTACAGAGATCATTGTGTCCAGATCAGTTGAAGACACAACACTAGGGACAGGGTGTCCAGGTCAGGCAGGCAGCATCAGGATCAGTTAGTATAGTGACTACTGGTTGGTCAAGACCCTCCATCTTCAGCCCAGTTAACAGATCATGAAAGACCCTACGCCACCAGGGTTGTCAAAACCAGCCAGTGAACATCCGTCCGTCCAGCACGAAACAAGTCAGTTATTTGTTAACACTACCATTTAAGAGCACAGCTGGGGTGAGACACAGAGAGAGCGAGAGAGAGAGCTAGGTCATTGACTGATACTTTGGGGGGGAGGCAAATGAAAATCATATAGGCATCGTGTAACACATTGCGCAGTGATCCCTGACAGGCCTGCCTTCAGCGCAGCGTTCGCGTGCCTCCAATGCGCGGGGGCTGGGGAAGAGGAATGGGAGCCTGTCAGAAAGCGCCCAGAGGTTGGAAAATTCTGTAAACAGCTAAACTTCTCACCGGCCCTACTCCGCCAGCCAGCCAGGCCTCCAGGGTCGGCATGCATGCAGGCAGGAAGGCAGAAAGATGGACGTACAGACAGAGCCGATTCTAGAGGGCAGACACTGCATGCTGGGAGAGAAAAGCAGAGCCAGCTGTGGAGCAGGGCTCATCTCTACGACCCTCAGCCTCACACACACACACACACACACACACACACACACACACACACACACACACACACACACACACACACACACACACACACACACACACACACACACTATGCAAAGGTTTTTAGGCAACATGTCTTTATTTCAGTATAGTGGGCCAATCACAAGCCAGAAAAACATGCTTTAGAACTGCTTTACAAACACTGCATGTTCTAGCCAAAGGTACATAGAACCAAATAAATGTATGGTTATTTTCCATCTCCATCTCCCTGCATCTACAGACTACAGCTCATGCTGCCAGTTCTTACAGACCAGGCCTGGGTTCAAATAGTATGTGTCTTCTGTCAAATACTTTCATTGAGCCTGTCTGAAGTGCCAGATTGGCGGGGCCTGCATTTTCCACGAGTTCCATTGAACCAGGCAAGCTCTATCAAGCAGCTGAAAGTATTTGAAAATAAAATGAATACACTTTGAACCCATGGTCTGCTAATACAGGCGCTGATCCCCAGTGCCATAAAAGTCAAGTCAGGATTAGCCAGGGACATATTTATTCGAAATATACATCCCTTTTACAGTAATCTTGGCTCTGC
Organism: Oncorhynchus clarkii lewisi; assembly: GCF_045791955.1. Classification (NCBI taxonomy): domain Eukaryota; kingdom Metazoa; phylum Chordata; class Actinopteri; order Salmoniformes; family Salmonidae; genus Oncorhynchus; species Oncorhynchus clarkii. The sequence continues at coordinate 24,922,649 of NC_092149.1, read as the reverse complement.
TATAGTAATGACTAAGAGTGACTCTTCCAGGAAAGAGTTCACCGCATCCTTCCCATTTCTTTCAACTAAGGGGGGGTAGTGGGCGTTGGCAATGGCATGGTCCCCAACCGAACATTTAAAGGCTGTCCTCTTGGCCGCAGAAACAAAATGTTGCAGTTTTAAAGCTAGTTTCCTGCAATTCTACACATTTTGCCATGGCTTATGCCGTGTTATCTTATCTGAGTGACTCAAACATTATTAAAAAATCTATGGGGACCCATGCCATGACATTTTTTGAATTTTAGATTCTCCCTGTCTAGTTTTTATTTTGGTGATTGTAGTTCTCAAAGATTATCTTATTTAAAAACATATAGCTCCATTATCCTTTCTACATACTTTATATCTGGTTTTAGTAGTTTAAGTTTACACTGAAAATGTGTTTTTAATAAAACATATACAGTACCTGTCACGCACTGGAAAATAGAGAGGCTTTTATTCTCTATTTTGGTTAGGTCAGGGTGTGACTAGGGTGGGCATTCTATGTTCATTTTCTATGTTTTGTATTTCTTTGTTGTTTGGCCGGGTGTGATTCTCAATCAGAGTCTATCGTTGTCTCTGATTGAGAACCATACTTAGGTAGCTTTTTCCCACTGGGTTTTTGTGGGTAGTTGTTTTCTGTTTTTGTCTCTGCACCAGACAGAACTGTTTCGGTTATTCCCTGCGCTTTGGTCCTCACCTTCTTCCACCGACAGCCGTTACAGTACCAGTCAGAAGTTTGGACACAACTACTCATTCAAGGGTTTTTCTTTTACTATTTTCTACATTGTAGAATAATAGTGAAGACATCAAAACTATGGAATAACATAAAACATATCAAAATATACTTTAGATTCTTCAAAGTAGCCATGCCATTGCCAACGCCCACTACTTTGAAGACAGCTTTGCACACTCTTGGCATTCTGTCATCCAGCTTCAGGAGGAATGCTTTTCCAATTATTTTTTTTAACCTTTTTTTAACTAGGCAAGTCAGTTAAGAACAAATTCTTATTTTCAATGACGGTCCAGGAACAGTGGGTTAACTGCCTGTTTAGGGGCAGAACGACAGATTTGTACCTTGTCAGCTCAGGGATTTGAACTTACAACCTTTCGGTTACTAGTCCAACACTCTAACCACTAGGCTACCCTGCCGCCCCAATAGTCTTGAAGAAGTTCCCACATATGCTGAGCACTTGTTGGGTGCTTTTCCTTCACTCTGTGGTCAAACTCATCCCAAACCATTTCAATTGGAATGAGGTCGGGTGATTGTGGAGGCCAGGTCATCTAATGCAGCACTCCATCACCTTCATTCTTGGTCAAATAGCACTTACACCAGATGGGATGGCGTATCGCTGCAGAATGCTGTGGTAGCCATACTGGTTAAGTGTGCCTTGAATTCTAAATAAATCACAGTCACCAGCAAAGCACCCGCACACCTCCTCCTCCTTGCTTCACGGTGGGAACCACACATGCAGAGAATCTGTTCACCTACTCTGTGTCTCAAAAAGATACGCGGTTGGAACCAAAAATCTAAAATAATCAGACCAAAGGACAGATTTTCACCAGTCGTGTTTCTTGGCCCAAGCAATTATGTTCTTCTTAATGGTGTCCTTTAGTAGTGTTTTCTTAGCAGCAATTCGACCATGAAGGCCTGATTCACACAATCTCCTCTGAACAGTTGATGTTGAGATGTGTCTGTTACTGGAACTCTGTGAAGCATTTATTTGGGCTACAATCTAAGGTGCAGTTAACACTAATGAACTTACTTATCCTCTGCAGCAGAGGTAACTCTGTGTCTTCCTTTCCTGTGGCGGTTCTCATGAAAGACAGTTTTAATATTGCGCTTGACGGTTTTTACGACTGCACTTGAAGAATCTTTCAAAGTTATGGAAATGTTCCAGATTGACTGACCTTCATGACTTAAAGTAATTATGGACTGTCGTTTCTCTTTATACGTATTTTAGCTGTTCTTGCCATAATATGGACTTAGTCTTTTACCAAACATCTCCTGTATCCCACCCCTACCTTGTCACAACTCAACTGATTGGCTCAAACGCATTAAGAAGGAAATAAATCCCACAAATTAACTTTTAACAAGGCACACCTGTTAATTTAAATGCATTCCAGGTGACTACCTCATGAAGCTGGTTGAGAGAATGCCAAGAGTGTGCAAATGTGAAATTAAGGCAAAGGGTGGCTACTTTGAATAACCTGATTGATTGACTAAACACGTTTTTGGTTACTACATGATTCCATGTGTTATTTCCTAGTTTTGATGTCTTCACTATTATTCTACAATGCAGACAATAGTACAAATAATGAATGAGTAGGTGTGTCCAAACTTTTGACTGGTACTGTATTTTGGAGTGGCGGCAACAATTCAGCAGAGGCAACCCGCCACTGATTCTGATGAGAGATAATGACCGTGGGAGAAATAAACCAAACTGCTGTGCTACTGTAGAATGTACGACACCATACTTTAGTGGCCATTTTCAAGAACAATCTTCATGGTTAGCTAAGCTATCATAGTAAGGAGTGAAGAGAAGGGTCTCTGACTTACGTATGTGCCTGAGGGCTGACACGGAGGTAAGGACCCAGGGCTGAGGACAGGAGAGCCGGAGAGCTCGGGAAAGGGGTTGGGGATGGCTGGCAGAGAGGACGTCCGGAGCTGCTGCTCCTCTTCCTGCAGTCTCCTGAGAATCACAACATTCAGGGAGGACATTAACAAAGTGGGGGACAGACACAAACAGACTGAAAAAGCTGTTATGAAGCAGATGAATGCAGATCATGAGAACACGAGGACAGTCTCCCCTAATATAAACCCAATGCTTTGTGGCTGAGTATGAATAATGAATAATCCACGGTTTCACAGTGAGTGAGACTGCTGTCGAGCCGGGGCCTCATGCCCATTACTCTCTGATCACTGCACTGTGAGCTGATTCTTTCTGCCACACCACAGGAAGACTGCCAGCGTTTGAGGAGCTACTAATTACATGCAATATTCATCAAACCATTATTTCATGCAGTTTCTAGAGGAAAGTGCCCATTTCATGACCTGCTGCAAGAGCAACAGCCTGTTCCTTCACTGTCTGCCTGTAAATAAGAAACCGACTAGGGCTGCTATTATTCCAATTACAGTGCATTACTTTTGACCAGGGCTTATTGGGCTCTGGTCAAAAGTAGTACACTATGTAGGGAATATGATGCCATTTGGGATGCAACCCCTGACTGTCAATCAGAAATAGACTAGAGGTTGGCTTGGCTTTATCAGATGACTAGCATCTGAAGTGAACTGCAGCAGCCAGGCAGATAGCCATCATTAGCATCTCTCTACACTTTCTCCAAACCCAGGCGGGGAGGGGAGTTGAAAAGGAGAAGTGTTTGATGCAGTTCCATGTGAGGCAGGAGCAGGGTGCTATTCGGAGGTCAGGACTGAATAATAAACTGAACCGTATCATTTCAATCTGACAGAATGTACCAACGATACATCTCATTACCAGCCAGTGCCAAACTTTCTCTAGGGATCCAAAATAATGGATGCTATAACTCTGACAGACCATTTTAGATTTCATTAAGACCAGAGGTGAATAAAAGTTCCTCTCAGCTTATGGGAGCAGTTGACACTCGGTTTCTAGAATTAAAGAGAATTTTAACTTGGTCTCCCCCTCTGCTAAGCTATGTTAGGACAAGGGGAAAGTGACGGGGAGAATGGGTCACACAGAGATTGCAGATAGGCAAAACTATGAACTATAATAAGCACATATACCTGTCCTCACAGAGCATACTGTGAACATGGTCCCTTGTTTAGATGTACATTGTTTAGATGGACAATGAGAACATGGCCCCTTGTTTCTGTACAGCACTTTGTGACATCAGCTGATGTAAGAAGGGCTTTATAAATACATTTGATTGATTGATAGAGGACTTTTATCTATCAGGTGTGGATGTGTTGTGTGTGGGTGCTCACCAACAGCATGCCATACACACAACTGTGTCCAGTAAGTGCTGTGTGTGTGTGTGTGTGTGTGTGTGTGTGTGTGTGTGTGTGTGTGTGTGTGTGTGTGTGTGTGTGTGTGTGTGTGTGTGTGTGTGTGTGTGTGTGTGTGTTGGTGCCAACACAGTAGACATACCTGACGGCGAGGATGTGCATGGGCTGGGAGCGTCGGAGTCTCTGTTTGGGGGAGGTGGGGCTGTGCTGCAGCTCGCTGGCGGAGGTGTGGGTGTGGGGGGGCATGGGGGCACTGCGGTGGTGGTTGCGGTGCACATGCACCTGGCCGTTGTGCTGCAGGAGGGGAACCGACTCAGAATGCACGCTGCTGCATGTGGAGTACAGGCTCTCGAACGAGGAGTTCATGTCATTCACCAGCGCCTCCAGGTCCACATCATCTTCTGTAGGGGGAGGAGGGAGAGACAGGAGAGAGAGAGAGTCTGTGTGTGTGATATTCAGAGACAGACACAAAGTGCGTGTGTGTATGCATGTGTGTGTGTTATATCATATGCACATCCCAAAAATCTCTACGGCACCAGGTTGACCTCTGCTGTTCACGTGCTTTATTCCTGCATGTAGGTTACATGTGTAAGAATCTACTTCTCTCAATACTTCATGCACACCTGTCATCACCAACCAGTTTTGCAGTGTAGCTGCACACACACAAAAACCCTAACATGACATAGCTTAATCATCATTACCAACCTGTCAGGCAGTGAAGCTAATTCACCAGGTTGAAACACTCCCTACGTTAACTACATGTTCATGTTATCAAGGCTCTCTGTATCTCTGGGGAAGACTAGAGAACAAGCCGGGACCTGTAGTCTCAATACTCCCATCCTTCAGCATAATCACTACTGGCCTCAGGGTAAAAGATCAAACCAGGCCATTGGTTAAGAGGCACAGAGGTCACTCCCAGTGAGTCAATAGTGGATGGAAGTTTTGACAGTTCAGAGGTATGTCCCAAATGGCACCCTATTCCCTATATAGTTCACAAGGTAAGGAATAGGGTGCCATTTGGGACGTTCGTTTCATTACTGTGGGGGAGTGTCTGCAGGGCATGTCATCTCCTAATAATCATTATCTCTGAGACAATGAACAGCCAGTAATAGAAAACTACTGATATTTTCTCAAGTTTCCCCTTTTATTCACCATTGCTATACTGCAGTTACCTATTTCACCACTAGATGCTGCTCAAACTCTACCGTGCAATTCAGGGCTTTGGATGTCCACTTTGGCAATTAGAATGTTCTGCACTGTATGCTATCGTTACCTGGCTGGGCCGGGGTAAGTAGAAAGACCAACGCAATTCTTCATTCATTTATTCTATGTTGTGGTTTTAATCAATCACTTTGAATGGTGAAATCCATAGCATGTGCAATAGGGCACACCACATTTTCTAAATGTTGCATCATGGCATCGATTTGCATACTATGGATTTGCAAGCCTAAATAGTATTAAAATACATTAACACTCTGAACGCTTTTCGACCCAAATCTTATAATTCCTTCATAATGAACCATTGTACGCATTTTCAAATGTAAAGCATGTAACTATAGCCTAATATTCAAACAAATAATGAGCCATTGAGAACAGTCCCCAGTATCTCCCCACAACCTATGCTGACCCAGTGATGCAGTTGCTACCCCCCACCCCTCATACAGAGCTGCAGCTGACAGACAGGCAGACTAACCTATGCCTTTTGAGGAACCTTTCCTGAAAAGGTGTCCCCTAACCAGCTGTATCACAGGTGCCTAATCTGTCAGTATTAATAGTCAGTGAGGTAAGCCCCTTCTCTACAAGATCCTGGAGAGTTAAAGACATGTAGGCTACAGAAGTGTACTGTACGGTCTAAAATAGCTTTGTGTTAGGTGAATAGTATTCATGTGTTTTCTAACAAGATTACTTAGGTATAAGTAACTTTATGTTATCAGGCATGTTGTCTACATGCCGTTACATGTGGGGGTGAAACTCTTGAACGAAGATCCAATCCGATCAAGATATTTGGGGGCGTGGTTGGATAATAGCCAAACTAGATTGTCAACAATAAGCTTATGGCCCAATTTATTAGCTAGAACCGTGACAGGTAAAAACTCACGCACACACAGACTCATACACACCCAACAGGGTCAGGATTATTTGTCTTTGACACTGTGTTTAGAAAATAGAAAAATTGCACTGCACGTTCATCAATTACCTTTGGCTCTGGAGCACGAGGACAACAAGGAAAGCCCAGACAGAGACAGGATGGGACAACAGGCGAAGCCAAGAATGGAATGGGGATGAAGCACATGGACAAGGCTAGCAGAGCCAGGGATTGAAGGATAGGATGGGATGGAAAGCGACAGGATGAGGATGAAGCACATGGACAAGGCTAGCAGAGCCAGGGATTGAAGGTTAAGATGGGATGGAAAGCGACAGGATGAGGATGAAGCATATGGACAACAAAGCGACCTTTCAGAGACTTTGGGTCGTTGAAAAGACTGTATAAGTCCCATGTAATATTATTATTAACAAGACAAGCACAGCCAGTGACAGGATGGTTATGAAGCATGAGGAACAGGATGCTCGAGTTCAGGAACAGCAGATGCTAGAGGGGCACAAGGCTAATAGAAGTCTGTCTGGAATAGAGCCAAGGTCAGGAGTAGAAGGTCTGGTCCGTCAGAAGGTAGATAGATGCAGGGTCAGGGGAGCACATGAAGGTTTAGACACTTAAGCAATAAGGCACAAGGGGGTGTGGTATATAGCCAATATACCGTGCCTAAGGGATGTTCTTAGCACGACAAGTGCCTGGATACAGCCCTTAGCCGTGGTATATTGGCTATATACCACAAAACCGAGGTGCCTTATTGCTATTCTAAACTGGTTACCAACGTAACCAGTTTGTCATTCCTGTGGTATACGGTCTGATATACCACGGCTGTCAGTCAATCAGCATTCAGGGCTCGAACCACCCAGCTTATAATATCTAATAATAACTTCCATTAATGTCTGTTATAGGACACCTGCTCATGTTTTCTCAAATGATGCATCTTTTTTACATTTCAAGTAGTTCCTGAATTAGGCTAGAGAGACTGGACTGTCTAAATGATGTTGTGACCACAATTACATCTGGTCTTGCAGTGAGATCTACCAGGAAAAGAAATTCTAGGAAAAGGAATTATACAACTCCCTCCAGTGCCAGTGGCTAACACTAACCTGACATAAAATTGTCTCGCTAGTCTAGAGATCCGTCTCATGCAGAGGCAAGGAGAAAGAGAGAGAGGGTGCTGTTCAATTTCCTTAAATGGCTGTCATGCAATCTGAACGCTGAATACCTTATTAAGAGCAGTTGTCTCACACTCTGATTAAATCAATCGGCAGAATTTACATTTTGGACTGAGAACATCTCGTTCAGGTTTCAGGCTTATTTTGATATGGCCGAATAATACATTAGAATATAATAGCCTCTTAGAAAAAAAGCTAAACTATTAAAACCATGACTTAAAATAACAGATATTGGTATAAGATGGAGGGAATGTTGGAACGTAACTAACGGAATTACAGTTAACAAAAATGTATGCTTAATCCAGTATAAACTAAAGTATATAATTTATTATACAAGAGACAAAATTCCCAAATTCTAGTCACAGAGTCACAGAGTCATGTCTTAAGTATAAAACTAATAATGACTCAGTAATCCATGCCTTCTGGGAATGTTATAAAGTGCAAAAGTTATGGGTGGAGTTAGAAAGTTGGCTGTCAGAACTATTACAATATAAAAGTACTTTTAATCCGTATATTTCAAGACATGGAATATGAGGGTGCAGTGGGATACCCAATGGGTTGGACGATACTTTCATCGTCAATCATCTTGAAAAAATGTACACTTAAAACTGGAAATTGACCAATCCTCAATTGTTAACAGAATGGAAAGGTCAAATGCTTTATTGTCTAAATGTTGAAAGTGTGTGGGCGACAGAGAGAAACAAAATGGTGCAGTCTGAGGCCATGTGGCAGAGAGTGATGTGGGCTCTGGAGATGGGAGTGTGAGCAGGTGGGTCGGTGAAGGATGATGTTTGTGTGTGTTTGAATGCTGTTGTTTGTATGTGTATGTTTTGTATTGTCAAAAAAAATTATCTAATTGTACAAAAAACAATAATTATTTGTATAAAATAATATAATAGCCTACATACTATCCTGGGATCAAATGGTATTTGTTTTCTGTCAAAAACTTTAGTTGCCCTTGACTGAGGCTGTCCAGCACAAGGTTGCCTAGAACCAATACAATAGTCCCAAAAGTGCAAACCCTGCCCATTCAAACGCTCAAAGTAGTTGTAAGAAAACAAATACTAATTGAACCCATGGCATACTCCTACTACAACTAAAAATATCCTCAGTCAGTCTAGAACAGCGTCAATCAAACTGTAACTCTGACAGCCCCTCACTGTCTCTCAGTGAGACGACAACAAGTCACAGATAGATCCCTATTCATGTTATTGTCTGTCTTATTCAGGGCCTGTCCTGTTTGTATTCCCTATATAGAACACTACTTTTGACCAGAGGCCATAGGGCTCTGGTCAAAAGTAGAGCACTACATAGGAAATAGGGTGCATTACCTAGGCAATAGGGTGCCAGTTGGGACACACTTTGTCAGTACTGTAGGGGCCAAATCGGGGCGTAGCGGTTAGCATAAAGCCCTCCATCGCGACGGAATGGTTCCCCCACTCTCTCTCACCATTCCAGCTTGTCTGCTTCAACAGCCGAAGCTTCCCTTTTCACTGTCTATTATTAATTTGTAAAAGGGAAAAGGATGGCAAGCCCTGGTGATAACTCCATAAAAGCTGTTTGGGATGTTTCCGATGCTTAGCAGACCATTATATGGACCAAATTCCTTATGGCTTTTCTTTACAACCACTCAGGAATGTATGTATTCATTATAATCTTCCTATCTGAATTCATTATGAGTGGCGTCGTCTCAACCAAATTTCCCCCCTGCCCTTTCCCAATGTACTGCTGCTACACACACACTTGCTAAACTAAAGGGAAATAATATGTGTGATAGTTTAGTTGCTCTTATCAGGAGTTCGGGATAACAAATCAAAAAGTACTTTGATGAAAGTGATGTGTTGACAACGTAGCCCAGTCCCTCTAACCAGCCACTGTCAATTAGCATTCAAATGTGTAAAAAACAGAGGGGAGCTGGCATGGCTGGAAGTCAGGAAATGGCACAGCGTCCTTGAGATGTGACGAGGAGACCGGACGATAGGAAGACAACACAGGGAAAAATGGCCCACGTGAAAGGAATCAGTGGACCCATTCTTTCACGGTTCACACAGATACAGTCTTAACTGTAGGGTGGTTCTACAGTGACTAGGACAATACTGGGACAATACGGCGCGCCAGTACACACCCACTGAGGACAGTGGCCCAATCAGAATTGTACAAAAAACAATAATGGTCACAATACAAAAAACAATAATGGTCACTCTGACAAAGCCCAATCAGAATGAACAGAAGAGCCTGTTCTTGGGGAACACTTAATCAGTTTAAATCAGCGTATTTAATTTACATCAGCTACCATCATCTCAAAAGAACCACCCTCCTCATCACGTCTTTCATCTGAGGAATGCGTGATTGGATATTGCCTGTTCCAGATTTCATCAAAACCTGAGTGCCAGCCAGGGCTACAAGCCAGGGCCTATGACTCTCAACAAAGCATAATTTGTTTTAACCTTTATTTAACTAGGCAAGTCAGTTAAGAACAAATTCTTATTTACAATGACGGCCTACCGGGATAGCTGTCTTCTTCAGAGGAAGAATGACAGATTTGAACCTTGTCAGCTCGGGGATTCAATCCAGCAACCTTACCAGTTATTGGCCCAAAGCTCTAACCACTATGGTACCTCCCTCAGTCTTGTTAGCCCCAAATGGCACCCTATGGCCCATAGGGCTCTGGTAAAAAGTAGTACACTATAAAGGGAAGAAGGTGCCATTTGGAGTACAGCCCTATGCTTCAGCCGTAGGTTATATTACTGTTTACCAGTAAACTACCAGAATGTTAGTATCTTTCAAGGATTTTATGTAATCAATCACAAGACATCTAGTGGCTGTGCACTTCAGATTATCACAGGTCTCTAATTATCTCAGATGTCTAATTATCTTTTTACATTACATTTTTTTTGTCATTTAGCAGACACTTTCATCCAGAGCAATTTACAGTAGTGAATGCATACATTTTCATACTGGTCCCCTGTGGGAATTGAACCCACAACCCTGTCATTGCAAGCGCCATGCTCTACCAAGTGAGGCACAAAGGACACTGGCCTTACCACATCTACAATTGATCATATAATCAAATAAGATGACCTTAAAAAAAAAAATACAATGAAGAAACTGTAAAACATTATCCTAAATTTAAACCATCAAATGCAAATGTTTCTGAGTGATCATATGTTAAAACTATTAAATAACAGACACATCATTTGAAAGATATTAAGTAGTATAAGCTAGGGCTGGGAATTGCCAGGGAGCTCACAATATGATATGATCACAATACTTAAGTGATAATTCTATATGTATTGTGATTCGATATGGCAAATGTATTGCGATTTGATGTTCCAAACATACAGTGCATTCTGAATTTATTCAGAACCCTTCCCTTTTTCCACATTTTGTTACATTACAGCCTTACTCTAAAATTGATTGAATAAATATAAATCCTCATCAATCTACACACAATACCTCATAATGACAAAGCAAAAAAAATTTTTTTAAAACAACATTTTTGCTAATTTATACAAAATTAAAAACAGAAATACCTTATTTACATGAGTATTCAGACCCTTTGCTATGAGACTCAAAATTGAGCTCAGGTGCATCCTGTTTCCATTGACCATCCTTAATATGTTTCTACAACTTGATTGGAGTCTACCTGAGGTAAATTCAATTGACTGGACATGATTTGGAAAGGCCCACACCCGTCTATATAAGGTCCCACAGTTGACAGTGCATGTCAAAGGAAAAATCAAGCCATGAGGTCGAAGGAATTGTCCGTAGAGCTCAGAGACAGGATTGTGTCGAAGCACAGGGAAGGGTACCAAAAAATGTATGCAGCATTGAAAGTCCCCAAGAACACGGTGGCCTCCATCATTCTGAAAGGGAAGAAGTTTGGAACCACCAAGACTCTTCCTAGAGCTGGCCGCCTGGCCAAACTGAGAAATCAGGGGAGAAGGGCCTAGGTCAGGGAGGTGACCAAGAACCCAATGGTCACTCTGACAGAGCTCCAGAGTTCCTATGTGGAGATGGAAGAACCTTTCAGAAGGACAACCATCTCTGCAGCACTCCAACAATCAGGCCTTTATGGTAGAGTGACCTGACAGAAGACAGTCCTCAGTAAAAGGCACATGACCGCCTGTTTGGAGTTTGCCAAAAGGCACCTAAAGGACTCTCAGATCATGAGAAGCAAGATTGAACTTTTTGGCCTGAAAGATGAACGGTGCAAAGTACAGAGAAATCCTTGATGAAAGCCTGCTCCAGAGTGCTCAGGACCTCAGACTAGAGCGAAGGTTCACCTTCCAACAGGACAACGGCCCTAAGCACACAGCCAAGACAACGTAGAAGTGGCGTCGGGACAAATCTCTGAATGTCCTTGAGTGGCCCAGCCAGAGCCCAGACTTGAACCCAATCAAACATCTCTGGAGAAACCTGAAGATAGCTGTGCAGTGATGCTCCCCATCCAACCTGCCATCAGTCTTGTTCGTCCCAAATGGCACACTATGGTCCATAGGGCTCTGGTCAAAAGTAGTACACTATATAGGGAAGAGGGTGCCATTTTGAGTACAGCCCTATGATTCAGCCTAGGTTTGCAAAAGGAGAGTATATTACTGCAAACTTTCTAAGTTTACCAGTAAACTACCAGAATATTGGTATCTTTCAAGGATTTTATGTAAACTATCACAAGACATCTAGTGGCCATTTTGGGTACTTCAGATTATCATCACAGGTGTCTAATTATTTCTGGCCCTTTTAACATTATTCACTAAGTTGATGTTGTTAAGGCCTCATAGAAGTGAGAGAAAGAAAGAAATCCAAATGAAGTGTTTGTGGTGGGGGGTGGGACCTAGAGAAGAATGCCTTGCCAGGCCTAGCCTAAACCCCTCCCTGGGCCTGCCGTGTCTGGATCACAACAACCCTGCTGAGGGGCCCCTGAGATTCAGCCTCAGCCTATAGCTATGTATGTCCTCCATATTCAGTCCCAAATGGCTCTCTATTCCCTTAATAGTGCACTACTTTTGACCAGAGCCTTATGAGCCCTATGGTGCATTACATAGGGAGTAGGGTGCCATTTGGGACGTAACCCCTGCCTCCTGCACTCCACCATGACATATCTTCTTTTGCAATAGCTGAAGGCTGCATCGCGACTCTCCACACTTCTCCCAAAGTGTGAACTTGCACAATCCCCGTCAAGGATTTTAAAGCATTGCTTTGGTGTAAAGATTGGCTGGAGAGGGAGTGCCCACCATTGTTCAATCCATGACAGGGAGTGGGGAGTGAGCAAGTGGGTGGAGAATGTGAGCAGCAGGATCTCATCCTCAAACAGCCTAGCCAGGGTAGCAGCAGCAGTATCTATGTCCCAAATGGCACCCTATCCTTATAGTGCACTACTTTAGACCAAGGGCCACAGGTCACTTTATCCCCTAAATGGTGCACTACTTTTGACCAGAGCAGTGCCCATAAGGCTCCGGTCAAAAGTAGTGCACTAAATGGGAAATAGGGTGTCATTTGGGATGTAGGCAGCAGTGTTTATCTGATATCTCCTGCTAATCTCTCTCCCACCTGCCCAGCCCCACTCATGGGAATGTATGGGAGAGAGAGGAGGAACCAATCATTTTGAAGGGGAGCGTCCCATGAGGTTTCTTTAAGAATGGAGCCCTAACACATTATTCACTGCATACATACCACAGTTCTGTATGATAAAGATCTCATATTAACCCTTCAGCGACCAGACCACACCTGGCCTTCAGTGTAGCCAATGTATGAACAAAGGAAATAGTTAGTCAAATAGTTAAAGCAACAACACTGAACTAAAGGCAGACTGCAAAGGCTGTGAACGGCTGCAAAGGCAACGAATACTAGACTACTACTGGACTGGTAAATAGGACACAAGAAATGATGGCAAAACTACCACACCAGAGACTTAAAAACCTTTAGTCCCATTAACAGCACAACACCATGATACACCCCCACACCCCCACACACACAGTGCCAGCACAAAACCCAAATAATCTTTTACCTCATTTCGGCCTTGTACTAATTCTCGCTACAAACGTACTTAATTATCTGCGAAAGGATTTAGCCATGTCAACAAAACTGCACCTTGACATCAAGACATTTCTTAACACAACAATGTTATAACATCTCATAAGAACATGTCATAACATACCCGGGTCAATTTGTACAGTACATTAGTGTGTGTTGACAAGTTATATCTGTCCTTTTACCTATAACAAACTGCTTCAATCCTTCTCATTCCTGAAATATCAAATTATTCAGGGTGCCGTTCCAACAAAAGACTTGTTCTTTCTGCCTAAGCACCAATGAGGTTTATGACAAACACACAAAGTAGGTCTTAGCCCTCGGCTCTATTCAAATCCTATAAGCAATAATTTTGCACGCCCAATTTTTCAATTTTTGATTTGTTAAAAAAGTTTGAAATATCCAATAAATGTCGTTCCACTTCATGATTGTGTCCCACTTGTTGTTGATTCTTCACAAAAAAATACAGTTTTATATCTTTATGTTTGAAGCCTGAAATGTGGCAAAAGGTCGCAAAGTTCAAGGGGGCCGAATACTTTCGCAAAGCACTGTACATATTTGAGATGAGACTCTTTAAAGTATCCACCTTTTGCCTTGATGACAGCTTTGCACACTCTTGGCATTCTCTCAACCAGCTTCATGAGGTAGTCACCTGGAATGCATTTCAATTAACAGGTGTGCCTTGTTAAAAGTACATTTGTGGAAGTTTTTCCTTCTTAATGCTTTTGAGCCAATCAGTTGTGTTGTGACAAGGTAGGGGTGGTATACAGAAGATAGCCCTATTTGGTAAAAGACCAAGTCTTTGGCAAGAACAGCTCAAATAAGCAAAGAGAAAGGGCTGTCCATCATTACTTAAAGACATGAAGGTCAGTCAACACTGAAAATTTCAAGAAATGTTTAAGTTTCTTCAAGTGCAGTCGCAAAAACCATCAAGTGCTATGATGAAACTGGCTCTCATAAGGACCCTCACAGGAATGGAAGACCCAGAGTTACGTCTGATGCAGAGGATAAGTTCACTAGAGTTACCAGCCTCATAAATTGCAACCTAAATAAATTCTTTCTGAGTTCAAGTAACAGACACATCCCAACATCAACTGTTCAGAGGAGACTGTGTGAATCAAATTGGTCAAATTGCTGCAAAGAAACAACTACTAAAGGACACCAATAACAAGAAGAAACTTGCTTGGACCAAGAAACATGAGCAATGGACATTAGACCGGTGGAAATCTGTCCTTTGGTCTGATGAGTCCAAATGTAAGATAATTTGTTCCAACCGCCGTGTCTTTGTGAGACGCAGGGTAGGTGAACGGATGATCTCTGCATGTGTGGTTTCCACCGTGAAGCTTGGAGGAGGAGGTGTGATGGTGCATTTCTGGTGACACTGTCTGTGATTTATTTAGAATTCCAGGCACACTTGGCTACCACAGCATTATGCAGCGATATGCCAAACCATCTGGTTTGCGTAAGTGGGACTATCATTTGCTTTCAACTGGCCAATGACCCAACACACCTCCAGGCTGTGTAAGGGCTAATTGACCAAGAAGGAGAGTGATGGAGTGTTGCATCAGATGACCTGGCCTCCACAATCACCCAACCTCAACCCAATTGAGATGGTTTGGGATGAGTTGGACCGCAGAGTGAAGGAAAAGCAGCCAACAAGTGGTCAGCATATGTGGGAACTCCTTCAAGACTGTTGGAAAAGCATTCCAGGTGAAGCTGGTTGAGAGAATGCCAAGAGTGTGCAAAACTGTCATCAAGGCAAAAGGTGACATTTTCTGGAATTTTCCAAGCTGTTTAAAGGCACAGTCAACTTAGTGTATGTAAACTTTTGACTTACTGGAATTGTGATACAGTGATTTATAAGTGAAATAATCTGTCTGTAAACAATTGTTGGAAAAATGACTTGTGTCATGCACACAGTAGATGTCCTAACCGACTTGCCAAAACTATAGTTTGTAACAAGAAATTTGTGGAGTGGTTGAAAAACTAGTTTTAATGACTCCAACCTAGTGTATGTAAACTTCCGACTTCAACTGTACATTCACACATTTGTTTTCCAGTGTGGGCCTTGTGTACTAAAGATATTGTTTGTCTTTTATTTGATACTCGAACAATAAAAAAAAAAAATGTAAATGCCCATCCCTATATGGATATTAGACAATGCGTTAACAAAGGTTCTATATCAATAATATTGACCAATGTTGAAATGTATAGTTTCAACGGTCTAAACAATGAACCAATGAGCCTTTCAAGTATACAATGGTTATCAATGCAATCCATGATTAATTCATTTATTCCCTCAATCTGATCTTCATATTATGGAGGGAGGGAGGTCTTCACACATATTAAACATTTTGTGTTTTTTACAAAGCATTCTTTTCTAGCATTCTATTCTTTTTTTACCCAAACTCTCATATTATTATAGATAATTTGTCATTTGAATCACAGTGAAAATTATTATCTGTTTTCCCATTCATAAATTCCAGTGCAGTGCTCTCCCTTGACAGTAAAAAAATGACAAATCTAATTTCTGCTCCATTTATTTCCACGACAGCACCAAGCTTTCTCATCCACTACCAGACAGTTCAAAAACCTTCCAGCTTTACATCCCATGCTGGGGAAATATTGTGCGTAAATCTCATGCTCCGATTAACATGGATGAAATTTGTATAGCACAATTAGATTGAAAGCTTAATTATAATGGCACCCCATGTCTTTACAAATCCCCCTTTGAACTGCTGAAATGTTTACAGCGGAAGAGACCCAGAATATACATCCTAATCTGAATTTAATGAGCAACGGAGCCCTCTGCCATAAAATGCATCAATAGTAACCCCCCACCCATATCAAAGCGTGCGCGCATGCACACACAAACACTGAAAAGACACACACACACACACACACACACACACACACACACACACACACACACACAATTAAACTGTAATACAGAAAATGAGACGCGCAAATCTCGGATCTGAGAATTAACAATGTGATAAGGATCGTCTGAAGCTGCAATTCCAATACAAATAGGCCGCATTTCAGAACATAATCTTGTTAGTGACGTTAGTATTCTCAGAGCAAAAAACTGTGATTATTATTATTAAACAGTTCAATTATGCAGCCTCAAATATGTTACATCCTACTTCTGGAAATGTACTGACAGACCATCAACACTTACACCATTACACCATATAACTAGTCTACATCTGTCAAATAATTTGAGCAGTGACACAATTATCAAATGAATATTTCCATGCCAATTTCTAAGTACTGACATTCTAAGAACACCAACCTTGATGGTTTGGAGAGTTCCGATTGGTTGACTTCTGTAAACTCGGCCCAATTAGATCTGCTGGTCTGTGATTGGAGGCTCGGTCTACATTGTCCTGCTGAGAAAAAAGCCAACATAGCAGTCATGCCAAAAGCATTTATTCACAACTTCAGCATCACATCATAACACTGGGTTTGTCTTTGTCAATCTAGTCTAACATGCAGAGGAACATTCATTTGGTTAAGACCGTATTGTATGCAGTATCAATCTGGTCAATCATGAGGTTAAAAAAACAACATAATCTCATTGCAGTGCGTGTACGCCCAAGCGCGCGTGTATGTGTGTGTACAGGCCTATACTTGGCTCTCCTCCTGCCTTTCTAAACCAGAGCATCCCCTCAGAGCAGCGCGGGGCACTACCATGAAGAGGCAACATACCAAGTTGCCTCTTCTTCCACCCAACCACCCCATGTTTTAGGCTGGATATGAGATTATGGCAAAGAGACTAATGAACTAGAACCAGCTTCTGGATTGAGTAAGAAGACTACATACTAAGCTGTCTTCAGTCAAGGCCTAGGTAGCAGTTACTGTTGCAGTAAGCAGTTGTCTTCATTCAAGGCCTTGGAAGCAGTTACTGTTGCAGTAAACTGTTGTCTTCAGTCAAGGGCTTGGAAGCAGTTACTGTTGCAGTAAACTGTTGTCTTCAGTCAAGGCCTAGGAAGCAGTTTTTATTTAACTAGGCAAGACAGTTAAGAACAAATTCTTATTTACAATGACAGCTTACCCCGGCCAAACCCAGACAATGCTGGGCCAATTGTGCACCGCCCTATAGGACTCCCAATCACAGACTCTAGCACTGAGATGCAGTGCATTAGACCACAGCGCCACTCGGGAGCCTCCCAGTTACTGTGGCAGTAAGCAGTTGTCTTCAGTCAAGGCCTAGGAAGCAGTTACTGTGGCAGTAAGCTGTTGTCTTCAGTCGAGGCCTAGGAAGCAGTTACTGTGGCAGTAAGCTGTTGTCTTCAGTCGAGGCCTAGGAAGCAGTTACTGTGGCAGTAAGATGTTGTCTTCAGTCGAGGCCTAGGAAGCAGTTACTGTGGCAGTAAGCTGTTGTCTTCAGTCGAGGCCTAGGAAGCAGTTACTGTGGCAGTAAGATGTTGTCTTCAGTCGAGGCCTAGAAAGCAGTTACTGTGGCAGTAAGCTGTTGTCTTCAGTCAAGGCCTAGGAAGCAGTTACTGTGGCAGTAAGCTGTTGTCTTCAGTCGAGGCCTAGGAAGCAGTTACTGTGGCAGTAAGATGTTGTCTTCAGTCGAGGCCTAGAAAGCAGTTACTGTGGCAGTAAGCTGTTGTCTTCAGTCAAGGCCTAGGAAGCAGTTACTGTGGCAGTAAGCTATTGCTAGCTAGTTTGTCCTAGGAGATGAACATTGGGGTTGTTATTTAACCTGAAATGCATATGGTCCTTTTTTTGCTGGATCTTTGTAAAGTTTTGACCAGGAGTCATACAAAATCGTGTGTTTATATACTCCGATGATTAATCCACAGATAAAAGGGGAAGCCTAGTTAGTTTTTAGTTAGTTATCGTTGATTAACTCTACTCTTTCATCTTTCAAGCATGTATGCTTTGTATGCTTGTGAAAACCAATGAGAAGATTGTTGCGCGTATTTTAGCATTCTGCAACACAGGCACTCGTTAATGTGCATGGATAAAATGAGTGAATAACATGGACACGTTCATTTATATTGTAACACTTGCGCACAAAACTCGTCCGGTCTGCTTTCCCTGTTAGTCCACAGCAGAAGGACTCATTTTTCAGTCTATAGGATATTAATCCAGGCATTGAATGTGTTCAGTAGAACCATAGAATGTGTTCAGTAGAACGGTGTCCAGAGGAGATAGTACAGGTGTGAAAAGCGATCGGCCGGGTGAACCACAGCGTTGACAGCCAATGTTCAGAGTTCTCCCCAGTGTTTATGCTAGTTGTTCGGTAGATAGGCTAGTTGTTTTCTTTATAGCAAGGCAAGTTGTTTTCTTTATAGCTTTGTTCTGCCTCAGATGTAGGCCTAAACAGCGAGTAGCAGAGAACTCAAGATTACAGGGCTTCCCACAGAAACACATGCTCCCAGAGAACACTGTGTCTTCTTGGACAAAAACAATTAAAAGAATAATAAATCACTACAAAATAAGTGTGGGAGATCCATAATGCCAGCACTGATTGGAGCACTCACAGCATGCCGCGGGAACAGAATGTACTGTGGTGGACTTCTGTGTTTGGCTTGCTAGGATGCTCTCACACGCACGCACACACACACACACACACACACACACACACACACACACACACACACACACACACACACACACACACACACCCACCCACCCACCAAGACCTCTTTTGATCCGGCAGAAAAAGCTGTAGCTGTTATAATGCCTCAGTGAGAGAGGTAATATGATTTATAAAATGGTTTTGTTGTGAAATTGAAGAGGCTCGAACATTCTTTCATAATTTTGAACACCGGTTTTCATGGTCGACCCTCGGTAGGAGGGAGCCCACTTCAATAAATAAACTCTACACAATCTTAGTTAGGCCGCGTAATAATAACCCTACGAACTCAAACCGGTTTTTAATACGAACTAAATCAACTCACTGAGAAAAAGCAGCAGCAGTATAGTGGTGGCCCTCTCCAGTCTCGTCCTCCTGACTCCAAACTAATCCCAGTGCAAAGTGTCTGGACATGGTCGACACCACCAGACTAGACAGGGCTAAAGGTCCAGCTACCAGAGCGTGACTGATCCCACCCGCCCAGCCCCGACTGACTCCCACCCCCCAAATGGCTGAAGCCAGTGACATTCTTACTGGGATGGGGCCAACCATGTATGCCAGTCCCAGCGAGCCCAGGGTTCAGCTCCAGTGAGCCCCACCCAAATCTGCACGCTGGTATCATGCTCCGAAAGGTTTTAATAGGACTAGGACAACGTTTTGTTGGCTTCCACAGGATAATTCTTCTCAGCCAAGTCTTCCAACAGTATTACTACTCTATATTAACATGGGGTTGGAAACAAACACCTGCTCAATTCAGACACTCCGAGAAGAAGCTATTAACCTAACCACTATATGTTGGGTTTATAGCGGTAGATAAAGAACAACTACAACACTTTGTTTTAGTGATGCTATCTCAAAACATGGCCACCTACATTCTACACCATAGAAATAATTCAGATTTTTCTATGATCTACTCTGCCACAAACTCAAACGTAGGCTAGGGTTAGTGCGTGGAGAGGGGTCATAGTAAAGTTGGGGTCAGGTTTATAAAAAGGGGCAGATATAAGGCAAATATGGGACCAGGACTAAGGTAGGTTCCAAGATAAGGTCAGGGTTAAGGGTTAAGAACAGAGACAGTGGTATGGTTCAGGCTGAGGTTAGGGGTTTGAACAAGGTCAAGACAAGACGAATGTTAGGGTTGCGGTGTTGAAAGGGGAGTGCCTGACACAATAATCACACATGGGTCCTTCATGGGGCGTTGCTAAGAAGAAGCACTATGCTTTCGGTTTAAAAAATAACTGTTGTGTTGTGTGCGATAAAAACGATTGATTTGCTGACAGTCCTCGTCAAGGCTAGTCTGTTAGAATAGAATGTTCTTAAACACCCTGAGAGCAATTTGAGTTCCTTATTAGCCTACATAATTAAGTAAAAAGATCAAGAGTTCAATTTGGACTCCACACTGTGCTGTCTCTTTGAAGACACACAGAGTGAGAGAACGAGAATGAGAGTAGGCGTGGCCTATTATTTGTTTCCACAGCAATGGGTGGATATAGAATAGCCTAACAGCTGTTAAGTACATACAGTAGGCTACTGTACGTCATTCCTGCATTGCCATCGTCCGGCACTAACACACCCAGTACACCCACTACAATATAAAATAAACACAGCCTCTTTCCACATGCAGGGCTACCTCACTGAACAAGTCGGGGCCTATTCATGTTTAGGCCTAGGTTCTACTCTGGTAGGCCTATTCATGTTTAGGCCTAGGTTCTACTCTGGTAGGCGTATTCATAATACTCAACACTGGTTCACTTTCCTCAATAACGGATGTTGTGGTTTTGCATAGCGCATTACTAACAGTCATGAGGCATTTCCTAAATGTTTAGCGCTCTAAAAAAGCAGCATAATCCTCACACTAAGGATCATTTAAATGCTACTTCACATTCCAGAAAAGGTCACCATTTCTCCCACCTTGAACTTCCATTGGTCATTCTATTACGTTCAAAAGTCACATTGTTTAACTCTCCTGAATACAAACAATAAGTGGTCCAATTGTCATAGAGTTACATTTCATTGCATGCTAACCTAAATACAAGTGCATGGATCTATTGTGGATTAGAGGCTAGGGTGAAATGGCCTACTCTACTGCTAGATGACGTCAAACTCCTAGTCTAGTAGCCTAATTCAGTAGGATACTTAGCCCTGCAACATCATGGTAAAGTCAAATACCAATTTAAATAGCAGATTTTATTGCTGTATGTTTATGTAGATAAGCCTACGGTTTCCTCTGGGGTTTCTCTGGTAGAGAGAGAGAGAGGCTTTGAAACACTGACCTTCATTTACAAGTCAGGGCACATTTGTCATGTAACCCACTACATGCCTAAAAATGCATCCTGATTCAACAAACGCAGCTCAACCCAAACCTTTCCTGTCGGTCAGTGTCTCAAAAATAAAGTAAAATAACCAGATTTTTGAATCTCCCTATTTACTTCCAAGAAAAACCAGAACAAGAAAGCTTGACTTCCAGGAACAGAAAACCATATGCTCCTGCCAGAAAAATCCCCACTTCATTCACTCTGAAAACACCTATAAACTCAAGGCGAAAAATGTACTGCTCTGCAAAGACCGATGTGTTTCAGGGAATAAGATCAGCTTTAATTTCTACAGCAGCGTGAAGCCAGAGGCTGTGTCCCAAATGGCATGATATTCACTACGTAGTGCACTTATTTTGACCAGAGCCCTATGGGCCCTGGTCAAAAGTAGTGCACTACATGGGGGATAGGATGCCATTCGGGACACAAACAGATCAAAAGTAGTGCACTACATGGGGGATAGGATGCCATTCGGGACACAGAGTCAACATAGCTGCCGACCAAATTATAAACCTAGAGCTAACCTACATATATATTTCTCTCTGCAGAACTTGGACTCATGCTTATATGATCAATGTTAAAATGTGCTGCTGCACATTGCCAAACTTGTATTTAACCTGTCATTTCCATAAAGATGTTCCTTCTAATCCTATTCTAGGCAGTTCAATTTTTTGAATTGTTTAAAACTGCAGTATGTCACTTTTTGGGCGACCTGACCGAATTCACATAGAAATGTGAGTTATAGATCTATCATCCTCATTGAAAGCAAGTCTAAGAAGCGGCAGATCTACGTGCACTATTTCTATGCATCCCTTGCTTAAATTTAGTTTTTGTGTCTTACTTTAGTTTTGTGCACCAGCTTCAAACAGCTGGTGTACAAATATATTTCACAGCAGTTTAGATGGTACAATGATTCTCTACACTATACTTGCTTGTTTTGTCACATAAACTGAAATTAGGCAAACTATTACCATTTTGGTAACACTTTACCTGACACCCAGTGTCAGAACACGTTATGACACGGTCATAACTGACATAACTTGTCATAACCTGTCTTAATATGGTCATAATATGGGGCGGCAGGGTAGCCTAGCGGTTAGAGCATTGGACTCGTAACTTAAAGGTTGCAAGTTCGAATCCCCCAGCTGACAAGGTACAAATCTGTCGTTATGCCCCTGAACAGGCAGTTAACCCACTGTTCCTAGGCTGTCATTGAAAATAAGAATTTGTTCTTAACTGACTTGCCTGGTTAAATAAAGAAAAAAAGAACACTGTCATGACATATATTGCGTTATTTTATGGCTGGTTATGACACCTACATAAAAGTGTCAAAACCCACCTTGATTCAAATGAGTTTTTCCCTTTCAAGAAGCATTATGGCCATCCTGGGTCAACTGGACTAAGAAAATACACTTTATGACACTGTCAAGAAGCATTATGAACATCATAATACTTGCCCGTATATCAGTCAAAAAGAGGGTGTCTTGTCCTGCTCCTGAAATCTGCTGCTGCATTCATTCCAGTCATCAGCAACACAGCATTGGTGTAGGTGCATGTCTGACATCAATATGTGCACAATTACAATCACTTAATTTTAATTGTCAATTTAAAAAATATATATATATATAGCATAAACATAATGTTGACATGTAAGTTATGGTGTAATGGAATGTTTTGCCGTGTGTGGTAGGTTTTGACACACTGTATGTAGGTGTCATAACAGGCCAAAAAATAACACAATATATGTCACAACAGGTCTAAATATGTGTCATGACAGTGTTATGACCATGTTATAACAAGTTATGTCAGCTGTTATGACATGGTTATGACCGTGTTATGATGCTGGGTGTCAAGTAAAGTGGTACCCTTTGTAGCAACCAGGAAATGGCGGAGCAATTTCTGCATAGTGCATCTTTAAATGTCACTTATTTTCTTCAGAGTTTAGGCCTGCACAGAATCCTATTTACATTTTACAGTCAGTATAAACTGAAACAGTAAGCCATCTTGACAAATGGAAACTACTTTAGCAAGTAGGCCAACCTCTGTTTCCAAGGAATATGCCTAGTCTATTCAGTACACTAAAACATTAAACTAACCACAATACTATTTAACACAGACTCCTGAGCTCAATACGAAGTCCACAGCTGTGTAGCAGCCATAGTCCGATGGTTCATTATTACATATTTACGAACCTCATTGCATTGGCTGTTTTCGAGTAGCGGACATATGTTCCAATAGTCAGAGCAGCTCTGTGGCTTTGAACTCTAACATGATTAACGGTGTGAAGCACCCTCAAAGCACCTCGTGCACAGGAGATGGTCTGAGTTTAGATTCCTGGAAGGCTGGATTAGGCTGTGATGGACCTATGATCTTGTTTCTACTATCATATTAAGCCCCTCAACCTGTAAAATAATTTCCCCTTTTGAGAGACCAGGTTGGACTGTTTACTAGGACAGCGGTTACAGGCGGACAAGAGCAGAGAGATCACCATGGAGAACTTATGACCAACAGACAGACAGTTTCAACATTGTTGCACTTGACTTGTTGCAGAGTTGTAAAAATGAGCTAGTATCTAGCAAGGCAGCCTGGCTACAATAATAGTAAGCTGTGGAATGTATCCCCTCATATATAGGATCTTCTCAGGTAACATTATGAAAGTTTTTGAGGATGTATTGAAGTCAAGTGTATTTTGCTTGTGTAACAGGGTTGGTTATGTTTCCACTTGACACTGCAGAAATATGTATTCAATGTTTATGTATTCCCATTGGTTGGTTGAATTTACATATCGATAGGTACTATACCATTGGTTATGCTTTCAGATAGCGGGAGATCAGGAACGTAAATTCTTCCCAGTCTGATATTGACAGGCAATTGGTAGGTCACGTCCTGAAATACTTTATTCTATTTCCATATTTACAATGTGTACGAGTTCATTACGTACATGTCTTGATGTATAAATGTGTACGGTGCCTGTTAGATATTGGGGGCATCCTGGGATGTGCTTTTGTGTGTATTTGCTGTAAGAGCGAGTTAGCTAGCGCGCTCTAATTGTAACGGTACGTTATTTCCATGCTAACAGACAAATCACAACTCTACAAGCATCAACATACAATTGTCCTGCACATCTAATGTGCTTCCTTGTGTCTATTGTCAGGTACTTATATTTATTGTTTTTTTGTTTTGTTATTATGATGTTTGATTACAAAATACCCCGTCTGATATTGACATGCAAGCGAGGAATCACAAATCTACAGCCATCTAATGTGGTTCCTTGTGTCTATGGTCAGAATAAACACCAATCAACAGGAATCGCTGGCTGGACAGTCCTTTTAAAACAACTTCCCTGGTGAAAAATGACTGCCACCGCCAGTGAACCTTCACGTAACTGTCTCACTGGCTTTGTATGTCTGGCACCGCCAGTGAACCTTCACGTAACTGTCTCACTGGCTTTGTATGTCTGGCACCGCCAGTGAACCTTCACGTAAATGTCTCACTGGCTTTGTATGTCTGGCACCGCCAGTGAACCTTCACGTAACTGTCTCACTGGCTTTGTATGTCTGCCGCTGGTGGCAAAACCCAGTCACCCCTCTGGGGATCAATAAAGTTAACTCGACAGACACTGTGACCCAAAGACCTATTAGAAGCAAACCAAGAGCGAGAACGCAATCCATGTGTCTATGAACTGTTAAAGATCATAACCCTACACGGTGGCCTACATCAATTACAGTGGGGTCCCAAATTATTGGCACCCTTGATAAAGATGATCAAATAAAATAATAGAAAATAAATCATTTAAATACTGAGCTACATTGTATGTTCCATAAAATGGGGACATTTTATTATTTTATACTAATTCAATTGCTCAGAGAAAGAGATTTTGTTTAACAAGTCATCAATTATGGGGGCACCCCTAAAGATTCTTACAAATAAAGTAGTCAAACGTGTTGTATTTGGTCCCATATTCCTGGCACGCAATGACTACGTCAAGCTGTGATCTTTGACCTTCTGTAACTTTATCACTCATCATTATTCACAATTCATTCAGGATGATCCGTAATCATGGTAGCATCCACATTAATGTAGAAGTGTTTAGAAACATTTTCTATTCTTATTTGCAATAAAAGTGCCTCCAAAATGACACAATACATTATTTACCATGAATTTCTATTGGGCACAAAATGATCTGAAACACAACCAAAACAAACTGCAAATGTATCCAACAACTTTGTAGAGTCACAAGCTTGATGTAGTCATGTCTACTTAATTTAGAATAATCTTTAGGGGTGTCAAAATTATTATTTGTTAACAAAATCTTCTTATTTGAGCAATCGTATTAGTATAAAATAATATAATTTCCCCCTACAATATAGTTTAGTATTTTAATTATTTATTTTTAACAGTCATTTTTGGTCATCTTTATCAAGGGTGTCAATCATTTCAGACCCCACTGTATGTACTGCACTATTATATACTGTACCATCTTTGATGACAGAAGTCTATCGATCCATCACTGACTGACCCAACATGGAAACATGATGCGACCCTCCAGATCTACCAAACAAAGAAAAACCAGACTTCTGTTCATTAGGGCACGCAACGTAAAACGCTTGAAAACTTTTTGCAACAGAAAATAAAAGGTTTGTGTCCAGACCCTCAATGTTTCTGACCATTTTCTTCTATTTGGTGACTAATGAACATGACTCAGAATATACAATTCTCCTTCACTGGCATCCCAGACCATAAGCACAAACTCATAACAGGACTACAAACACCTGACCTTTCACACAGTGTTTAATTGAAAGTAGAGCTGGGACGATAAACCGGAAATGATCCATCTCTTCTGCTGATATCGTTCATTACTGTAGCCTATAAGTAGCCTATACTACTAAATGTGAAGTTTGAAATGAAATACGTTTCCTAATATGGGTGATTTTTAATGGGACAATATCCATCAAACTAGTAGTAGTTTAAAGGATAAAAAAAATAATAATTATAGTTCTATTTATCGTTATTGCATCAGTTCATGCAATTTATTGCGATATGGATTTTGGTCCAGCTCTAATTGAAAGTACAAAAACTGAGACAATTCCATCCATATAAAATCCAGTTCAATAGTCCAACCTTGGAGTGCTGTGGCAAACCTCCAGTCAGTTCACCCAGCTCTCTCTCGCTCTCTCTCCAACACCGCCTTGGAGCTGAGCCCAGAATCCCATAACATTTACAAGTTATATAACCCCAGGATAAAGAGGCTGTTTCTGCCCATTATTTACCAATTAAAAAACTGACAGTGTGAATGAGCCCGTCGAGGAAGAGATCAGATGCATAGGATAGCTACTTCTAGGAACTGTTAAGCTAGTTGAGATACTTTGTGTTTAGCTGCATGACTAAACGAGTGTGTCTTATACTGGAAAAGTGGACATAGCCTATTCATATTCTATTCTTTAGCCTTAACCACAATGAAAGCCCAAGGGAGAGGGTGGGTGGTGGATGACATGCTAAAATCCCCACAGCACAGGCTTCCAAAATAGCCCTTTAGGGCTGGATGGGTTGAACTCTCCTCTACAGGGCGGGTGACCAGGCTGATTGATAGTCTATTTCCCACTGGACTGGGGTTGAACTGCTGCACGTGGAAACAGACAATGTAAAAACAAAAAGGTTAAAACAATCCGGTTAATCCGTTGATTGAGACCACTGCTGACGGTCTTACGTCGGGTCCAGATTCCCCATGCTGGGCCATGCACCATGTGAATCACCATCGATGTATTCAGCCCAAAGGAATGTGCGTCCATGCCACTGCCATTCATTGGCTCTTCTGTTTTCATTCATGCTCTGCCACTAAATCTATTGGCCATGACAGGTACATTCACAGCAAGGTTTTTTTGTTACGGCCCAGCTGAGAGAGTGGGGCTCTGGTTTTTACTTCTCTCTCCCGCCTTCCCTCAGCTCTGGGGTGAGGGAGGGCTTATAGCAGGGGAACTGGGAGTGTTCAAACAGTCTTTTCCTAACCACTCCATGTATAGTTTTATATACAGGTCCATATGTTAGATGCATATAGAGCGTTTTATTATTTTTATTTTTACGTTTATGACTTGTGTAAATAAGAGTTACAAATCCCAAATGGTGCTGCTTCAGCAAACACTATAATATTACCACAGCTAATAAAGAGCTTATAAAATATGGCAGACCTGGGTTCAAATAGTATTTAAAATCCTTTTAACACTTTAGTTGTGCTTGCTTGAACTTGCCTTGTGAAAAAGTACCAATGGAATACTCACAAAAGTGAAAACCCTGCCCAACTGGCCCTGCAGCCAGGCTCAAGTAAACGCTCAACGTTACTGAAAGAAAACAAATCATATTTGAAGCTAGGTCTGATAGATGGTGTGGTTAAACTATGGTCTAAGCCAAAGGTTTTAACAAAAAACATCACAGTAGTAAATGAGAGCAATTGTAACATTCGTAATTGCTATTCCAAATGAATTGATATCTCTGGCACATGAAAACATTTGAAATCTACAAATGAACACTCAAGAACAAAGACAAAGAGGTCAATGTACTGAAATACAGATGGTACACAACGTCTAGTAAAATACATGCACTATTTACCTGATAATTTGGATGGTGTAGAAAATAATCTGGACATCCGGCTACAGCCATGCTATGGAGCTATTTCTCAATCTCTGTTCTTCGGGTTTTCCCATTCACTTTTGATAGATGGTGCAAGAACCTGTAAAAGAAGACAGGAGAGATTAATGAAACTACACACAGTAAAAAAGTTTTTGGTGATCTTTTACAATTATTTTTACTGCATCAAGGATAGCATACACATACGTTTTGGGTTAACATCCTTCTTCAGTGTGTAGCTTCATGACCAACGTTAATTAAACTAAAATGCTTCAGAACAGTGGAAACTAATATAGCACAGAGCACATCTTAACCCACATAAACTCAGCAAAAAAAGAAACGTCCTCTCACTGTCAACTGCGTTTATTTTCAGCAAACTTAACATGTGTAAATATTTGCATGAGCATAACAAGATTCAGCAACTGAGACATAAACTGAACAAGTTCCACAAACATGTGACTAACAGAAATGGAATAATGTGTCCCTGAACAAAGGAGGGGGGTAAAAATCTAAAGTAACACTCAGTATCTGGTGTGTCCACCAGCTACATTAAGGACTACCAGCTGCATTAAGTAGTGCATCTCCTCCTCATGGACTGCATCAGATTTGCCAGTTCTTGCTGTGAGATGTTACCCCACTCTTCCACCAAGGCACCTTACCTGCAAGTTCCCGGACATTTTGGGGGGGAATGTCCCTAGCTCTCACCCTCCGATCCAACAAGTCCCAGGCGTGCTCAATGGGATTGAGATGCGGGCTCTTCACTGGCCATGGCAAAACACGGACATTCCTGTCTTGCAGGAAATCACGCACAGAACGAGCAGTACAGCTGGTGGCATTGTCATGCTGGAGGGTCATGTCAGGATGAGCCTGCAGGAAGGGTACCACATGAGGGAGGAGGATGTCTTCCCTGTAACGCACAGTGTTGAGATTGCCTGCAATGACAACAAGCTCTGTCCGATGATGCTGTGACACACCGCCTCAGACCATGACGGACCCTCCACCTCCAAATCGATCCTGCTCCAGAGTACAGGCCTCGGTGTAACGCTCATTCCTTCGACGATAAACGCAAATCTGACCATCACCGCTGGTGAGACAGAACCATGACTCGTCAGTGAAGATCACTTTTTGCCAGTCCTGTCTGGTCCAGCGACGGTGGGTTTGTGCCCATGGGCGATGTTGTTGCCGGTGATGTCTGGTGAGGACCTGCCTTACAACAAGGCCTACAAGCCCTCAGTCCAGCCTCTCTCAGCCTATAATGGACAGTCTGAGCACTGATGGAGGGATTGTGCATTCCTGGTTGAACTCGGGCAGTTGTTGTTGCCATCCTGTACCTGTCCTGCGGGTGTGATGTTCGGATGTACCGAGCCTGTGCAGTTGTTCTTACATGTGGTCTGCCACTGCGAGGACGATCAGCTGTCCGTCCTGTCTCCCTGTAGTGCTGTCTTAGGCGGACATTGCAATTTATTCCCCTGGCCACATCTGCAGTCCTCATGCCTCCTTGCAGCACATGCCTCCTAAGGCATGTTCACACAGATGAGCAGGGACCCTGGGCATCTGTCTTTTGGTGTTTTTCAGAGTCAGTAGAAAGGCCTCTTTAGTGTCCTAAGTTAATTGCCTATAGTCTGTAAGCTGTTAGTGTCTTAACAACCGTTCCACAGGTGCATGTTCATTATTTGTTTGTGGTTCATTGAACAAGCATGGGAAACAGTGTTTAAACCCTTTACAATGAAGATCTGTGAAGTTATTTTGATTTTTACAAATTATCTTTTAAAGACAGGGTCCTGAAAAAGGGACATTTCTTTTTTTGCTGAGTGTAGTTCTACAGGTCAGTAAACACTAGCCTAAACAGTGAACAGCTTCTAGCAGCAAACAACTCAGGTCTTAGTTAAAGGCTATGGTAAGATTGTTCAAAAGTTCTATGTTGAAACTACTGTACTCATGTGGTGTGTGGAAATTAAACCTACAGTGAACGTCCTCACTCAAAAAAGCTTTTATGTTGCTTTTTTAATAATTCTCAAGAGGTTTATAGACTACAATTGACCACCTTTATCACCCGGCCTGGTTGGTGGTGTTGATCATTAGAACCCAGATGAAAACAGATACAAAAGGTAAAAATTGGTGCAGATCAGATTATGAAGTATTTTGTTGCAACCACTGTCTGAGAATCCTGGTCAGTCAGACAAGATCACATGTAAAACTTATGAGAAACAGAAACATCGACTGACACAATGATGCTGTTATTCCAAGCCCTTCAGCCAATACTTTGCCGGTGCGTGTTGACATGTAGCTAAAGCCTCATCCAATCCCTGGGTCAAGACAGGAGAAAGTTCAACAACAAGTTGGACCTTTGGTATATTTGAACATCTTAAAAGGCAGTATCCTATTAACCTATTGAAAGCCTACATGTACAAATACAAACACTTGTAAATATTTCCCCTGAAATACAGGCCATTTACATGACACAGTCATCTGCAGACTTAGGCCTAGCACAGTTTCTCACTGAATGGAGCTGAATGCCCTTTTGGAGTCCCCCCCCCCCCCTCCCCCCAACTCAAATCACAATTACCTTACAAAACATTTTCATACATGTACAGTTAGACCAGAACCATAGATTTTACGAGTTTGGACATATACACTGGGAGGACAAAACTTTAGGAACACCTTCCTAATATTGAGTTGCACCCCCTTTTGCCCTAAGAACAGCCTCAATTCGTCGGGGTGTGGACTACAACGTGTTGAAAGTGTTCCAGCCCATGTTGACTCCAATGGTCCCCACAGTTGTGGCAAGTTGGCTGGATGTCCTTTGGGTGGTGGGCCATTCTTGATAAACACAGGAAACTGTTAAGAGTGAAAAACGCAGCGGAATTGCAGTCAAAGGCACTTAAATCTGTTACATGTTAAATGTATGTCTTAATTGAAGCAAGGCTTAAAAATCCTTCTTTAACCTGTCTAACATTTATATTTTCCATTGGGGCTATATATTTGGGTGAGTTTTTTTCTCTCGCCTAAATAGCCTCGTTTCACTGCCAAAAATAAAATTAAACCATCTAGTGTTCAGCAAAATAACAACACAATGCCAAATACAGGTAGCCTAGTCAAATAATTAACATCCAATCACATTAACCGTTATTCTCTCGTGGGAAACCTTCACTCTTGCGCAGACATTTAGAAACGAAACATGACCATTTGAACAATAAGTCACAGGAGTTTTTTGAGCGAGAATAAAGACGACTTTTGAGTAGTAAGTCATGAATAAAAGCAACAGATACCATTAATAAGAAGGGGCTAGAAGCGTCTTATATGGTGAGCTACAGAGTGGCTAGGACAGGCAAGCCCCATACTATTGTGGAGGACTTAATTCTTCCTGCTGCCGCGGATATGGCTGGGACAAAGCTGGGGGAAAAGGCCAAAAAAACTACACAGACAATATCTTCATCAAACAACACTGTTTCAAGCATCAGTGACATGGCAGGAGATGTTTTGAAACAATTACTGCTTCGCACACAAGCCAGTGAATTATATGCATTACAGCTGGAGTCAACAGACGTCGCTGGCCTGACACAGTTACTGGTATATGTCCTTTACGTTTATGGGGGTCAATTAAAGAAGACATCCTCTTCTGCAAACCACTGGAAACCAGGACATGAGAGGATATTTTGTGACATCAAATGTGTTGGTATCTGTACTGATGGCGCAAAAGCCATGACAGGGCGACATAGCAGTTGCTCCCAACGCCACTTGAGTACACTGCAGCATCCACCGATAGTCTCTTGCTGCCAAGGGAATGCCTGACAACTTGAAAGAAGATTTGGACACGAGTGAAAATGGTTAACTTTGTTAAAGCAAGGCCCCTGAACTCTTGTTTATTTTCTGCATTATGCAGTGATATGGGCAGCAATCATGTAATGCTTTTACAACATACAGAAGTGCGCTGGTTATCAAGGGGCAGAGTATTGACGTGTTTTTTAAATTGAGAGACGAGCTTAACGTTTTCTTCACTGGCCATCATTTTCCCTTGTCTGACCTCTTGCATGATGATGAGTTTCTCACACGACTGGCCTATCTGGGTGATGTTTTTTCTCGCCTGAATGATCTGAATCTACGATTACAGGGACTCTCTGCAACTACAGTTGAAGTCGGAAGTTTCCATACACTTAGGTTGGAGTCATTAAAACTCGTTAACAACCACTCCACAAATTTCTTGTTGACAAACTATAGTTTTGGCAAGTCGGTTAGGACATCTACTTTGAGCATGACACAAGTCATTTTTCCAACAATTGTTTACAGACAGATTATTTCACTTATAATTCACTGTATCACAATTCCAGTGGGTCAGAAGTTTACATAAACTAGGTTGACTGTGCCTTTAAACAGCTTGGAAAATTCCATAAAATGTCTTGGATTTAGAAGCTTCTGATAGGCTAATTTACATCATTTGAATCAATTGGAGGTGTACCTGTGGATGTATTTCAAGGCCTACCTTCAAACTCAGTGCCTCTTTGCTTGACATCATGGGTAAATCGAAAGAAATCAGCCAAGACCTCAGAAAACTAATTGTAGACCTCCACAAGTCTGGTTCATCCTTGGGAGCAATTTCCAAACGCCTGAAGGTACCACGTTCATCTGTACAAACAATAGTACGCAAGTATAAACACCATGGGACCAAACAGCCGCCATACCGTCCAGGAAGGAGATGCGCTGGTGCGAAAAGTGCAAATCAATCCCAGAACAACAGCAAAGGACCTTGTGAAGATGCTGGAAGAAACAGGTACAAAAGTATCTATATCCACAGTAAAACGAGTCATATATCGACATAACCTGAAAGGCCGCTCAGCAAGGAAGAAGTCACTGCTCCATAACCGCCATAAAAAAGACAGACTACGGTTTGCAACTGCACATGGGGACAAAGATCATACTTTCAGGAGAAATGTCCTCTGGTCTGATGAAACAAAAAAGAACTGTTTGGCCATAATGACCATGGAGGAAAAAGAGGGAGGCTTGCAAGCCGAAGAACACCATCCCAACCGTGAAGCACAGGGGTGGCAGCATCATGTTGTGGGGGTGCTTTGCTGCAGGAGGGACTGGTGCACTTCACAAAATAGATGGCATCATGAGGAAAGAAAATGATGTGGATATTTTGAAGCAACATCTCAAGACATCAGTCAGGAAGTTAAATCTTGGTTGCAAATAGGTCTTCCAAATGGACAATGACCCCAAGCATACTTCCAACGTTGTGGCAAAACTTAAGGACAACAAAGTCAAGGTATTGGAGTGGCCATCACAAAGCCCTGACCTCAATCCTATAGAAAATTTGTGGGCAAAACTTAAAAACTGTGTGCGAGCAAGGAGGCCTACAAAACCGAGTCAGTTATACCAGCTCTGTCAGGAGGAATGGGCCAAAATTCACCCAACTTATTGTGGGAAGCTTGTGGAAGGCTACCCAAAACGTTTGACCCAAGTTAAATCATTTAAAGGCAATGCTACCAAATACTAATTGAGTGTATGTAAACTTCTGACCCACTGGGAATGTGATGAAAGCTGAAATAAATAATTCTCTATACTATTATTCTGACATCTCACATTCTTAAAATAAAATAAAGTGGTGATCCTAACTGACCTAAAACAGGGCATTTTTCAAGGATTAAATGCCTGGAATTGTGAAAAACTGAGTTTAAATATATTTGGCTTCGGTGTATGTACTTCCGACTTCAACTGTATATTCCATGTGCGGCAGAAAATTGAGGCTATGATTAAGAAGTTGGAGCTCTTTTCTGTCTTCATTAACAAGGACAACACACAGGTCTTTCCATCAGTGTATGATTTTTTGTGTGCAAATGAACTCAAGGTTACAGACAATGTCAAATGTGATATAGCGAAGCACCTGAGTGAGCTGGGTACTTTCCCGAAACGGACAACACAAACAACTGGATCAGTTATCCCTTTCATGCCCTGCCTCCAGTCCACTTACCAGTATCTGAACAAGAGAGCCTTATCACAATTGCATCAAGCGGTTCTGTGAAAATGTTATTTAATCAGAAGCCACTGACAGATTTCTGCAAAGGGCTGCGCTCAGAGTTTCTTCCTTTGGCAAATCGAGCTGTTAAGAGACTGATGCCCGTTGCAACCACATAACCTATGTGAGAGTGGAATCTCGGCCCTCACAAGCATGAAAACTAAATACAGTCACAGACTGTGTGTGGAAAATGATTTAAGACTGAGACTCTCTCCAATACAACCCAACATTGCAGAGTTATGTGCATCCTTTCAAGCACACCCTTCTGATTAACCTGTGGTGAGTTATTCACATTTTTTTATGAACAAATATGGTTTTATATGTAAGATGGCTAAATAAAGAGCAAAATTATTGATTATTATTAGCGATGCACAGATATGACATTTTTGGTCGATACCGATATCTAATATTTAACATTTTAGCGGACTTCTAAGCATTCTAGTATAGTTAAATAGTTAAGACACACACATGGACGCAGCGGTCTAAGGCACTGCATCTCAGTGCAAGAGGAGTCACTAGAGTCCCTGGTTCAAATCCAGGCTGTACCACATCTGGCCGTGATTGGGAGTCCCATAGGACGGCGCACAATTGGCGTCGTCAGGGTTTGGCCGGGATAGGCCGTCAATGTAAATAAAAATGTGTTCTAACTGACTTGTTAAATAAAGGTTACACACACACACACACACACAAACCCCACACTGACAAAAAAGTTATTTTGTTTGCATTTACGTACAGTGGGGAGAACAAGTATTTGATACACTGCCGATTTTGCAGGTTTTCCTACTTACAAGAGGTTTGTAATTTTTATCATAGGTACACTTCAACTTTGAGAGACGGAATCTAAAACAAAAATCCAGAAAATCACATTGTATGATTTTTAAGTAATTCATTTGCATTTTATTGCATGACATAAGTATTTGATACATCAGAAAAGCAGAACTTAATATTTGGAACAGAAACCTTTGTTTGCAATTACAGAGAACATATGTTTCCTGTAGTTCTTGACCAGGTTTGCACACACTGCAGCAAGGATTTTGGCACACTCCTCCATACAGACCGTCTCCAGATCCTTCAGGTTTCGGGGCTGCCGCTGGGCAATACGGACTTTCAGTTCCCTCCAAAGATTTTCTATTGGGTTCAGGTGTGGAGACTGGCTAGGCCACTCCAGGACCTTGAGATGCTTCTTACGGAGCCACTCCTTAGTTGCCCTGGATGTGTGTTTCGAGTCGTTGCCATGCTGGAAGACCCAGCCACAACCCATCTTCAATGCTCTTACTGAGGGAAGGAGGTTGTTGGCCAAGATCTCACGATACATGGCCCCATCCATCCTCCCCTCAATATGGTGCAGTCGTCCTGTCCCCTTTGCAGAAAAGCATCCCCAAAGAATGATGTTTCCACCTCCATGCTTCATGGTTGGGATGGTGTTCTTGGGGTTGTACTCATCCTTCTTCTTCCTCCAAACACAGCGAGTGGAGTTTAGACCAAAAAGCTCTATTTTTGTCTCATCAGACCTCATGACCTTCTCCCATTCCTCCTCTAGATCATCCAGATGGTCATTGGCAAACTTCAGACGGGCTGGACATGTGCTGGCTTGAGCAAGGGGACCTTGCGTGCGCTGCAGGATTTTAATCCATGACGGCGTAGTGTGTTACTAATGTTTTTCTTTAGACTGTGGTCCCAGCTCTCTTCAGGTCATTGACCAGGTCCTGTCGTGTAGTTCTGAGCTGATCCCTCACCTTCCTCATGATCATTGATGCCCCACGAGGTGAGATCTTGCATGGAGCCCCAGACCGAGGGTGATTGACCGTCATCTTGAACTAATTCCATTTTCTAACAATTGCGCCAACAGCTGTTGCCTTCTCACCAAGCTGCTTGCCTATTGTCCTGTAGCCCATCCCAGCCTTGTGCAGGTCTACAATTTTATCCCTGATGTCCTTACACAGCTCTCTGGTCTTGGCCATTGTGGAGAGGTTTGATTGAGTGTGATTGATTGTTTGATTGAGTGTGTGGGCAGGTGTTTTTTATACAGGTAACGAGTTCAAACAGGTGCAGTTAATACAGGTAATGAGTGGAGAACAGGAGGGATTCTTAAAGAAAAACTAACAGGTCTGTGAGAGCTGGAATTCTTACTGGTTGGTAGGTGATCAAATACTTACGTCATGCAATAAAATGCAAATTAATTACTTAAAAATCATACAATGTGATTTTCTGGATTTTTGATTTAGATTCCGTCTCTCACAGTTGAAGTGTACCTATGATAAAAATTACAGACCTCTACATGCTTTGTAAGTTGGAAAACCTGCAAAATTGGCAGTGTATCAAATACTTGTTCTCCCCACTGTATGTCCCCATTACCAGTAAAACATAACCAAAACCTATTTCTTTCACTTACTTGCTGTGCTGTTTCATTGTTCATTTGTTCAGTCGTTTCATTCTCAACCAGGATTTCTATGGAACGCC
This sequence comes from Oncorhynchus clarkii lewisi, assembly GCF_045791955.1. NCBI lineage: Eukaryota > Metazoa > Chordata > Actinopteri > Salmoniformes > Salmonidae > Oncorhynchus > Oncorhynchus clarkii. Next base: position 24,886,350 of record NC_092149.1, on the reverse strand, counting down.
GTTTGGGTCTTTGCATGTCAAAAATTATACTATTTAACACGTCAAATAAGCTTGTTGACCAATCAGGACCTGAATATGACTACACGTCAAATAATAATTTAACGCGTTCATACATTTTTTACATAGTTATTACACATTGATTACACCATCACCTGTATGCTATGATGCTGGTAAAGTTGTATCGCGCACCTACAGTGCTGATCATTTGAAAAAAGCTAGCTAGCTGATGGATGCAAACAATGTTCTTCCCCAAAAATGACAATCTGTTTCAGTAGCTATAGTTAGCTAGCTAACTATATAGCTAGGTGTCATCATCTAAAATAACGGTGGTCAGACCGATCTATGTGAAGCTAGCCACAATAAGTATTAGCCACAATAATGGACTTTGCGGTTTGCCTTCAAGATATATAAGTATGGCATAATTCTACTATTTCTATTCATTTGCATCATTGTCAATTACATACTTTTCTTTTGAAGGCAAACCGCAAATTCCACTATTATGCCTAATCCTTATTGTGGCTAGCTTCACAACACATAGTCCAGTTGAGCCTCACTAGCCAGATTAAGCTTGCTGGCTGCTTATAACGTTAGCTTTGGGCAACAGGGTTACGTAGCTGGCTAGCTATTTATTTTCATGAACTGAAGTTCAATTTCAATAGGGGAACAACAAGTGGCAACCTAGCTAATACAAGGATTCCTAAATCATTGCTAAGAATAATGAAAATCACTGCAGTTTCTACTGGTCATTGTTTTCAGGCTGATTGTATTGGTGCTAGCTAGATACCAAGCTAAAGCTTGCTACCCCAGAAGTTGCGGTCAAACAAATGACGCTTTATTACCAACGCAGTAATGTAAACACATCTTTTTTCTACAGCTTTGACAGTGCTACTGTATCTTTTTTGACACGCAAAGACCCAAACGGCGTTTCGTAGTATGTATTTCGTGACGCTAATAGAGTGACGCATTTACTGTGTAACTCCGGCAGTGCAACATCTGACAAATATACAAACACTACATGCTCGACCAGTCGACGATAGCCAGCATCACTCACGACGGAGAACGGTTGATTGTCAAGGGCAATGAATTCGATTATCTTGGCTTTAATGGAACTCGCCTTTGAGTTGTCCCGCTGAAATGTGTTACTCTTTCAAATGACTGCTCGACTTGTTGACACTCAATCCACACAGCAGACATTGTGGGCTAGTTAAGGAATGCTGTGTTGCATGTATAGAGCAAAATTGTATGTGGCGTCATTACATCATGTACGTTATATAGGTATGCGCGTCAGCTTTGACATCGGTTTTGCACATCAGCGTTAAACTAGACATCCGATATGTTCACCGATATATCGCGCATCCCTAATTATTACTGTATTATTATTTGTGCCCTGGTCATAAAAGAGCTCTTTGTCACTTCCCAGTAGCTGGGTTGTGACAAAAACTCACACTCAATCTTATGTTTAATAAATGTATTGTATACTGTTTGTGTGGCAGGCTTACAATGACGGCAAAAAACAACATTTGAGAGTGCGCTGACCCTGGTTCTAGAGGGGGTACGCAGCTGGAGGTTGAATGTTTGAAGGGGTACGGGACTATAAAAAGTTTGGGAACCACTGATCTATACTGATTGAAGTGGATTTAACAAGTGACATCAATAAGGGATCATAGCTTTCACCTGATCAGTTTGTCATGGAAAGAGCAATGTAGATGGCTCTGAGTGAGACCCTTTTGATGATATTTCAGAAATACTTCTATCAGGCTATTAATCGGTGTTTGGAGTTGCAGTAAGCCTAGACTGTCCCATGCCATGTAGTAATGGACTATTTTCAGGAATTCACAGGATTTTCAGGCTGCCTGGTACTGTTACAGTGCTATTTCCCGTCCCATGGCCCTGCCTGATTACATAAGAAAGTAAAAGCTGGCCGCAAGTTTCACAGCCAGCAGCAGCACCACTCCTACTCTTTCCTGCTCCACAACAAAATTAGAGGAAGCCCCCTGAAGGATGTCATGGTGGCCATAGATCATGTGGACCATCGTCAGAGACGAGAGAGAGAGAGACCTCCTTTTGTTAGTAGGTATCTGCTGTTAATTTATCAGCAGGGGAAATACAGTAGCACAGCATTTTCATTCAGTAGCAGTTCTGCCTTCCACTCTCATCAGATAGAGAACTAGAGCCAGGCAGGCCCAGGCCTTGATGCTGAGTGGAACTAACTGAACAGTTTGTGTTCCTTGAAAAACATGTCTGTTCCACTGGGTCGCGGAGGCCCCTGCCACTAGTTTCAACAGAAAAGTAATGGGCAGATTCCATGAGCTTTTTTCCTCATGCTGCCTCTCTCTGAGATTGACAAACGAACGTAGCAAAATCTTCTCCTCCTCGGGTTCTGACTTACATAGAAAACCTTAGAGAAACAGACTTTTCAGAGATTTCTTGGACATACATCATCGCCATAGTCAAAGCAAACTTCCACTAGGCAAACATTTAAATTAAAATATTGTTCTATCCCAAACAATGACTTAGAGTTTACAACAGTTCCTCCAAGTTCCTCAGAATTAAATAACTGTGTAATTACAGTCCGCCAAACCTGATAACAAAATATGAATTATCCACAAAATACAAAAAGCTGATTGGACATAAATTACATTAAAAGTTCTGAGAAACTGTCTTAGTTTCCAATTTGTTGAGAAAGCAGAGCATGAACAACGTTTTTAACATGCAAATAATGATCCACTCATGAGTTTATCTACAATAAAGAGCTTGGCACTTGGATCAATAGAACCACTGAATGGGCTCACTTGTAATTAGTGTGTGTGGGTGTGTGTCCTCTGTGTGTGTGCACTGTGTGTACGCACCGCACTTTGAACTGCTATGTGCGTCTCAGTCCCGGTCTGTGTGTAGCCCCACGGATTTATAAGTCATACTGTCCTGTACGGGTGATCTTGAGAACAGAAGAAACATTGATCTCTTGCCCTTCGCCTATGACACTTAACAGTAAAGCCCTCATCATAAAGCTGGTCTGAGAGGAGAGGCACACTATGTGTGATAAACACTATTTGCTGTGAGATATGGCTGGAAGGGCTTTCCTCCATTAATAAAATCAGAACATTCTAGTGTGCTCTTATGACAAGTGCCTTGGGGGTTACTTGCCATAATTGGACAAATTGATAAAAAACATATACCTATGTTTAATCATTCCTTTTCAGAATCAAAGTCATCCTGTGTGTGTGTGTGGGGGGGGGGGGATAAAAGGGCCTTTGATTTCACTCATTCCACTTGAACAGAATAGTGAAATATGATTAACTGTGACCTTAACGGAGCAATTAGCCCCAAAGCATAGATCAACTAGAAAGGCTGGGGACTTTAGAGCACCGTGTGACACTGGTACTGTACGCATCTGTACTAATTAGAGAGATTGTTGCTCAAGCTTGCGTGAACGAAGAATGTAACTTCAAACCGAGCCTTAACAATGGACATCTTCATCACAGCTAGGCTTAATTATTACAGCCGTGTGAGAGCGGAGAGAGAGAGAGCATGCTAACTATTAGCCTTAACTATTAAAGTAAGGGGTTCTCCTTCTCCACTGGGCTCTTATTCAACAAGACAAATTTCCTCTGTCTGCTTGTGGGATTTCAAGTCAACATTTCTCCATGCCAGGGTGGGAGGGAGGGGTGCAGTCAGAGGTTTGAGGTCTATTCCTCAGGCTATGCTCATGTTTCTCATGCAGTTAACTTGTTCTGTTGTCTTTGCCTGTCTAGTCACACTGAGCTAGAGAACAACAGTAGATCTATACTGTACGTGACGATACAACTATGTTGTGACAATCAATGTCATCTTAACATACGGAGGAAAAGGGGCACCTATCAACAACATAACTACTAGACTGTACTTGGTCCTTGATGTTATGATGAGAGCTGACTGCATGCATTTCATTGGGATTCATTCTTCATGTGCTATATTAGAACTAGAGGTTAATCGATTAATCGGAATGGCCGATTAATTAGGGCCGATTTCGTTTTCAGAACAATCGGTAATCGGCATTTTTGGACACCGATTATGGCCGATTACATTGCACTCCACGAGGCGACTGCGTGGCAGGCTGACTACCTGTTACGTGAGTGCAGCAAGGAGCCAAGGTAAGTTGCTATCTAGCATTAAACTTATCTTATAAAAAACAATCAATCTTAACATAATCACTAGTTAACTACACATGGTTTTGATATTACTAGTTTATCCAGCTTGTCCTGAGTTGCATATAATCGATGTGGTGCCTGTTAATTTATCATCGAATCACAGCCTACTTCGCCAAACGGATGATGCATTCGCGAAAAAAGCACTGTTGTTGCACCAATGCGTACCTAACCATAAACATCCATGCCTTTCTTAAAATCAATACAAGTAAATATTTTTAAACCTGCATATTTAGTTAATATTGCCTGCTAACATGAATTTATTTTAACTAGGAAAATTGTGTCACTTCTCTTGCGTTCTGTGCAAGCAGAGTCAGGGTATATGCAGCAGTTTGGGCCGCCTGGCTCGTTGCGAACTGTGTGAAGACCATTTCTTCCTAACAAAGACCGTAATTAATTTGCCAGAATTGTACATAATTATGACATAACATTGAAGGTTCTGCAATGTAAAAGCAATATTTACACTTTGGGATGCCACCCGTTAGATAAAATTCGATATGATTCCGTATTTCACTGAAAGAATAAATGCTTTGTTTTCGAAATGATAGTTTCCAGATTTGACCATATTAATGACCTAAGGCTCGTATTTCTGTGTGTTATTATATTATAATTAAGTCTATGATTTGATATTTGATAGAGCAGTCTGACTGAGCGGTGGTAGGCAGCAGCAGGCTTGTAAGCATTCATTCAAAAAGCACTTTCCTGCATTTGCCAGCCGCTCTTCGCTGTGCTTCAAGCATTGCGCTGTTCAAGCCTATCAACTCCCGAGATTAGGCTGGCAATACTATAGTGCCTATAAGAACATCCAATAGTCAAAGGTATATGAAATACAAATGGTATAGAGAGAAATAGTCCTATAATAACTACAACCTAAAACTTCTCACCTGGGAATATTGAAGACTCATGTTAAAAGGAACCACCAGCTTTCATATGTTATGAGCAAGGAACTTAAACGTTAGCTTTTTTACATGGCACATATTGCACTTTTACTTTCCTCTCAACACTTTGTTTTTGCATTATTTAAACCAAATTGAACATGTTTCATTATTTATTTGAGACTAAATTGATTTTATTGATGTATTATATTAAGTTAAAATAAAAGTGTACATTCAGTATTGTTGTAATTGTCATTATTACAAATATATATATATATATAAAATTGGCCGATTTAAATCGGTAATCGATCGACCTCTAATTGGAACTATGCAGTAGTCCTACTGTGGCAGGCTCTGGGATGGCTTGCTTTGCTTGGTCATTACGGTACAGTAACAAGTTCATGTGTGCTGATTCTTTACGTTCTAGATTTCAACCACACATTGACAGTCATACGGTGTTGGAATGGCTTGCTTTTGCCTGGTACAGTACAGTAAGAACTTAATGTGTGCTTATACTGTGAGGGGAAAGCTTTAATATCCTGCAGTGATTCGCACCAGAACAGAGGCAAAGCCTAGGCTTGGGATCACCATGAGCGCTGGCTATTTAAAGTAAAGCCTAATTGAAAGTGAACCAACATTTCCCTGAAGAGAAGAGATCTCCTCTTTTGCATGTCGCTGCTGGTTTTAAGGCCCAGGCTGGGACCAGAGATGGGCGTTAAGGAGCCGTCACACTAACTGATTGGTCAGTCAGTGGCTGTGATTCCATGCATGATGGAATCTCTCTTGGTTAACAAGCGTCTTAATCGAGCACAGATTTACAAACAGTGTCGTCAACATCATTGCTTCCATTAACACGGACTGAATGAAGGAATGGAACACCAAATAATTTCATTAAGACCTACACTGGTATCAAATAGCCTATAGGCCTCAAACATCAAGGTAAAAAAAGATGTACAAAGGCTTCCCTTTGATATACCCTAATGATATGCATAACATAAGGCTAAACTTAACATAGGGTAAACAGAACAGTTTAAAATAGATACTTGAGCAAATTGAATGTAAAATATATACATGGTCCTAAACAAGTGCCTAAACTTCATGGAAGTAGAAAACTGCTAACACATTCTCTTGAATAGGCCCACATTCCATTAGATACAGTGTGGGTGGGAAACACTCAACTTTTAACCTCATCTTTCTGGGCCAAATAATTGAGGTAAAGCAGAAATCTATAAACTTATTATGGCTCCGGCTGCCAAATATTTCCTTGTAAATGGAGTTGGTGGGTTGGGTTCTCTGGGACCTGTCTGTGTTCCCTCCTCTCCTGACACTGCCCAACTGCATAGCATTCACAGGGCTATACATTCCCCTCCCTTCCAAATTGGGGCACACTTCAAAATAGTAGGGCTATTTATAGTTCTGGCCATCCAGAATCATAACAGCAACCTGTGCAGCAGACTCGTACACAAGTCAGTCTAGTCATTACTATTACTACCCAGTACGTTTACAGCACTATGCATACTGCCTGAGATTTGTGAGGTAGGCCTGTGGACGTTGGGGAAAACTTTGAAATGGGCATTTAGGCCTAGATGTGTAAACTTGAAATAGAAAAAATACAAACACCTCACAGGTATCTCTTACAGTCTAAGCATTTGGACAAAAATAGTGTGACTATGATCAAACTGAAGATCAATTGAAGTTGAATTGCTTTCATGTCTTCTATTTTTAAAGAAACATTTATATGAAATAGCCTAACTCTGTCCTTCTGTCTTGAAAAACAGCTCAAGCACAACCACTGATAGGGCTTGGTTCTCAAATGCAAAGAATAATGGTGTCCTCAAGGTCCATCAAAGGATAAAGGATTAATACTACTACGCATTGAAAGCCACATGCTGGGTGGTAACCCTCAAGAGAGTGACAATCTTCTAGTGGCATTGTTTCTCCAAAGAAAACAAAAAGCTTCACTGTATGTTGAACAAACAGTAAACTACGCGACCCTGCATTCTGGCCACCTTAAAGCCACAATCTGTGTTTCAGCCCACTGATTGAACAGCAGGACATATCCCAGATTGTGCCTTAAAGAGCATAAGTAGGCCAGCTTCCACCTGAGCAGGTGAGACCCGGTCTTGCAGGCTGTTACGATGCCTGCCTGCCTTACTGTCTGCATACCAACCTACTACACTGCCTGCCTGCTACACTGCCTGCCACACTGCCAGCCTGCTACACTGCCTACCTGCCACACCGCCTGCCTGCTTGCAGATCATCCCCTCCATACCACACCACATGATTGCTGGATGAAGCTCACTGCAGTCCTCTGGAATGCTGGGAGCAAATTCTTTCCACGTAGGCTATTGGATAAAAAAAGAGCAATGCCCTGAATGGTATGCACTGATTTGTAGGCCAAAGAGTGGTGATGAAAGAAGGCCCTCGGGCAGTGTGCGGGCCGGGGCATTGGAATGTGCAGCTCTGGCCTGTTCAGCTGTGGAGCTGAGCTGCTTGGGCTATGAGGGAAATGGGAGCTGGAGCTGGGCTGGAAGAGAGCTGGGGCTGGGGAACTGAGCTGCCTGGGAGGGGAGCTGGGCTAAAGCTACAGGGAATCTGGGGCTTGAGGGGTTGGGCTGGGGCTGGGACTAGGCTGGAGATGCTGGGTCTGGGGAGGGGAGCTGGGACTGCGGCCAGAGCCCCTCAGGGGTGTGTACTTAGTTCCCTTCCCATACTCCCTGTTCACCCAAGACTGCGTGGCCAAACACGACTCCAACACCATCATTAAGTTTGCTGACGACACAACAGTGGTCACCGACAAAGATGAAACAGCCTATAGGGAGGAGGTCAGAGACCTGGTGCCAGGACAACAACCTCTCCCTTAATGTGAGCAAGACAAAGGAGCTGATCGTGGACTACAGGAAAAGGCGGGCCGAACAGGCCCCCACTAACATCAACATGGCTGTAGTGGAGCGGGTCGAGAGTTTCAAGTTCCTTCGTGTCTACATCACCAACGAACTATCATGATCCAAACACACCAAGACAGTCGTTAAGAGGGCATGACAACACCTTTTCCCCCTTAGGAGACTGAAAAGACTTGGCATGGGTCCCAGATCCTCAAAAAGTTCTACAGCTGCACCACCGAGAGCATCCTGACCGGATGCATCACCGCCTGGTATGCAACTGCTCGGCATCTGACCGCAAGGCGCTACAATGGGTAGGGTAGTGCGTATGGCCCAATACACCACTGGGGCCAAGTTTCCTGCCATCCAGGACCTATATACCAGGCGGTGTCAGAGGAAAACCCCCAAAATTGTCAGAGACTCCAGTCACCGAAGTCATAGACTGTTTTCTCTGCTACCGCACGGCAAGCGATACCGGAGTGCCAAGTCTAGGTCCAAAAGGCTCCTTAACAGCTTCCACCCCGAAGCCATAAGTCTGCTGAATAATTAATCAAATGGCCACTGGACTATTTACATTGACACCCCCCCCCCCCCATTTGTTTTGTACACTGCTGCGACTCACTGTTATTTATATATGCATAGTCACTTCACCCCTACCTACATGTACAAATTACCTTGACTAACCTGTACCCCCGCACATCGACTCAGTACCGGTACCCCCTATATATATAGCCTTGTTATTGTTATTTTATTGTGTTACTTTTTATTTTTTTTAATTTAGTTTATTTGGTAAATATTTTCTTAACTCTTTCTTAAACTGCACTGTTGGTTAAGAACTTGTAAGTAAGCATTTCACGGTAAGGTCTACACATGTTGTATTCGGCGCAAGTGACAAATAACTTTTGATTTTATTTTATTTGAAGGACAAAGGGAAAACAGGTTTTTAGACATTTTTGCAAATTTATTACAAATAAAAACAGAAATACCTTATTTACATAAGTATTCAGATACTTTACTATGAGACTCGAAATTGAGCTCAGGTGCATCCTGTTTCCCTTGATCATCCTTGAGATGTTTCTACAACTTGGAGTCCACCTGTGGTAGAATCAATTGATTGGACATGGAAAGACACACACCGGTCTATATTAAGTCCCACAGTTGACTGTGCATGTCAGAGCGAAATCCAAGCCATGAGGTCAAAGGGACTGTCCGCAGAGCTCTGAGACAGGATTGTGTTGAGGGGAAGGACGCCAAAAATTGTCGGCAGCATTGAAGATCCCCAAGAACACAGTGGCCTCCATCATTTTGGAACCACCAAGCTGGCAGCCCGGCCAAACTAAGCAATCGGAGGAGATGGGCCTTGGTCAGGGAGGTGACCAAGAACCCAATAGTCACTCTGAAAGAGCTCCAGAGTTTCTCTGTGGAGAAGGGAGTAGCTTCCAGATGGTAGACGGAAGCCACTCCTCAGTAAAGGCACAGTAAAGGCACATGGCACATGACAGCCTGCTTTGAGTTTTCCAAAAAGCACCTAAATGACTCAGACCATGAGGAACAAGATTCTCTGGTCTGATGAAACCAAGATTGAACTCTTTGGCCTGAATGCCAAGCATCACGTCTGAAAGAAACCTGGCACCATCCCTACGGTGAAGAATGGTGGTGGCAGCATCATGCTGATGTTTTTCTGCAGCAGGGACTGGGAGACTTGTCAGGATCGAAGGAAAGATGAATGGAGCAAAGTACAGAGAGATTCTTCATGAAAACCTGCTCCAGAGCGCTCAGGACCACAGACTGGGGAAAAGGTTCACCTTCCAACAGGACAACAACCGCAAGTCTCAATGTCCTTGAGTGGCCCAGCCCGAGCCCGGACTTGAACCCGATCAGACATCCCTGGAGAGACCTGAAAATAGCTGTGCAGCGACACTACCCATCCAACCTGACAGAGCATAGCATGAGAGTATCTGCGGAGAAGAATGGGAGAAATTCCCCAGCTTGTAGCGTCATACCCAAGAAGACCAGAGGCTGTAATCGCTGCCAAAGGTGCTTCAACAAAGTACTGAGTAAAGGGTCTGAATACTTAAATAAAATGTGATATTTCCGTTTTTATTCAAAGTCAAGGGATCTGAATACTGAATTATTTCAGAATGCACTGTAATAATAATAATAATTTAAACGGTTATGACTATTATTTTATTTTCGTGAAGGTCTTCATCCATAATCGTCATTTACACTATTACATGGTAATTGTGCCAGCCCTATTAAGGGCCACATTATGACCCATCCAAACGCCAACAAGAGCTCACACAGTTTAAAAAAATGTCCTGCCTCCAAGCAGTGACGGTTGCAAGAGCAGCGTGTGAATCTTAACTGAACATACCTCCTCCCTCCCAAAACCCCATTGTTTCATTCTCACACCTAAATGACATATGTAACATCCAACTGACACTCACATGCACAGACTCAGGATTGAGAAGACTGCTGCAATGGTAGGAAGCGCCAGACAGCGTACAAGATGCTGTTCTTTAGGGTTCCTGGGCATCTGTCTTATAACTAACCTACATCATCATGTCCACATTGATCAGGGCAAATGACAAGAGGTTTAGGCGCAAACAACTGAAGAAGAGATGTAGCCTTGTATTTTCCAGCAGTATTTCAAGCTGTACATGGAACACCATTTAGAAATCTGAAGTCAAGCCAGAACAGAGCAGTCCAATGTCGCTGGAAGGCGCACCGTCATGCAAAATTCATAATTTAAGGAAGATTTTGGTTTGGGACTGCCTGCCTCTCTACAGTAAGGTGACAATGTAGCCTGTTTTTAAGGTAGAAGCACTCAAAGGATATGTCAAATGAACTAAGAAAACAGTTTGCAGTTTGCTGAGAGACGTGTCTTGAAGGGATGATAACTATTGGAATGCAAGTATTTTTGGAACATTTCATTTGTTGTGCATGGTAGACTAGATAAGAAAATCCAGCCAGATTCCACAACTTGATAAGATACGGGTCCTGAGAGGAGTAAATCATCCCTTTAAATCTGTAAAATTGCACAATACACAGTCATCCAATAGCAATTACACAGTAATCCATAGACAATACAAGCAATTGAGCATAGTTGAAGAATGTAGTAGTTTGAAGTAATTAGACATTCAATAAGCAAATGAATGCATATGAAAAGAACTGAAGAGCATAAATAAGTACCTACTTCTCCAATAAGTTTCTTCTGACTGTCTGTAGTACAGCACAGGTTTTAATTTACTGGACCGAGTTCCAAATGAACACTGCCATCTCTGTCATGGCTGACTATTTTATCAGTGGATGGTTCAGATTGTTGTCACACCTCAGTAGATGTGCTTGTTTCACATGTTGATTCTTCATTAAATGGCAGCTTCATTATTTCGGGCCAGCAGCGTAAAGAAGGTTATAAGAGAGAGCCTGATGTCATCGTGGAGGGCTTGAACAGCTGAAGTCTGAGAAAGGCTTTGGGAGACATGGACAATCGCTAATTGGATGAGGATTTCATTGGGCCGGCGAAATGAATGGGAGAAATGACCTTATGCAATGTGCATAATGAATGGCTTGGACGGGAGGGAGATGTTATGTTTGTGCACAAGCCTGCTGCCAGGGTGGGCTATGGCTAGGCTATTTTAGTTTTTATTCAACTAAGAACTCAAGATTTCATCTAAGGGACGTGTTATTCAAAAAGTTTAAATAAGATCAAGAAGTGTAAATAGAATAAATGATTATTTAGGCTACTGTACAATGGATCAGACTGATCATCTGGAAATATGAGAGTTTCTAACTAACATTGAATAGCCTACATTGAGTTATGTAATAAACATGGTATAACAATAGGGAATTTAGGCTTCATGAGGCTAGAAGAGAAAAGGAGGAATAGGCTTGCTGTATCTATGGTCTTAGTAATTTTCAACACAAACCCCCCTAAACAAACTTAATTTGACCAGAAACCCCCTATCCCTATGATAGTAGGGCCTTATAACATCTGGTGTATTTTGTGCCCAATTGCATTTCGTTTTTCCCCCAAATTAAAATTTCTCAGTTTTGTTTTTCCAGGTTTCGGTTTTTCCAACAACAACAAAAAGGTTTTCACTCTCAAAATCACCACAAAATAGGATGTTCTAAGTCCACAACAATGCCAAACCCTTTACACTCATGGGAATTGGCTGCAGATTATGTGTAGAATTGCAGCAAACCATTGCGATCATGTATAGCTTGTTACTGTACAGCCACTGCGTTCAAATGTAGGTGTTCATCAGTGCCCAAATCTGCCATTTTCAACCTGTATACGGTACGAGTGTAAAGGGCTACATCACATCAGGAGATCACTTTGGAGGTCTGGGAAAAGTCTAAGAAATGTAGAATATTGTGTGTAGTTACCCTTTAATTCAAGTGCACACCAGACAGAGACCATTGTTTGGTTAGCGGTGTTGCTGTTGCGCTTGTGTGATTTTGATTTTACAAAACAAAGCAGTTTGCTAAAGAAATGGCAGCTGGATTGATGCAAATAATCATGATATCATTCTGCCAGGTGGGCGTAGGCTTTGTAGTTAACATTTAACTGATAAGGTTTTTGGGAAAGCCTTTCCATCATCTGACTATCATTAGCATTATTGCTAACAGCTACACAAAGTGTAGACTAGACAAATGGACATATCGCACACACACAGACAGGGGCATTCCTGTGCCATTTCAGAAAGTTGCAGCAAAGCACAAGTCACTAACCAGGTTTCTATCCAACCTTTTTATGTGAGTAGAGTACATGTCGGATAAACAGACCTGATGGAAAAAGCACATTTGTTTTTAAACTTTCCAAATGTTGACAAAGCAAAATACACTAGACAATATGGGAACTTTTTGTGTCGGTAAAATGTATTATGCGAGAAATGGTGGTGGAAACATCTTTATTGCTATAATCACCATCATATCGAAGAAAACTTGGGAGTCACGTGATGATATGTTATGTGGTCCTCCCACTATGACTTGGGAAAGCATACCGTTTATTAGGCTGATGAGCTTGATGCTTGGTTGCCGTTTGACAAATACAAAATGATATTTTGCCCTAAATGTCATTCTAACCTACCTACCCACACTGTATCTGCCAGCTAACAGTTCAATTTGATGGAAACCCATCTCTGGTGGGAAAATGCACATGTTGTTTTTATTTTAGAATATTTGCATGAAAATGTGTTCCAACTGGATGGAAACCTTGCTACGTGTGCATTTTGTTCATGTCTTATGATTAACTTGAGCAAATGAATGCATTTTCAAATAGGTTAAATACATTTAGTTGATTTCCTACGAAGTTCAACAAAAAATGTATATTGTTGAATTCCGTTTTAATATCTGGATTCTGTGATTCCATTCGCATTGTCCGCAACCCATATTTTATAGGGCCCTACATACTGTATGTTATAAATCATTGAAATAGATTTCTCCAAGTGCTCATCACTTATAGGTTTGGTGAAATATGTACTGATAATATGAGAAACGATGTACAGATAAATCCAAATGAACCATTAAACTCTGAGAAGAAAATACTAATGATGTCCAGGCACAGCGATAAAATTCAAGAGCACAAAATGCCTCTATTGTTCTGAAGTTTCACTGGGGAAGAATGTCACTCAAAATCATTTTTGTTTTCATGAATACATCTCACCAAGCCCACTAACCCTGGTTTGTTTTAGATTTTACAGCACAGATTCCAGCTCGTAGAGGCTGAGTGACATTTTCTGGAACATCGCCATCATTCTGCACCACTCTCTCTGTTCTTCCTGCACACAAACAAACTAGCAGGGGTGTTCAGTTACCTGCTTTAGAAAATACAGCATTCCTGCTTCTCAGGTTTCAAACAGATTTGGACCAGCTCCAGACATTGAGAAATTGAATCCACCGTGCTGTGGTTGGTTGGTTAGACAATCATTGCATCATTCTGCCTTCTGGGTAATCATGGGTGGATGATGGCAAGTATTTATAGGACCAGTAAGCTAAAATATATTAAGTTGCCCTTCTGTAAATCAATTACAGATTACTTTAGTAAGCAGAATGTAATTACTTAGCTATAACTGAGGTAGCTAGATAAAAAATGATTACATTTAAATGAAGGGTAAGTGACACAGACAAACTAAGGCTTCTCTAGCTGCCTGCAAAGCTTTTTCATCTTGTCCTGCTGCCAAGTAATCTAACAAAGGCATTACAACTTTTTTCATCTACAAGCCTTGGGGTTCTTCGGAAGTATTTTATTGCTTTGTACAACCATTGACACCTATCTACACAAGAGAAGCAGGCCTAGCCTATAATGTCCAGTTTTTTTCATGATTCAGCTACCTGTTTCCAAACAGCACCTACCGCCACACCCACAGACAAAAATTCTGTTTCAAATGAGTTACTCTAATTTATTAAGACAGAATACAGGAGGTGTATCAACATCAGCTGTGCTCATAACTGATGAGAGAAATAACTTGGGCAATAATAGGACATAACCTAGTAATTGGTGTCATTGATTTAGGCCAAAACTCTGACTCTGCATCCCAGACTTCAGGAAAAAGCACCATGACCAGCCATCAATAAGGGGGTATTGGCACTGAATAGCGAGTGTTATACGACTGCAAACTGGCGCAAGGCCGAATGGAATGCTAGGGCCTGGGTGAGAGAGATCACCACTATGACAGAGAACATAATAATAATATAAAATGTATGTGGAAGTACAATTTATATGTCTGCAAGGCCTCTTCAGATTGAAAGTTTGGACAGCTCTCAACAAGGGAATTTGTAATTTGAGTGAACTTGGCCTATCCCTTTCACTTTCCATCCCCAATAATAAATTAAACCAACAAGCTAATAGGTCTGCCTACATTCACTGAATGAACGGCTTGTATGATGAATGGAATAGATTGGTAGAACAAATGAAATGCCAATAGGATATGATACAACAAAGCCATTTGTTAGTCAGACTCTTCCAGAGAAGAGACTTGAACCGCCAATGTCAAGACAGGTTGCATATGTAAAATATGTGAGCTCAGCAGCTCTGAGCTAGCTGTCTGTCTTCGGCCTCCTAAACTCATGCCCCATCATGTCAGTCGCTTACAGAACACAGACTTGAAATAGCTAGATTGTAGCAGAGGGTGTGAATTTAAAACGAGTTGGTAACACTTTATATTAGTAACAATTTCTATTAAGTTGCTGTTATACCAGTGTAGTGATGATGTAATTACACAAGTAGTAAGAATGTTGTATTAACATGTTACATAGTAGGCCTACATTAGTAATGGCATTTTTAAAGGTATAATAAAAATGTAGTTTAGTGGAAGGGGATAGGGATTGTTCCCAAAACGTACCATTATGATTAATCTATATATTATTATGGTTCTCACCAACTACAGTTCTTAGATGAGCTGTACAGTAGTACACTGCTGGGTAATTCTGCTGAATCAGCATTAAGTCAAACAAATATGTTATTTTGGATTCCTAATATGATCACATATCACATCTACAGCATAACATTCGTTTTATTTTATAACATCCCTGACAAAATCCATCCCTGATGTCCCATCCAGTTAGATTTGAAATACTTCTGCCTCTGAATAAGCCTACTATAAGTATACTGTATAGAAAGGGGTTGTAGAAGCCAACCACCATCCAAGGTTCTGTACACGAGTAGCTAGCTGACTGGAAAAACGCTTTTCACCCCACCCCCAAAGCAAATGAAGCCATGGGATAAGACTAACCGGACCGGTGAAAATGGTAGGACGTATAGGCTACTGCGGGTAGGACAGGCAGGGCCTGCGCCTGGTTGGTAGTTGGATAGTAAGCAGCTATTGCAATATCTGTAAACAAGCCAGCACAGTAAACAGTCAGAAAGCCGAGACGACACGCAAAATCTTGTTTATATATTGAGGCCTATCAGAGGGGTATACTACAAAACAGGATCAATGAGCCAGCTAACTTAATTGGCTAAATATTCTGAATATATATATATATTTTAAAGATACGCTTGAAATGGGCATGGTCTAATTGACTCAGCAACCAAAAACACATTTCTTAATGAACCAGAAAATCAATAGTTAGTTTCGTTTTAATCAAAGTTAGCTGGATAACTTATTGATACCCCTCTGGATTGGTACTTTTAACTACCCAACTATAGTAGTTTAGTAAGCTTTAGTTGCCCCAATACAGGAGATCATAATTCTTCCAACCTTGTCCCTACACGAACACAGTTTATCTGCCTGCATGCAGTCCCGATAGCGCTTGGTAGACATGTGGCTATATTAAGCTCAGGTTATTTAGTAACTGTCACATTTGTGATGAACAATGTTACCCTATGTTTTAGACAACAAATTACACTCATTTGCAAAACAAGTCCTAACAGCTATCCACATCCAAACCCTCACACTTTCGTGAAAGACAGCGCCTCACGCTACTAGCCACGCTGCGCTGTGTTCCAGTCTCACCGACAGCAGTTTACATCCAGAGGCACTAGCCAGCTAGCTACACTAAACTTTGCTTGCTGTGCTCTAGAAAGTCAAGAAAGATGCATACAATTACACCATATTTCAAATAACACAAGACTCCCTTGATATTGGAATAATACACTCACCTTATTGACAGGCCTCTGTAGCAAATCAAACAAGAGCAATCAGACAGCCTTGCACTTGGGATGGGATGGGAAGACTGTTGCTAGCGCAACAGCTTTGCTTTTCTTGCTCAAGACGCTCCAGTGGTCAACATTCCCGATGAGGACAAGCAGCTAGCAGTTTATTTCTCAGCTGACTCCTCAACACACACGAAACAACTCCTCCCTCCCCTCTCGGCTGACTCCGCCCACATCGCCTCATGTCTCTGAGTTCGAGAGGAAAATTCAGTAGACTCATCAACTGAACAGAGAGAGAGAGAGAGAGAGCTTGTCCTGGGGCTCTGTTCACAAACACAAACAAATCATGAGAAAACAAAAAGATAATTACTTGACACATTGGAAAGAATTAACACATTGGAAAAAATTAACATGCGCCGAATACAACAGGTGTAGACGGTACAGAGAAATGCTTACTTATGAACCAGTAACCAACAGTGCAGTTTTTTTTTTTAAGTACAGATTAACAGAGTACACAGTGGCAGAATACCTGACCACTGTGACTGACCCAAACGTAAGGAAAGCTTTGACTATGTACAGACTCAGTGAGTTTGTCAATAGCATGCTATTGAGAAAGGCCGCCGTAGAGAGGCCTGGCTTTCAAGAGAAGGCAGGCTGTGCACACTGCCCACAAAATGAGGAGGAACTGAGCTGCACTTCCTAACCTCATGACCACATTAGAGACACGTATTTCCCTCAGATTACACAGATCCACAAAGAATTTGAAAACAAACCTGATTTTGATAAACTCCCATATCTACTGGGGAAATACCAGTGTGCCATCACAGCAGCAAGATTTGTGACCTGTTGCCACAAGAAAAGGGCAACCAGTAAAGAACAAACACCATTGTAAATACAACCTATATTTATGCTTATTTATTTTTCCTTATGTACTTTAACCATTTGCACATCGTTACCACAGTGTATATATATGTAATGTCTTTATTCTTTTGGAACTTCGGTGAGTGTAATGTTTACTGATAATTTGTATTGTTTATTTCACTTTTGTATATTATCTACTTCACTTGCTTTGGCAATGTTAAAGACCATTGAATTTAGAGAAAGAGAGAGAGAGAGGAGAGAGAGAAAGAGAAAGAGAGAGAGAGCGAGAGAGAGAGCGAGAGAGAGACCTGCTGCTACCAGAAAAGGGCAACCAGTGAAGAACACCACTGAAATTACTACCCATATTTATGTTTATTTATTTACCCTTTTTTACTTAAACTTTTTTCATTTTGTCACAACACTATATAGACATATGAATTGTCTTTATTCTTTTGGAACTTCTGAGTGTAATGTTGACTGTTCCTTTTGTATTTTTACTTCACTTTTGTGTATTATCTATTTCACTTGCTTTGGCAATATAGACATATGTTTCCCATGCCAATAAAGCCCCTTGAATTGAGAGAGATTTTATTTGAGTTATTCAGATCCCCATTAGCCGATGCCAATGGCGACAGCTAGTCTTACTGGGATACGACACATAACGAAACATACTTAATTGATAAAATACTTTACAATTTACATACATTTCAAAACATTAACATGTAGTGTGTGTGTGTGTGTGTGTGTGTGAAGGGGGGGAGGGGGAGAGAGACATGCTGAAATGTTCTGTCTGCAGACATAGCACGCAGCTGCAAAAATAGACACTTCCATACACAGCAAACTTCTCCCAAAATCAGTAGATTACAGCCCCATGCTCGTTCCCATGTAAATCAGGCCCCGGGGTCTCAGGTCTCAGCCTGGAGTAAGCATGTGGGTGCTAAGAAGTGGAGCAGGGACCCTGGAAAGTTGACAGTATTGCTCAGGTTTTATTTCAGTTCTAGCCCTTTGGCGTAACCTTATTTTGGTCCATTGTGTCACTATTTTGTAGCTTTTCAAACTGTAAATCTATATGATACTTACATAGTGGTCCTGTATGGCTCAGTTGGTAGAGTGTGGCGCTTGTACCACTAGGGTTGTGGGTTTGATTCCCTGGACCACACATATGTAAAAATGTATGCACACATAACTGTAGCCTCTTTGGATAAAAGCGTATGCTAAAAGGCATATATCATTATTACGTCAAGCTACTGTAAATCAATGAGTCGGAAGTAAGCATACACGATAGAATTACATAAAATCATATGGAACTGTAGGATTTTGGGGTACACTACAAAATGTACAGTTGTTTTTCAATTTCATAATCTCCTATTGGCCCCGTTGCATAAAAGTTTAATCAAGAGTTCAATGCTCTGGAGTTACCTTTCCTTACTCATATGCAGTGTTTTGGTATTTCCTCCTCCAAGCACTGTGTTGCAATAGGCCTACGGGGGTTACAGGTCCCGCACTAACCTTTGTGGTGAGCATAATTTCCTTCATATAATTGTGCAAATGTGGCCATTGTGCTATTAATATGCCACAGTATGTGATTTATCAATCTGATTATTCTAGTAAGACACCTAAAATATGATTTACTGCATGAACTCAAAAAATTTGAAATAATTAAAGGAGTCTGTAGTGCAAAAGGTTGTACTGTAAGTCTGGAACTTTCCCCTGTTGAGCCTGCCTAATGACGGGGCGGGGAAGACAAAGGACCCGTCCCGGACCTGCAGTATCTGGGTGAAAAGAACAACAGTGGCGACCCTGCCAAACACCCCACAATATAAAAGGGCATTGTACACATACAACATCAAGTCACACTTTGGATCAGATCTCCTCCTTGTAACATTATTCATGCATTAGGCCCATGTGAACATAACCTCTGTCACAGACTTTGCCAATCTTGGGAGCCGAGGCTGATGTGAACATGGTTGCATTTGCTCTTCCCAAGTTTTTAATTACAAGGATGTTCAGGCATTTCGCTGCAAATTTGATACCTGATGAAAACTGTGTATGTGATAAATAAAATGTGATATTGCAGGAATCTTATTTGCAAAAGTAACACATGGAAATGGTGTTAAAACAAAGTATTGATAGCCATCATCCTTCTCAACCATGAATGCTGTGAGTTAACCACTACCTTCTTCTATGCTGTGTCATGAGCTGCCAGTAAGTCTTGATTTAGAAAGAGATTTGTTTTTCTGCATTAAAGGTTGTGGCGGCGGTTGGCTTGGAACCAACCAAGCACTCTGTCTTTCTGCAGTTAGTTTCGTAAGACAGAATGGCCACAAATGAGCAGGAATTCTGACCGACAGAGGGCCTGTGGGTCAGCAGGAATTTACAGACCTACAGTGTGTAGAGGATTACACTCTCTGGTAGCGTCCCAAATTACACCCTATTCCCTTTACAGAGCACTACTTTTAACCATGGCCCATAGGGTAGTAGTTTACTATACAGGGAATAGGGTGCCATTTGGGAAACATACTTTCTCTCTCTGTAGATAGTGAAATCTGGATCGCATGGCAGACAGACACAGAAACCCAATCCCCAGATCACCTACTTTTTGTGGGCCTGCCCGGCCTTTGAGAGATCGATCAGGCAAGGCATAGCAGGGAGCCTGTGAAGCTGAAGCGAGGGGACATTGTGGTCCCATTGTCGATCTCAGTTCTCTCACTAACCCATTCCCCTTGGCCCTAACTGTGTAGATCTGTAAGATGGAATCAATATAGTGTAATAAACCACCACTACCCTGATTATACCTATCCAGACTGTTCAGATCTGCAAACGTTGAAAGGTTAGGGCCCAGGAGGCAATGTATAGGATTTTTGGGGAAACCTTAACGTAGGGTCAGGGAATACAGTTTAGGTAAAGCTACATGCCAGTTATATCCACATGATGAGTCATGGTTCAGAGTAGCTTGGAATAGTTGGGAGAGCTCTGATGTGGCAATCCTCTCAAAACAACATATAAGCCTGGTGGCATCATAAGAAAGAGGTCTGTTTGGCTTCCAGATTTCAAAAGGACAACAATAACCACAGCCAACAACCAAATGAGAAACACATCTACTGCATGTTAGATTAGCTGCACCATGACTCAAGAGCTTTCTACACTACCAAACGATCAATACATACAGTTGAAGTCGGAAGTTTACATACACTTAGGTTGGGGTAATTAAAACTCATTTCACAACCGCTCCACAAATTTCTTGTTAACAAACTATAGTTTTGCAAGTCGGTTAGGGCATCTACTTTGTGCATGACACAAGTCATTTTTCCAACAATTGCTTACAGACAGATTATTTCACTTATAATTCACTGTATCACAATTCCAGTGGGTCAAAAGTTTACATACACTAAGTTGACTGTGCCTTTAAACAGCTTGAAAAATTCCATAAAATGATGGCATGGCTTTAGAAGCTTCTGATAGGCTCATAGACATAATTTGAATCAATTGGAGGTGTACCTGTGGATGTATTTCAAGACCTACCTTCAAACTCAGTGCCTCTTTGCTTGACATCATGGGAAAATCAAAAGAAATCAGCCAAGACCTCAGAAAAAAAAAAATTGTAGACCACATGTCTGGTTCATCCTTGGGAGCAATTTACAAACGCCTGAAGATACCATGTTCATCTGTACAAACAATAGTACGCAAGTATAAACACCATGGGACCACGCAGCCGTCATACTGCTCAGGAAGGAGACGCGTTCTGTCTCATAGAGATGAGCGTACTTTGGTGCAAAAAGTGCAAATGAATCCCAGAACAACAGCAAAGGACCTTGTGAAGATTCTGGAGGAAACAGGTATAATAAAAGTATCTATATCCACAGTAAAACAAGTCCTATATCGACATAACCTGAAAGGCCACTCAGCAAGGAACAAGCCACTGCTCCAAAACCGCCATTAAAAAGCCAGACTACGGTTTGCAACTGCACATGGGGACAAAGATGGTACTTTTTGGAGAAATGTCCTCTGGTCTGATGAAACAAAAATAGAACTGTTTGGCCATAATGACCATCATTATGTTTGGAGGAAAAAGGGGGAGGCTTGCAAGCCGAAGAACACCATCCCAATCGTGAAGCACAGGGGTGGCAGCATCATGTTGTGGGGGTGCTTTGCTGCAGGAGGGACTGGTGCACTTCAAACTAGATGGCTTCATGAGGATGGAAAATTATCTGGATATATTGAAGCAACATCTTAAGACATCAGTCAGGAAGTTAAAGCTTGGTCGCAAATGGGTCTTCCAAATGGACAATGACCCCAAGCATACTTCCAAAGTTGTGGCAAAATGGCTTACGGGCAACAAAGTCAAGGTATTGGAGTGGCCATCGCAAAGTCCTGACCTCAATCCTATAGAAAATGTGTGGGCAGAACTGAAAAAGTGTGTGCGAGCAAGGAGGCCTACAAACCTGACTCAGTTACTACAGCAGTGTCAGGAGGAATGGGCCAAAATTCACCCAACTTATTGTGGGACGCTTGTGGAAGGCTACCCGAAATGTTTGACCCAAGTTCAACAATTTAAAGGCAACTGCTACTAAATACTAATTGAGTGTGTGTAAACTTGTGACCCACTGGGAATGAGATGAAAGAAATAAAAGCTGAAATCTTAAAATAAAAGTGGTGATCCTAAGTGACCTAAGACAGGGAATTTGTACTAGGATTAAATGTCAGGAATTGTGAAAAACTGAGTTTAAATGTATCTGGCTAAGGTGTATGTAAACTTCTGACTTCAACTGTACACATACACACATAATGTTCCCCTGCCGAGTTCATTGTTCAGAGTTCAAGCTCATTGTTACATTGTACTTACACTGTATTTAGGATTAGGGTGAGGGATATGGTTAGGATTAGGGTTGCAAAGGGTCGGAAACTTTCTTGTAAATTTACGGAAATGTTCCATGGGAAGTGAAGCCCTGGAATTTGGGGAATTTTGCTTAAATTCATTTTAAAAAGTTGACTTATAACACTACATTTTGTGGGATACACATAAGACAATTCTAGTTGTTGTGACATATTTTGGTTAAACTATCCCCAGTTCAATGGAATTGCAACCCTCTGCATGTACAGTGCACTCTTCCATCACATGTACAGCTGATTCTCAAGATCTTGCACACTAATGAGATGCTATTGAGCCCACACTACTACACTGTCTGAGCCAATGACTACATGCTTTCTGGTAAGTTTTGAATGCAATACTGGGTGGGGTAAATATATTTTATATGACATATATATTTTTTGTTAACTAGTAAGTAGTAGCCTACATCAAAGTGTGTTTAAATCATTTCTAACTTGTTAACAATTTCTGTTAGTTTTTGCTACCAGGTGGGTTTTAGCTTGATTGAGCCTGCTATCTGAGGAGTGTTAATTCAACTGTTTCCATAAGTTTCATTTTAAAACATTTATCTTACAAAGGTGTTGTTTAATCTAACTGCTTATCTATTTATCTGTACATGGAAATGTACTTGTATTTTTTTTACAAATGTTTTCTTTACAGGAAAATGCCACGAGCACTATCTGATGTGTGGAGACATTTCACTGCAGCTAATGTAGAAGGAAAAGCTGTGTACATTTGCAAATACTGTGTCAAATCATATGTGAAGAATGCAACAAAGATGCAGAATCATCTGGCCAAGTGCATAAAATTCTCTCAGCACTCACATCAAGCAACCTCTGACAAAAGTCCCTCTACTTCTATTTGAGGTGAAAATGATGAATCAGATACCTTATCGATAATAACAGCTCATGGTCCTCCTAGAATCAGATGTTTTTTGACTCAATGGAGGAACGTAGTTAGAGAAATGCTGATGAATGTCTTGCTCGAGCTGTGTATGCAACTGGTTCACCTCTGATGCTCACAGGCAACGTGTATTGGAAGAGATTTCTGAATGTTCTTCGCCCAGCATACACTCCTCCAACCAGACATGCTTTATCTACTCATTTGCTAGTTGCAGAGTTCAACAGAGTTCAAGTGAAGGTCAAGCAAATCATAGAGAAAGCAGACTGTATTGCAATCATCTCTGATGGGTGGTCGAATGTTCGTGGGCAATGAATAATTAACTACATCATCTCCATCCCTCAACCAGTATTCTACATGAGCACAGACACGGGACAACAGACACACCGGTCTCTACATTGCAGATGAGCTGAAGGCAGTCATTAATGACCTTGGACCACAGAAGGAATTTGCACTGTGAACATCAAGTCTGCTTGCTCTAAAGTGGAGGAGTCCTACCCTCACATCACACCCATTGGTTGTGCTGCTCATGCATTGAATCTGCTCCCCAAGCACATCATGGCACTGAAAACTATGGATACACTCTACAAAGAGCCAAGGAAATGGTTAGGTATTTCAAGCTTTAGCAGCAATCTATCTCACCAAGCAAAGTGAGAAGAATAAGAGCACCACATTGAAGCTGTCCAATAACACCCGTTGGGGTAGTGTTGTCATCATGTTTGACAGTCTCCTGGAGGGGAAAGAGTCTCTCCAAGAAATGGCCATATCACAGTCTGCCGATATGGACAGCCCCATCAAGAGGATCCTCCTCGATTATGCATTTTGGGAGACAGTGGTAAGCAGCCTGAAACTCCTGAAACCTATAGCAGTTTCCATTGCATGGATTGAGGGAGACGATGCCATCTTGTCTGAAGTTCAGACTCTGCTTGCAGATGTAAGAGAAGAAATCCGTACTGCCCTGCCCACTTCACTGTTGCTTCAAGCAGAGGAAACTGCAGTTCTGAAATACATCAAAAGCGTGAAGACTTCTGCCTGAAGCCCATACACGCCGCAGTGTACATGTTGGACGCCAAGTATGCTGGCAAGAGCATCCTGTCTGGTGCATAGATCAACAAGGTCTATGGTGTCATCACTACCATGTTTCGCAACCTTGGCCTGGATGAGGGCAAGGTTCTTGGCAGTCTGGCGAAGTACACTTCCAAGCAAGGCATTTGGGATGGAGATGCAATATGGCAGTCGTGCCAACATATCTCATCAGCCACCTGATGGAAGGGACTTTGTGGATCTGAGGCTCTTTCCCCTGTTGCCTCCATCCTCCTCCAAATCCCACCAACATCAGTCACCTCGGAGAGCAACTAGTCCTTTTTGGGAACACACACACCAAAGCACGCAACAGGCTGACCAATACAAGGGTTGAAAAATTGTTGGCCATCCAGGCAAATTTGAGGCTTTTTGAGCCTGACAACGAGCCATCCTCAACAAGTTTGGAAAATGACAGTGAAGATGAGGCCTCAGAGTCTGATGTTCAAGAGGTGGACATTGAGGAGGTCCAGGGAGAAGACATGGAAGCCTGAGAGGAAGACAACCAAAGCTTTCGTTTCTAGATGAATGTTGAAAACGTTTTGGGGAGATGCCATTCAATATTCCCTTTCTTTTGTTGGTCAGTGAATTCATCCCATGTGAAGAGACAACTGATTTAATTCAAGTTCAAATTAGTTATTTACATTTCTTTTGGAAGGATTTAATAATTTGCAATTATGTATACTTATGATAAGGTTTATGTCTGTCTCCATATGATATGATAAATATATAATACTATTAATTCGCATATATTTCCGTTAATTCCAATTTTTCCCGTTAATTCCCACGGAAAATTTCCACCTCTGAATATTCCCCAAAATGTGCAACCCCAATCTTAGTTTGGATTAGGGTTACTGCAAGTAGTTACACTGTACTTACATTATAGCTACAGTGTAATTTCAAGAGCACCTTCAGACAGTATTCATGATCAATGTACAGAAGAAAAAAAACTGTTGCATGGTTACAAAAATCATTTATTGAAAAAAAAGACAAAATTGCAGATCAAATAAAATGTGAAATTCTTCCAAAAACACAAAAAAGCAACAGCTTATAAAACTCAATTTTATTGGATTCATATTATTCTGTTTAATTTCCAATTTTAACAACAGTTATTAATGTAATAATTGATCTGTAGTTTACAAAATATACAACATTCTAGCCTCAAACTCAACTCAGGACCTCAAAGACAGTTCCTTTGTTTTTTTCCATTGTTCCTCTCTAATCAGTGACTGATTTAGACCTGGGACACTAGGTGGGTGCAGTTCATTATCAGGTAACACAGAAAACCAGCAGTCTCCAGACCTCGTAGGGTAAGAGTTGACCCCTGATCTAGAACATAAGTAAACATCTAAACTGAATTTTAAGGAGCTGGACAACCTATGAATCCATCTTTTGACAGACCAGTCTAGAATCTTGTGGTCCCTATTTTCATGCTTTACACTGGTTGGCTCTTTAAGTCTATCATTCAGTCATTCTGATCAATATTGATAGTACTTCATTTATAAAATATTATAATATTCACTTTTGCTTTCTTTCAACTACAATAGTAATGCCATAAAACATCTAGAGAGACAAGCTCATGTACAGTACTGCACATCAGATCTACTGTTGAATACAACAACAAAAAGCTGTGCATTGGAGCCCCATGCAAACAACATAGAACACTTTGTGATTAAATAAACAATAAAATCATAGCAAATAGTCAGACTTTTTTCCTGAAAATTGAATAAAAGCCCATACCTCTTGTTTGTTACTCATATATCTATTGATTAGTAAACTATTTTACTAAGTCATGGTGATATTATTCACCAATAGTTACACAAACAGAAATGCTTCAAAAATGATTTTGTAATGTCAAGAAAGGATATGTTAGTAGTCTTTTCTCTGAAGATTCAAATAAATATATTAAGAGGCATTATAAATCAAAGAATAAAAACATGTAAAGGTTGAACAACAGCATAGACGAGATCTAAATACCCAGAGCTTTGCAAAATAAACTAAGATGCGTTCGAAATGGTACCCTATTCCTTATATAGTGCACTACTTTTGTCTAGGGCCCATAGGGCTTTGGTCAAAAGTAGTGTACTATTTAGGATACATACCTAATCACCCACCACCTGGAGAGGAGAGTCCCTTGGAGCCAAATTTTGTCATCCTTGGCCGGTGTTACTCATTGCACTATATCAAGGAGTCTGATCCACTGCATCCTACAACATGGAATATATAATATGTAATAATCAAATATAACACTGACAGTAAGACAGCATGAGGCATCAATTCCATGTGGACAAGTATTAAAACGTTTTTAAAAAATAAAATAACAAAAATTATTTCCTAAGATTATTATCATCAGCAAGAGCAGCTAATAAATATTCCAAAGCAACAAAAATTATTGGCACATGCTTTTGTACATTGATTCATCTTTCCAATTATTGCAACTATTAAAGTACAAATAACTGGATACATATACATAACGACAATGATAAATTAAGGTGAAAGATAACATATATTATTTGGCTGCCAATGATGATTCTAATCAGACTGCAAGATGTTCTGGAATCATTCTGGAAGATTCTTTATTGTCCTTGTGAGAGCGATGATGCTGCTTGTATAGTACCAAGTCTACCGTTCACTTGGACTGTTTTTGTGGGGGCATTGACCTGAATAAAATAGATGAAACATGAAAACCAGTGTTATTTTTGTACCAATTAAAAAATACCTGACATTGAGTTAATTAAAGTTAAGAGTTCAGATTATGCAAGAAGTAGACTATTTTGTGAAGAATGGAAGTGTTTTTATTGTATTTGTCTCATTGGTTAATCTAACGGAACAATACATTGCTCAAGCTGCACAGCACCACAGACTGTGGAACTACGTGATGGAACCTTGGTCTCCAGCTAGCACAGAATGTTTCCCAGGAGTTCTTTGTTCCGTCACAGACATGTTGCAACAAAAGACAAGGTGATACTAGGTGAGAAATGGTGGGTAGTCGCCTGGCTGGTGAGTTCCCATGTGAGTGCATGCACAAAAGGTCATTTATGATCACCTCCATTTGCTCTATCTGAAAACGTGGAATTGACAACCTGTAACTTGATGACTAAACTCGCTCCCAATAACGGTCTCCCTCTTTTGTGGTGTTGCTAATGTATTGTTAGTGTGGTATCCTGCAGTACAGAAGATACTCTACCTTCTTCAGGCGCTCAGCTGCAGAGCCAGATCGGATGGCCTCCAGCATTGCATCCCGGGCCAGAGCGGGATTCCCCCCAGCCCCCGGGGGCTGCCCCATCATAGTGGGCTTGGGCTGAGTGGAGGGAGGGGCAGGAGGAGGAGGGAGCATAGAGGGGGGTGGAGGTGGCGGAGGCACAAATGGAGGAGGGGGAGGCATGGCAGGGAAGGCATCACACAGAGCTCTGTTCTCCTCCTCAGTCTTCCTGAACTTGTCAAGCTCCTCTGCAGCCTGGGATATGGTCTGTGGAGCGTAGAGAGGGGAACAATGGCAGTCCAGATACATAGACCCACTTGACGGCTGCTTCCACATGCACGCACGCACACACACAACTTCCCTCTTATACTTTGTTAACCCCAGTGGTTTACTAGGCAGCAAAACAAAGGTTAAAAGGCATTTCAAACAGCTTTGCTCTAAGTTAAGCTGTCGCTAGCCTGGATCTACTTTAGCTCCACCAACTGAATTTAACAGGTAGCTAAGGAATAGAATCAGGAACTCCAATCAAAAATTCCATTATTTTTTATCAAACCTAAATTCCACGTTATTGCCCTGAGAACCTGATTTAGTAATGCACATTTCTGAGATTCCTGCTGGTGAGCTGGGCAGGAACATTCTAGAGCTCACCACATCGGGCCTCCCTCACAACTACACATTTCCTCCTCTCATTTCACCATGGTCCTTACATGAAAACAAACCACATCACATTCAAGAGGAACGCAAATAGACTCATCTATAATAAACATAGTGCTGCTTGTTCTCCTGAAATGAGCTATTCAGTGACATGCAACAGATCCCCTGTGCTACGTCAAGACATTGCAAAACCAATGCAAAACCCCGTCTGGCTCTTGGCTATAGCTTACCTTCCTTAGCCCTGCAGAGTTACTTTGGCCTCTAATGGCTGCCAGTAGCGCACATCGCTCATTCTCTTCCTCAACAAAGGACGATTTCTTCAAAGTGCTGCTTGCACTTGAGTCCGATATCTAGTCCGACAGGGAAAATAGAAACCAAATCCCTACATTACACCCATTATAATTAGCTGTAGACTTCCACTTAAAAAACAAAACAAACAGTGATCTTTGTGAAGTTAGCGTGACGGTCTCTCTATCTCACCTTTCTGAGCCTCTCCTTCCCATCCCCACACTGGATGGCCGACATCAGAGTGGTGTGTAGCGACGTGTCAATCTGGACCGACTTCATGATCACAGGCTTGAACTTCTTCACCGGCCCAAACAGACTGACCTGCTGGGGCTCTGGGAGGTCATTGCTGGCAGCAGCTGCAGCCAATCGCGGTGGTTCAGGCTTCTTTGCCAGGGCTGGATTACCTTTTGGACCTACTGTCTCTGATCTGCTCTGTGCAGGTGGTTGACCCTGCGAGGGCTTGGAGATGGCAGGTACCTGTTTAGTGGTGGATTGTGGTGCTGGTGGTGGAGGTGTAATCGGTGTCTGCTGTCTGGGACTGGGCCTGTTGGACCCATGCTGCTTATTGTTATTGGCCACTGTATCAGAGTCCAGTGACTTGGAGCTCCCTCCTCCACCTCGCAGGGTAGAACTTCTCCTATAACCACTCCGGTCCACTCCTTGCGTCGACTCACCAGAGACTACCTGTTTCTCTGCTGAGAGGTAGTCAGGGTAACATTTAGCACCGGCGTGATAGGATCCAGACCCAGAGCTGCTCTCCTTCTTCACTGTAGTAGATGTACCAGAGGACCGCTGTGGATTTACATGAAAGGATCGACCCTCTTTCTGATAGCCGTAACTGCCAGGTGGCTTTCTCATGGGGTCAGACAACTCTGCTGTTACTTCTTGGATGTTGTCAGCTTTGGCCATGGTGGGCTTCACAGCGTATTTAGCAATGGCAGAAGCTACGTACTGACTGGATGTTCTCCTGGACGGCTTGAGGAAAGAAAGGTTTCTTTTCTGATCTTGGAGAATACCAGTGTTGAATTTCATAGGCTGCTGCTGCTGCACAGGCGTCTCTGAAACTGGAACTGGGGCCTTGCCCTCTGCGTCCTGTGAGACGTCCTTTGTTACCTCAACATCTTTGCATGTTTCCTTAGGTGTCATCTTGGCTACAGGTTCAGAGGCCTTAGGTGTTGCCTTGGCTGCAGGTGGGTCAGAGGCTACGACCCGTGGGGTGGTTTTAGGGACCTCAGGCTCTGGGCTTGGGGTCTTTGTGAAAGGGACAGGCCCTCTACTAGTGAGGACCGAAGGTGCAGAAGTGTCCTGCTTCTCTGTGGAGCTCCAGAAGGCTTTGGCTTTCCCCAGGAGGGGTGAGACGGAGTCATCTTTGTTGATTCCAGACTCAGAGGAACCGCCAAACTTGTTTCGGGCGATGGGCACTTTGACCATGTTACCCTGATCGTCAATTCTAATGGCACCTGCTCTCAGAGTGGCCGTGGCCTCTGCTGGCTTCTGAGGCTGGGTTGCAACTAATGGCTTGGGAGGAATGATGGTGAATGTCTTCATACCGAATCGAGAGACTGGGCTACAGGTGATATTAATTTGTGACTGTGAGGCAGTGTGGCCTCTATAGGTGGGAACCTCTTCCTCAGGGGACTTGGAATGGCTCTCCGGGACAGCGAGAGAGCTGTTGACAGGTGAGGCTTTCCTCTCAGCTCCCTCAGTGGACTCCCATCTTTGAACTTCTACTTTAGTCTTAGAGACCACTGCTGTATGGTCTTTCCCCGTGGTGCCATTGGCAAGCTTCTTCCCTGGTGATTTGAGGCGCTGCGCGGGCTGTGGTTGAGCAGAGCTGACTTTGCTGGAGCCGTCAGACGTACAGGCGTTGTTGTTTTTGTTCTGTATGCCACCAACACTTGAATGATGATGACTGTGGTTCAGGTCTTTATTGTCTGTTGTTTGAGAGCTACTCATTAGTGTGGCTTGGTGATCCGTCATGCTCGGTGTCTCGTAGTCCTCCAGGACTTCATCTATGGCTGTGACCGGGACCTCCATATCCACCACAGACACAGGGATATCATTGCTCTCAGTGGACATCACGTAGGGGTGCTCTTGCATTGAAACCGCATCTATGTGACTTATATCTAGTGGACATGGACAAATGAAAATACATGTGTTAGCCGGCCTCCTTATTGACTATACAACAAATATTTATTTTGGTCCTGTGCATCAATTGTGGTTTCCAGGATGTCTCCAGTATGTCATTCATGTGCATTTGATGGACAATAAAACATGTTCTCTTTGAATTTGTGTTCTACTGAAAGCTCACTTGCTAGATCAGCATCCAGATCAGCCAGAGTCTGGTTGAGCTGAGCGGTGAGCTCTGAGTCCTCGTCATAGATGTCCTTTGTTTTGCCTGCTTTGTCGTTGTGGCTGATATCACTGCTGTGTCTAAGGGAGGAGGGGGTAATACAAGTTAAGTTTTGAACTGTTCTGCAGGTAGCATAAAAGGAGAACTCAAGTTAACTCAAAAATGTGAAAGTTACATTTAGATGATGGTGGAGCCTGCTGCCTTTGAAATATTTATTCATAGTACTTGTGTTTGAGTTTATATTTCTTTCACACTTAGTTCAAGATGTCCACTGAGCATTCCTCTGTTTTATTCATGTGTTTATTTTCTAAACTAAAAAAGGCATGGGGGTTATATCCCTGCTCTTCTTGGCCAAGCCAAAGAGAACCCTCCTCCTGCATACTAGGTAGAGCCTATTTTCCTGAGAAAAACCCCAGAGCCCTCACTTTAGAGGCCAGCAGATTTAAGTGACGCTGCAGACTCTGGAAGGTAGCCCCTTAGCTTCAACACATGTTGACTGCAGTGACTCAGTCAAAAAGCACTGTTGGCGCAGTAAAACAGGCCTTTAAAAACAAGCCGGTGCAGAAACGTGCGAGACGTGAGATAGCTGACTAAATAGTGAGAGACGCGAGGCAGAACTGAGAACTGGGAGCGAGGAGGGAGTTGATAAATCATAGGGAGGATCTGACTCGTTGGTTGACTGGGCCATCTAAGACTAGGTAACCATCCAATGAGAAAATCAGCTTTAGCTAGGGTCTGCAACTAGTAGTAAGTAGTAAGTGCATACGGGTAGGATAACTAAGAATGAATAATTGAAAAGCAGTGCTAAGTGTGCACCCTGAACATTGCCATGATAACGCAATGAGCAGAGCAGGTGAGTGGCAATACAGTTAGAGTACCTGTGTCTGGAGCCCCACGTGGCACAGCCCTCGTCACTATCACTAGAACAGTCCTTGGTGAGGGGATGGATCATGGGGTGAGAGGAGCCAGAAGAGTCCAGGGAGAGGCTCCCGTCAGGGGAGGTAGGGTGAGTGGTGTCGGAGGCCAAGGGGGAGCTGACCAGGCCAGAGTCCTCAGCCATGCCCTCGGAGGCTGCATAGCCCTGATCCTGGAAGCTGCCACTGCTGCCCATAGATAAAGTCTCCTCTTCCTCTGTGTCTGGGGTCTGGGTTCCTGCCACAGAGAGCTGCCGAGAGTGCAGCCAAGCTGGGGTCCGGGTAGAGGGGTGGTAGACATGATCATCATCAACAACAATCATCAGTATTATTTTCAGTATTATCGACTGACAGAAGAAAGCTGTATAATGAATCAAAATAAGCTAATATAGTTAATGTTATCTGTGGTCTATTGATAAGAACAGTTCACAGCAACAGCATGTGCATGAGAAAGGAGGGATGCAGTGAAGGGGAAGAGTGAGATAAATATTATTATACAATGTTAGCTAGACATACATTCAGAGACACACACACACACACACACACACACTTGTGGCTCAATGAAACCTCTACGCTGATGGGCAGGCTTAAACATACCTTATGATCCTGTACTCAGTATTTGCCATGAACGATATTGACATGTTGCATCATATACCGTAGTTCAATGGTCTCCCACTTGGCTTTGGAGCAAAACATTTAGATTGTATAACGTCTCACTTATCATCAAGCCAAAAGCAGGAGCATTAATGTATATTCCATTTCTTAGGTTTACAGTATTATCCAGCCAGCATGCAGAGCACATCACTGAGAAGTCGTTAGAGAGATGATTTAAAGCCCCCTAACCCCTGAGTGACCTTGGCTCCAGTGTGTGTGTGTGTGTGTGTGTCTGTGTGTGTGTGTGTGTGTGAGAGAGAGAGTGAGAGAGAGAGAGAGAGATAGAGAGATAGAGAGCTGGGCCTGTCAACTTCAGGCAGAGCTGTAATGGTGAAGAGAGCCTGTTCCTGGAGATCCAGTGACTCACACAGTGGTCTTCCCAACCCTTTCCCAGCACTGGCTTAGTCATGCCAGCTGCGACCACAGCCAGCACACACACACTCTCCCTAATCACCAGACACACACTGACTTTACCCAAAACAGCCAAAAACACTCTCGCACACAACCTCAAGCACATGCACAGTATATCCCTATCCAAAACAAAATCTTACACAAACATGAACTCATGCTTGCTCCCATCACATAAACCCAAACCATGCACAAACCAAGTCAAGACACTCTGGCAGTAACTCTCTATCTGTGCCAGTAACACTCTCACCCACATCCAGTCATAGACATCTATCATCTCTCTTTCCACAACATACTAAAACACACTAAGCCACATTACCAGCACACACAAAACAAAATCCCAATCACAAATAATTTCCTCATGGCCTCAATAAACAAGTGGTCTTTAAAGTCTTTAATGTTAAATGAAATGATAAAATATTAATGTTTTCATGCTTGTCCATTTCAAGGAAATCCTTGATGTCAATGATCTGTCATGCTAATTTTGCACTTGTGATGATAAACATGTTTTTAAAGTGCTTTTTTGTACAATATAACACAATTAAAAACCCATATGAATGCTGATATTGACAAAGGCACTTAAAGGAGGGCTGAATATCTGGATAGGCCAATACAGAATAGTTATTTATTTCACTCACTAAAAGCTAAAAACATGTAAACAAGAGTGTCTTCTATATAGCTATCATAACTTCTCACCACTGATATGTTGTCGCAGTGAAGCAGCTTCTCACAAACCCACTAATACTAACCAATGTCCCAGGAGTTCATCTCAAAAAAAGGATGAACCCTCCACATAAAAAGTGTAATTGATTTATTGGTCACTCCTTAATGGAGACAACCAATCAGCATGCAGAGAAAAAACAGCCTGGTTTCTAGATACTAACCATTACAAACACTAAGCAATAATATAGAAATCTATACCACCACCATCAAATCATTGATTTGGAGATATCGTATGACTTTCCTTATACCCTCATTTCAAAATGTCTCCATCAATCACTCCACACTCAATACATGTATGGCTATCTCATCTGCACTTAAAACAGCCTACTGAACACACACATTCCTGTCCCCATCAGCCCTCACACATCAATCTCCTCTTAGTTCTCTACTGTACCAACCACTGTATAACTAGCTGAAATACAAAACGGCTTATAGTTTATATTGTATATACAGACATTTATAAAAACAAGCCACAAACACAAGGAAAAGGAAGCCCCATTCCACAATAGAGGGATTTGAAAGCGTAGAGATGGGAAAGAAAGTCAGTTCAAGGGGCAGTTCTAAGAACAGAATAAGAAGGATGGAAGGAGCAGAGGTCCGGCAGGAAGAGACGAAGGTGTAGAAGAAGCGAGGGAGGAGAGGAAGACAGTGAGAGGACGGCAGGCCAGAGAAGTCTGTCTGTCTGTCTGTTCACCGAGGCTTGGAGAACGGGAAACGGACAGGGGCACAGCAGTAGACTGTGGAGGGGAGAGGCAGAGAGAGGGAAAATAAGACATAAGATAGAACTAGGACAGGGTAGATAAAGGTGTTCTGGAGCCCTGGAGAAAGAAGTTGCCGCTATCGCAGCCTGACAACAGAAACATAAAATCACAGCCCTTTACAGACAGCAGGAGATAAAAAAAACATGGGATGAAAACCTCACAGGTTGATTAACGTTGCGTCTTAAAATGGCACACTATTCCCTATATAGTGCATTAGGCCCTGGTCAAAAGAAGAGCATTATATAGAGAATAGGGTACCATTTGGGATACAAGGAACTTTACTGTCACAACTGACTTTCAGCATTGGGCTCAGCTGGCCTATCAGACTGTCTGTTATAAAGGCGGCCTCATAACTGTTTAACTGACTGCAAAGGAGATGAACCACTTGGAAAGCCAGGATAGAATATCCACATGAGCTGGACTACACATTAACAGCCTTGTCTCAGGATGGTAGGTTGGTGGTTGAAGATATCCCTCTAGTGGTGTGGGGGCTGTGCTTTGGCAAAGTGGGTGGGGTTATATCCTTCCTGTTTGGCCCTTTCCGGGGGTGTCCTCGGATGGGGCCACAGTGTCTCCTGACCCCTCCTGTCTCAGCCTCCAGTATTTATGCTGCAGTAGTTTATGTGTCGGGGGGGGCTAGGGTCAGTTTGTTATATCTGGAGTACTTCTCCTGTCCTATTCGGTGTCCTGTGTGAATTTAAGTGTGCGTTCTCTAATTCTCTCCTTCTCTCTTTCTTTCTCTCTCTCGGAGGACCTGAGCCCTAGGACCATGCCCCAGGACTACCTGACATGATGACTCCTTGCTGTCCCCAGTCCACCTAGCCGTGCTGCTGCTCCAGTTTCAACTGTTCTGCCTTATTATTATTATTCGACCATGCTGGTCATTTATGAACATTTGAACATCTTGGCCATGTTCTGTTATAATCTCCACCCGGCACAGCCAGAAGAGGACTGGCCACCCCACATAGCCTGGTTCCTCTCTAGGTTTCTTCCTAGGTTTTGGCCTTTCTAGGGAGTTTTTCCTAGCCACCGTGCTTCTACACCTGCATTGCTTGCTGTTTGGGGTTTTAGGCTGGGTTAAATAAATTTGATTTGAAAACTGTGACACACACAGAGATTGATTTCAACATGTTAGTCATTTAGCAGAAGCTCTGAACCAGAGCAACTTACAGTACATGGTACTGTTCCCCTCTGGGACTCAAACCCACAACCTTGGCATTGCAAGCACCATGCTCTACCAACTGAGCCACACGGGACATTCAACAACAACTATGAAGTTCAGGGAGGGAAGCAGCACTGAAGAAGGAGAGGAGTTAGAGGAAGACATGAAGGTTGGAAGGAGAGTGGCTGGCTGCCGGAGGGAAAGGCAGCCCAATAGTAGAGGTCAGCTGGGATGAAAGACCTACACTGAGGGGCCTCCTCCATGTGGTTCTCTGGTGAGGCATCGGGGGAGTCTGGGTCTGAGGGAGGGGGAGGGTACGGCGGGGGTGAGGGGATGACTAACTGGGGGAGCTCCCGTACTGGGATTCGCAGAGGTTTGAGTGGCACTGGACGCTCAGCACCTAAAGAAAAGGAAGGATGCAGCAACACTGGGTGTTAGAATGAGGGAAATCAATCGGCTTGAGAAAGTTTCATTCAAAAACAAGTTCTGTATGATCATTCAAATAAAATAAAACAGGAAATACAACTGTTAAAAATAATATTGCCTTTGTTCATCATACTGTGCAGAATGAAATTACTTTTTTTGAAAACATTAAACAATAAACAAAATATACAAGGCAATCAATGAATGGCTACATTAACAAATTACTGAAAGCTGCTTATAATGCTTAATGTATGTGGAGAAATTACAGTAAAGCTACTCGCTTGAAGGAAAGCTTCTCAGTGGCAATTGTGTTGCTTGCTGATCAGAGTCTCTAATCAGAGCCCCTTAAACAGAGCAGAGCAGAGATCACATCAGACTCTATGCCCCAGACTCCAGCTAAGGGAGATATAAATGGAGCTTCACTAAACACTCCAGGCCAGGGCCGGACTACCCCATTTGGGGGCCGTTTTAGAAAAACGGATTCGTTTTTTAGGAAAACAGCTAACTTCCTGCATTTCAACACGTTTTGTAAAGCTATTCTACACATTTTGTCATGAGTCTGAGAATATGTTGCAATTGTAAAGCTAATTTCCTGCAATTCCACACTTTTTGTCCTGGGTCAGAGAAAAATGTTGCTGCTTGATAGCTAATCTCATGCTGTTGTTCACATTTTGCCATGAGGCTGAGAGAAAATGTTGCAGTTTTAACCTTTTCACCCGTGAGTTCCAAATATCTCTAACGGTCGCCCCAGCGTGATTTGTTATGCACCCAACGTTAGAATGCACTGTTCCAAAATATGATTGATGCGCAACAGGACAGTTAACCCACACTGCCTGCTAATTATCTATAGGCTGTTTCAACTTGTCAATTTCAAATTATTTTCTAACAACAGTTTGAGTTGAGGTGTGTTCCGCCGCCTCATTAATTCACATAAAAGTAGCCCATTTCACTGTAGCAGACAATTTATGTTTGAGGCTTTACTGAGCCGGACAAACCTCTCTCTTCGAGTGTTTCCACAGATCAAATATGCAGATATTTGCGCAGTCTTACAAACTTTTTCCCCCTGGCACATTTCCTGGCTGGCGCTCGCATTGCCTTCATTGTTGTTTTCCTTACAAATAATAACTTTGGACATGTGTGCGTTCCTATCAAAGTAAGTGCCTTATTTTCTGTATATCGTGTTGTCTTTTCTACTGCAGCATACAGTATGTATGTATTGAGCATAATGTATTTTACAGTTTTATTCATGTTTTCAAGTATTGGTGACAAGTAATGCATTCAGATTATTGCATAGATTGTAATGGACACCTTTGATGTATGTAAAATACTTTTTTGAAGGTTGTACTGATTATGATGAGCTAATGCTAAGCTATTTGCCAGCTATGTGTGATGCCATGTTTGTTGACATTATACAATGCATTCTGGGTGTCACGTAAACATCTGTCAGACAAAATATGTTATAATGAGGAGAAGGAATGGTTCACAAATCTTTCAAGTAAACTTCTGGAATTGAATGAAGGGAAGTGAATGATCATAGACAACATAACCCCTTCAACATGCATACTGCAAACAGACCAAACTCATCTTGCCTCCTCTTATTATCTTTGGTTGACGCGAAAAAACAAAACAGTGTGGCGCACACACTACGCATCGCCGGATTACATTAGATTTTTAGAAAGCGTTTTACAAAATTTTTTAGATCAATGGTGAGCTCACCCTTGATGTGATAAATTGTAAATAGTTATTTCTAGGGGGTTCCAATTCACATTGTGGTTTCTGTTAGCTAAATATGACACTGCTTGTGTTACGTCAAATCTTTCCTCTTTTAGCACTAGGACTAATGTAGCCTACATTTTCCGGTTTGCATGATTGTGTTATGCTGTCGCTACTTCTGTGAATGTCTGAACATTGCATCCAAAAATAAACTGGTCACATTCAGGACATAACTTTGTAAGGACTGTGTTTGTGTAAAATGTCTCTGTGAAAAAACAGTGTGGCCAGCTCAAACGCTGACTGTTGCATCAATCGTAACATCCAGGTGTTTTCAGAACAGTAGGCCACTTGACAAAACAAGAATCTCCATATCTGGTGTTTTATGTAGAAGTGTATAATCACAATTAGTGAACTATAGATTTTCAGAATATTGCCATCTTGGTTTTCCATATTAAAAGGGAGTCTGCTTTGACTCATATCAGTGATCACATACATAGTATGAGCACACAGCGGCAGTAAACTCAGAAACATTCAGAGAAATCTGACAGAAATACTGATGGCAATGGGGGGATTGGAGCTGAACGGCCTGCCACGGGAGTGTAACTGTGTGTTGGTCCTAAATAGCACCCTGTTACTTATATAGCACCACTACTTTTGACCTGGGCCCATAGGGCTCTTGTCATAAATAGTGCCCTATAAGGGAATAGGGTGCCATTTTGGATAAAACCAGTAACAGGCTGATGTAATGGCAGCCAGTGCTGAGCGATGTGAGCAATATGTCAACGTATGCCTCACGCATTCCTTACTCAGCAGCTGATGGACTGCAAGGAGTAGAGCTGGCCGTGGGAGTGACTGACTCTGTGCCTCAGCCCCTTTAGATGATTGACTGTGTTCCAGGTGTGACAGCTAGCGCCACAAAAATATGTACCTAGCTACGGGACTTAACCGCACACAGCAGATTAAGATGAGAGATTCCCTATTGTCAGCACTGAAGATAGCGTAAGACGTGGGGTAAGAAACACACCCTTCAGATGCTAACAGATGATCTGCAGGCCCTTTAAAAACACACACACACACACACACACACACACACACACACACACACACACACACACACACACACACACACACACACACACACACACACACACACACACACACACACACACACACACACACACACACACACACACACACACACACACACACACACACACACACACAACAATGGGTGGGTGGATTGATTGAAACAGCCCCAATTGAGTGGGTTGAAATCTCAGTTTTTTTTCCAGACAGAAAATGTATTTTAAGATGAGAATCAACGATCGAAAAACCACCTATTAGAAATAGAGCCTGAGCCAAACATTTAAAATTGGGTTGAGGGACTGTTTTTTCACTATGATGTGAGAGAGAAGCAGAGCAGAGCAGAGCAGAGCAGAGCGAGAGCGAGAGCGAGAACAGACGAAAAGAGGACAAGAGAACAGACGAAAAGAGAACAGACGAAAAGAGGAAAAGAGCACAGAGGAGCAGTGTTAGAGAGTAGAGAGATATCTGGGTTGCACTATTCCTGCTAACAGAGCCAATAGAGGTTCTTTCTCTCCACACAGTTGGAGAGGCAGGAAACAACTGCGCTCACATACATTATAGAACATAAACAATGATTATATTTAGCCCACAGGGGGTTAAATAAGGGGAAACATTTAAAATCCCTGTAGTACATCATCCCTAATTGATGCATGTCATCTATTTATTTTACAGACTGTACAACCGATGATGTACAACCCATAAATATACAACTTCAGATCAGAACATAATGATTTG
Organism: Oncorhynchus clarkii lewisi; assembly: GCF_045791955.1. Taxonomy (NCBI): domain Eukaryota; kingdom Metazoa; phylum Chordata; class Actinopteri; order Salmoniformes; family Salmonidae; genus Oncorhynchus; species Oncorhynchus clarkii. The sequence goes on along the minus strand of NC_092149.1, from coordinate 24,847,026 downwards.
TTTTGTTATGTTTTGGGGAAGTCTAGTTGTTCTGCCTTGTGAGCAATAGATAGGTCTGTCGGTCTGACAGGGTCTTCCCAGCAGAAGTCTATTAGAAAGGTCTGTGGATCTGACAGGGTCTTCCCAGCAGAAGTCTATTAGAAAGGTCTGTGGATCTGACAGGGCCTTCCCAGCAGAAGTCTATTTGTTCTGCATAGTGTCTTGGGAGTAGCAGAGGGGAGGGAGGCACACCCAGGTCTATAAATCAACTCCCCAGAGCTGTCTGCTTTAAGTGCGTCCACTGCACTAAAAACTTCACCCCTCAACCTCTCTCATCCTCTCCAAGCTAAATAAATCTGGTCCACTTCAACTAGTTTCAAGAAAAGACATGGAGGGTAAAGCAATCGATATAACTCTAGTCTTGTGCACTTTGTTCCCTTGTTAGATTAGGTAGGACAGTGATTATTATTATTTAGGCTGGAGAAATGTCATATTCTACAGTACAGTGCATCAATAGGAATAGCGAGCCCAATAGCAATGCTATTTCACCTGGTTTACTGAGGAAAGATTGTACAAAACGTAAGGCATTCAATCAAATCTGCAGCACTGCAATCCCGGCCAACTCCTGTCCTGTGACATATTTTTTTTTAAAGTTTATGCTGCCTTGGGTCCCTACTGGCTAAATTACTGTACAGGTATCATGTCTACCACCAGTGACTCAGTTCAGGTTCAGGGGAACCCATTATAGTGAAAAGTGGAAGCAAAGGGTGTTCTCCAATTGGGTTAAACCATTTGGGTGAGATCATTAAGGAGCCTACCTAGGCCAGGGTTGTTACACTGTTATATGACTGCTATGACAAACATCTTGTGAGTCAGTGCTCAACATGGTGCAAAGCACGTTCTGTCCCTTCATCTACCTCTGAACACTGACTGGAACAGCCTGCGGGTTGACGGGAGAGAACTCAAATCAGCCTCTTTACATTGACTATATGTGTACTGATGATACTGACCCATGGCACTGTGTCTGTTGTTATCTTTCTCGTCTAGTTTCAGGCCAAGAGCAGACTCTCCTCTGGTCTCCTCCGGTGTGGTGCTGCGGGACGAGTCGGGGGTGGGCTTGGCCTTGTCAGTGCTGCTCCTGGGGGCGGAGTCAACCTTTTCAACCTTGCTGGTAGGGGCGACATTGACCATAGTCTTGCTCCTGGGGCCGGTGTCAACCTTGCTGGGGGCGGAGTCTTGGGAGGAGTCAGCCATGGCAGCAATGTTGATGGGGGTGGAATCAGGGCCGGGCTTGGACACATCAGCCCTGCTAGAGGCGGAATCAGAGTCGGCCATTGAGGTGTCAGCGACAGAGGTGCCGGCGGCGACCCCACTACTGCTGCTGCTGTAGACAGACCCATTGCTCAGCTCAGAGCCAGAGTCCTCCTCCGCAGGCAAGCTGGGGGTAGGCGAGCTGGGGGCTGGGGAGGGAGAGGGGGCCATCTGGACAGAGGTGAGAGGTGCTGGGGTGCTAGGAGCTGGGGTGACAGAGGTAGCAGGGGTAGGAGGGGGTGCCGGGGCCTTCCTCTTCCTCAGTGTACTCTCTGAGTCAGGAGCCCCCTGAGAGAGAGCGAGAGAGAGAGAGAGAATGAGTCATGGGCTTAACAACTCCCCCTAGCCGTGACAATATACCCTATAAATAATTTATTCTTGGACATCTTCACTGCTCATTATCATTATTAAAAGGTGCACCGCGCAAAATCGCGCCGCCATTTCCTGGTTGCTAAAATTCTAATAGTTCACCTAATTTCAATTTATGTTACAAAACAGGCAATCATTGTACTATCTAAACCGATGTGAAATATCTTTTCCATAACCAAAAATATTGTATTTCCAGCTGTTTGAAGCTGGTGTACAAAACCCAAAGTAAAAGATGCAAAAACAAAACTTAAGACTGGGAAGCATAGAAATAGAGCACATAGAACAGATCAAATGCTTATTAGACTTGCTTTCAATGAGAATGACACAACTAACATTTCTATGTGAATTTGGTCAGGTCGCCAAAAAGTTACATATTATTGCTGCCTTATACAACAAAACAATGTGTAACTCATTTAATCTCAACATATCCTCTGATCCTTCACTGATCCTTTACAGGAAAAAACATAAATAAAAAACAATGAAAATAAAAACAAATATTTACTACACAACAAACATAAGTGGATAGAAACTAAAGAACAATAAAAACTGAAACACTAAAAAAAGCATCCTAAGGAAAAGGTGTGTTTTAAGATCTCTTTTAAATATGTCCACAGTTTCAGCCCACCTCATGTTCTCTATCAGGCTATTCCAGAGGCTGGTGGCATAGTAACTAAAGGCTACCGCTTCATGCCTCTTGGTCCTAGGCTTTGGGATAATTAAAAGGCCAGTGCCAGAGGACCTGAGGGACCTACTGGGTAGATAACTCAAAAGCATGTCTGACATGTACCGAGGTGCACAATCATGGATTGATTTAAAAACCAATAGAAGAATATTAAAATTAATTCTAAAACTCAGAGGCAGAGACTTTAAAACGGGTGTAATGTGAGCTCTCCGTCTGGTCTTGGGCAGTACCCATGTTGCAGCATTCTGTATGTTTTGCAGTTGACCAGTGACTTTCTTGGCCAGACCAGACAGGAGAGCATTACAGTAGTCAAGCTGCTTGTAACAAAAGTATGGATGAGTCTCTCTGTATCAGCCTGAGATAGAAACGGTCGCACCTTTAGCAATGTTCCTCAGGTGGTAAAAAGCTATTTTGGTCACATTCTTAATGTGTGATTTGAAATTTAGATCAGAATTGAACATGACCCATAGGTTTTTTTATTACCTGGTGTTTTCTTTGTTGCCCGTGAATCTTATTTGACCATAATGTTGTGCGTGACCTAAAGCTTTACATTGATCAAAAAAGGTGTTGTGTGAGTTTGGGCGCATAAGCCACATCTCGAAATAGTTGTGATAGGAGAAAACTGAGGATGGATAAACAACACTGTAGTTACTCCACAATACTATTCTAGTTCACAGGTTGAAAAGAAGGAAGCCATTACAGAATACAAATATTTCATAACATGCATCCTGATTTCACCAAGGCAATAAAGTAATAAATACGTCAGCCACATTGCTTCTGGACACAATGCCCCACTTAACCCGGAAGCCAGCCACACCAATCTGCCTAGAAGGCCAGCATCCCGGAGTCGCCTCTTCACTGTTGATGTTGCGACGGGTGTTTTGAGGATACTATTTAATGAAGCTGCCAGTTGAGGACTTGTGAGGCGTCTGTTTCTCAAACTAGACACTCTAATGTACTTGTCCTCTTGCTCAGTTGTGCACTAGGACCTCCCTCTCCTCTTTCTTTCTGGTTAGGGCCAGTTTGCACTGTTCTGTGACGGGAGTAGTACACAGCGTTGTATGAGATCTTCAGTTTCTTGGCAATTTCTCGCATGGAATAGCCTTAATTTCTCAAAACAAGAATAGACTGACAAGTTTCAGAATAAAGTTCTTTGTTTCTGGCCATTTTGAGCCTGTAATTGAACCCACAAATGTTGATGCTCCAGATACTCACCTAGTCTAAAGAAGGTCCGTTTTATTGCTTCTTTAATCAGGACAACAGTTTTCAGCTGTGCTAACATAATTGCAAAAGGGTTTTTTAATGATAAAATAGCCTTTTAAATTGATAAACCTGGATTAGCTAACACGACGTGCAATTGGAACACAGGAGTGATGGTTGCTGATTGTGGGCCTCTGTACGCCTATGTAGTTATTCCATTAAAAATCAGACGTTTCCAGCTACAATAGTCATTTACAACATTAACAATGTCTACACTGTATTTCTGATCAATATGATGTTTTTTTTTTTAAATTTATTTATTTATTTTTTTGAATTTTACCCCTTTTTCTCCCCAATTTCGTAGTATCCAATTGTTGTAGTAGCTACTATCTTGTCTCATCGCTACAACTCCCGTACGGGCTCGGGAGAGACGAAGGTTGAAAGTAATGCGTCCTCCGATACACAACCCAACCAAGCCGCTGCTTCTTTAACACAGCGCACATCCAACCCGGAAGCCAGCCGCACCAATGCGCCGGAGGAAACACCGTGCACCTGGCCACCTTGGCTAGAGTACACTGCGCCCAGCCCGCCACAGGAGTCGCTGGTGCGCGATGAGACAAGAACACCCCTACCGACCAAGCCCTCCCTAACCCGGGCGACGCTAGGCCAATTGTGCGTCGCCCCACGGACCTCCCGGTCGCGGCCGGTTACGACAGAGCCTGGGCGCAATATGATGTTATTTTAATGGAACAAAAATGGCCTTTTCTTTCAAAAACAAGGACATTTCTAAGTGAACCCAAACTTTCGAACGGTAGTATATATATATATATACATATTTTATTTTTTTGCTAGGTAGTGTTAGCTTGCGCTAGTCGGCTGTACCTGCGCCAAAACGCGGTATTTTTCATCCTATAGCTTGTTCTCCATCTTCTTTTTAAATAGTGAGTCAAAATGTTTTCAGCACTTTTATTTCCATGACTGATAAAAACATTTTCTCATGCTCTCTCTTGTCTCTCTGCAGCAGACATAGTGAACATCAATTCGCAATATCAAATTGCAATACTATAGAATCATGATGTTGTGATAAATTCTGCAACCACAGTGAGAATTGCAATACATATCGTATCGGCACCTACGTAATCGTGATAATAGCGTATCATGAGGTCCCTGGCAATTCCCAGACCTAATTAAAATGGGTCAACACCTCCTTATATCTTCAACAAATTTTCCCCCTGCTACAAACTATCTGTACTACTACTACTGTCATCTGTCTGCATGTCAACTGGTGAGCTGTTTATGAACTCAATGACCCAGGCCTCCAGTACAGAGACCTTAGATATGGAAAGACAGCACACGTTCTATCCTTCCAAATGGCATCCTCTGTGACAGCCCTGGGGCTGCCCATGCTACCTCCATTGTAAAGTAGTCATCCAGAGCCCTTTATCTTCATGGCAGAGACAGACAGCCATTACCCTGGTATTACTATTCACACTCTACCACTGACAGACTGTAACTCCCCATGCTTCCTCATCTTACATGCTCCATTAGATCCACAAAGTTGACCTGACACAACTCACTGTCTCAAAACTATCCAGTAAACGTATGGTCCAATGAGAAATATTCATCACTCTCTAAAGTGTGTGTGCAAATGGTTTATATTGCAGGCGTTATGCTTCCAACATATATATCAGATTTAGACGGGAGCTAAACCATTGCCATGCAGGGTTATTAAATATACTAAGCAAGGAAAGCTTTGGTCTCCATTTGGCCAATCTTATGTACATGTTCCCCAGACTTAAATTGGCTCCTCTAAATCCCAAAGCACACCACTCAGCCACTTTAAACAGTAATCCATAGCTGAGCAACACAATCAATTCCCCTGGTATGTTTACACTCCAGTACAACTGTAGTATGGAGCATTCATAGAGAATGGCCTGATTACAGCCTGTGAGAGGACGCCGTCGCTTCGTTCAGCTGCACTGTATTGTCTTTCACTCTGAAGAGCAGCCAATCAGTCACACACGTGCACCCACATGGTCATGCACACATACATACTCACTCATACTCACACTCTCACTCCATTACAGCTTCAACTTTGCCCCACATGCTATGGTATGCCAGAGACCGACAAGTATGAACGGTTGTGTGATGGTGGAGTTGGTGGAGGTGCATACACAGTTCAGGGAGTTTACGCAACTCAACCTCTGTAAAGAAGTGCAAGGTGGCGGGCAGTAAGTAACACAGCGTTCCAACCACAATGACTCAATCCCAGAGAAACACCACATGCCTTTTCTTAGAATATAAAAATAAAAAGGACATTGACTTACTTCAACCACGTTCAAGGAATAAAAAAATAAAACGTTTTGACAAATCATTTATGGCTTGTTGCTACTTTCATCGCAATTTCGAGCCTGAGGTGATTTTCCATGAGCCATGCCCAAACTGCTGTGCACTCTCTCACCCAGTCAGACTTGCCTACCTACCACTTGCACAACCCATCTCCCAGCTCTACTAACTCTATATCACAGACTGTATCAAATCACATTGACTATACACTGATGTGCTGCCACTCAATGCTGTCATTCAGTCAAATATTTCTATAGCTTTTCTACCCCCTAATCCTGCAGGAATGCTAGCCCACTCCTTAATGGTTGACTTGGTCTATGTCCCAAATGGGACCCATAGTGCACTACATTAGACTAAAGCTCTATGGGCCCTGGTCAAAAGTAGTGCACTATTACGTGAATAGGGGGATGCAGGCTCAGTCCCCTGGCTGCCAAAGCTCCAGCTTTTGAATGACTCAACACAGCACACCACTCCAGAGCTGGCACAGTGAATTTAGAGGCACTTTATGGTCAGACCACACACACACAGAAAAACGGGCACGCTTGCTTACACACACATCTGTAAGTACGTGCACACACATACACCCATTTGAAGGTAAAAGTATATCAGTGCTCATGGCATAAGTCCACTTCAAATAGAGAGCCAATGTACCACTGTAGACAAAGTGTGGACTACTCTGCCAACTGTAGTGAAAATATTCCATTATATCTTTATCAGTGCTGGATATGACTTTGTCTGCTAAAGTTAAGATTACATTCCAACATAAAACCACAACAATGATAGGTTTTTTGTCTTTCTTTTAGGCACAAAACAATTCTTTCAAAAACTTAACTGTGAGACTAAGATTTGGAAATAATAATGATTTAAATGTGAACATAAACACAAAACACAGCTCCAAACAAGACCCATTATCTCCAACAGGAGGAGAGAAGCTCATTAGAGCCAACATAACATGGTGAAAAAACAACATTCCCCACAACATTTCTGTGAGAAGACGCCACCACTACTTCATTAGATTGACACACACACACACACACACACACACACACACACACACACACACACACACACACACACACACACACACACACACACACACACACACACACACACACACACACACACACACACACACACACACACACACAGACAGACAGAGAGAGAGATGGTAGACTACACAGTTCCAGTGGGCTGTTTGTTTTGGCATTAGGGGCCTCTTCCTTTGTTCCTGAGAACGCAACGTTTTCTTCCTTAGGAAAGAGGAAAGGAGCATGACAGAGAGACTCCCAAATGGAACCCTATCCCCTATATCAGTGTTTCCCAACCCTGGTTCTCGAGTACCCCCAACAGAACACTTTTTCATTGTAGCCCTGGACAAACACACTTCATTCAACTCATTGAGGTCTTGATGATTATTTGACAAGTTGAATCCGGAGTGCTTGTCCAGGGTTACAATAAAAAGTGTGTACTGTTGGGGGTACTCGAGAACCAGGGTTGGGAAACACTTCCCTATATAGTGCCCTACTTTTGACCAGGGCTCTGGTCAAAAGTAGTGTACTATATAGGGAATGGGGTGCCATATGGGACACACACTAAATCTGCACTCAAAACTATTAGAGCTGCCCATGCTTCTGTTTGCCACTTATTTTAAATCACACTGTTCCACAGCAGAGCCTGTCCCACTGAAACATTCCCAGTGTTGCCTAATACATACACTAGCAAGTTTGCATGAAGTGAAACAACACAACCTAAAATAAACTGCACGGCCTTAAGTGATAGAAAATAATTTACAAAGTAAATAGAGGTTGTCAGCAGATAGGCTGAAAAACCAAGGTAGGCCCCTAGAATAGTCCAATTCAGAGAGGCGTTGAGTAAGTTAAGGCTTCCACACCAACCATTCTCACTCTAACTCAAAGTGTTCTGCAGCCACATGGTTTACTTGTGTAGCAATCATGTAGGCCTAACTGAGGGATTGCAAACATATGACTCAGATCACAAGCTTCCTCTTAAAGGAATCATGTGTGACCTTCAAAAAGTGTGACCTTATACAGAATGTGGAACATTTTAAAACACTACTGATTAAAACCTTCATGGAGGATTCCCCACAAATTCAATAAAAATAAATAAAAGGACCACAACTATTACTGAGAATGGTACCATCAGCCCAATGTAGAAATATCCAAACCTTGCAAATTTGTAAACAGACAACTTGTATCTTGCTAAAACAGATTAAAACGGTAGGCTACATTAAAGTGGATTAAAATCGCTGCAGTACAAAAGCCAATGACGGATTGCTATGAAAGACTAAACCGCTCTTGGTTCAAATTATGACATCTCCCTAAGGAATGGTTTATGCAGGTAATGCTAGCCATCTCAATCAATCACACTTAGCCTGTGCTGCCAGCTATCCCCCTGATGGGATGGAGTCTGAGGTTACGTCCCAAATGGTACCCTATTCCTTATATAGTGCACTACTTTTGACCAGGACCAATAGGGATACTGCCTCAGGCTGTACTGCTCAGGGGCTGCTTGGCAGGTCCACCCTGAAAGCAGAGCCAGGAGTCGATACATCAACATCACTAAGAGCCATGCTGCAGAGAAAAACAGAGTATATTCAGTAGGCTCCATGACATTTGTACCGTTGATTTAAATACTTGAGAACAGATCAGGTCAACTACCGAGATTCATAGAAGAATAACACTCCTTAGAGTAGGATTGGAAAGTTCTGGTGACTTTCCCAAGATTCCCAGGTTTCCTAGAAATCCTGGTTGGAAGATTCCCACCATCAGGAGAAAAAAAGGAGCAAGGAATCTGGAATTCTCCAACTAGGATTTCTGGGAAAACCTGGCTATTTTGGAAAGTTACTGGAATTTTGCAACTCTACCCTGGAGTGAGCAGATTGAAGCCCCCAAAAAGGGAACCATATATGTCTATTAGAAATGTGTTGAGCGTGTACTGACTATATTGATCATGTACAACACTGTGTTCCTACAGTAGGCTCCAAGTCTCTTAGACCAATCACTATTCTAACCTAACCCCCTTCCCTTTCAGTGGTCTTCTGAGTTTTTTTTGTTGCCCGCTTTGAGGACAATACAGTGCCACTGACACGGCCCGCAACCAAAACATGCGGACTCTCCATCACTGCAGCCGACGTGAGTAAAACATTTAAACGTGTTAACCCTCGCAAGGCTGCAGGCCCAGGCGGCATCCCCAGCCGCGCCCTCAGAGCATGCGCAGACCAGCTGGCTGGTGTGTTTACGGACATATTCAATCAATCCTTATCCCAGTCTGCTGTTCCCACATGCTTCAAGAGGGCCACCATTGTTCCTGTTCCCAAGAAAGCTAAGGTAACTGAGCTAAACGACTACTGCCCCGTAGCACTCACTTCCGTCATCGTGCTTTGAGAGACTAGTCAAGGACCATATCACCTCCACCCTACCTGACACCCTAGACCCACTCCAATTTGCTTACCGCCCAAATAGATCCACAGACGATGCAATCTCAACCACACTGCCCTAACCCATCTGGACAAGAGGAATACCTATGTGAGAATGCTGTTCATCGACTACAGCTCAGCATTTAACACCATAGTACCCTCCAAACTTGTCATCAAGCTCGAGACCCTGGGTCTCGACCCCGCCCTGTGCAACTGGGTACTGGACTTCCTGACGGGCCGCCCCCGGGTGGTGAGGGTAGGTAACAACATCTCCACCCCGCTGATCTTCAACACTGGGGCCCCACAAGGGTGCGTTCTGAGCCCTCTCCTGTACTCCATGTTCACCCAGGACTGCGTGGCCATGCACGCCTCCAACTCAATCATCAAGTTTGCGGACGACACTACAGTGGTAGGCTTGATTACCAACAACGACGAGACGGCCTACAGGGAGGAGGTGAGGGCCCTCGGAGTGTGGTGTCAGGAAAATAACCTCACACTCAACGTCAACAAAACAAAGGAGATGATTGTGGACTTCAGGAAACAGCAGAGGGAGCACCCCCCTATCCACATCGATGGGACAGTAGTGGAGAGGGTAGTAAGTTAAGTTCCTCGGCGTACACATCACAGACAAACTGAATTGGTCCACCCACACAGACAGCATCGTGAAGAAGGCACAGCAGTGACTCTTCAACCTCAGGAGGCTGAAGAAATTCAGCTTGTCACCAAAAGCACTCACAAACTTCTACAGATGCACAATCGAGAGCATCCTGTCGGGCTGTATCACCGCATGGTACGGCAACTGCTCCGCCCACAACCGTAAGGCTCTCCAGAGGGTAGTGAGGTCTGCACAACGCATCACCGGGGGGGGGGGGGCAAACTACCTGCCCTCCAAGACACCTACACCACCCAATGTCACAGGAAGGCCATAAAGATCATCAAGGACAACAACCACCCGAGCCACTACCTGTTCACCCCGCTATCATCCAGAAGGCGAGGTCAGTACAGGTGCATCAGAGCAGGGACTGAGAGACTGAAAAACAGCTTCTATCTCAAGGCCATCAGACTGTTAACAGCCACCACTAACATTGAGTGGCTGCTGCCAACACACTGACTCAACTCCAGCCACTTTAATAATGGGAATTGATGGGAATTGATGTAAAATATATCACTAGTCACTTTAAACAATGCTACTTAATATAATGTTTACATACCCTACATTATTCATCTCATATGTATATACTGTACGCTATATCATCTACTGCATCTTTATGTAATACATGTATCACTACCACTTTAAACTATGCCACTTTGTTTACATACCCTACATTACTCATCTCAAATGTATATACTGTACTCGATACCATCTACTGCATCTTGCCTATGCTGTTCTGTACCATCACTCATTCATATCTTTATGTACATATTCTTTATCCCTTTACACTTGTGTGTATAAGGTAGTAGTTTTGTCATTGTTAGGTTAGATTACTCGTTGGTTATTACTGCATTGTCGGAACTAGAAGCACAAGCATTTCGCTACACTCGCATTAACATCTGCTAACCATGTGTATGTGACAAATAAATGTGATTTGATTTTTTGAGTTCATTAATGCCATCTCATCCAAGAGATAGTTGTTGACATTATTCCATTTTTTTTACAGAAAACTTTTGTCTCATTTGTTGAACCCTCAACCTCACCTGTGCTCTGACTATGTACAGTAACATTGGCATAAAGAGCCTGTCAAGCTGATTTCATGCCTGTCTGCCTCTGGAAACACGACACCCCACTTATACATATTTGATATTGTGCCACCAAAACACACCTTATCCACTGCTGCATTATTACTGCAATCTCAGAACCAAAACCAGCGTTTATGTTAACAGTCTGTCTGTCACTAGAGACTACTGTTGCATAAGCCTGAGTCTGATGTTACCTTTCCAGCATGCCAAACAGGCTTACACAAGTGTGCCTGCCTGCCTGCCTGTGTAAAACCTATTACCAAACCCTGAAGCGGACAGCTCAGGATGACAGGCTAGGCCATGTCACAGAAGGCATTCTAAACATGACCTCTTACATGCTGACCACAGCGCTCGTGCCACATGTGCAAGCGCTGCAATCATTGCAGCCACAATGTTCACGCGTGTCAATGGGCGTCTGCGTAGCCAGGCGCTAAAATAATAAAACTTGGTTCTATTTGTGACGTGTGATGTGCTGCAAGTCCCGCCTCTCCCATCTCATTGGTTTTTAGGAGCATATGTGTGGGTGATTGAACATGGGTGATTGAAATATGAACTGAGGTTCACACTCCAGTGCAGTTGGTGGTGGTAATGCACATTAAAGTTGGTTGTCAACCGCCATATAAAGTCCAAAAAAGAAGAGGAAGCCTGAAGGAGGAGAGATTACTGGAAACACACTTTTACCCCTTTATCTGTGGATTAATTGTCAGAGTAGAGGACCTTGTGCATTTCAGGTAAAATAACAACCTAATGTTTATATCCCAGGACAAATTAGCTAGCAACAGCAAGCTAGCTAGCTAAATTGACATCAATGTTTAATGCTTTTCAACATGTCCCCAAATTAATATAGTTGGTTCAGAGTTTTTGATATTTCAACCTGCGTGTCCTGATCTAGTGTGGGTGGACAAAATCAACATGCGCGCAACGTCGCACACGTGCATGTGCCGTATCGTCAACATGTTGCCTACTCCTGTCCAAAACATAATGTCAGCTAATTGCCTAATAAAGGCTTTAAACACTCCTTCAGCACAACATGTTAGATGTATACAGTACCAAATTGCACCATATTCCCTTTGAAGTGCACTATAAAGGGAATAGGGTGCAATTTGGGATGTACACATTTTTTTTGTCTTGACCCCAGATAAACCCAGTTGGCTATTTGATTGAATAAGGCCTTGAGCTTGACTATTGATTGTAAATTGATACTGTACTGAGATCAATAGAGGGTTATAACTAGTGATGGGAGGGGGGGTTGATACAGTTACCAATCGGATGTTGTTTTTGACAATATTGCAATATTATTTTTGTGCTAGTTGGATGTACCTGCACCAAATCTCCAGTATTTTCTCCATACCTTGTTCTCCATCTTCTTTTAAATTGGAAGCCAATTTGTTTTCAGCTCCTTTATTTCCATGACTGATCAACACTTGTTTTCTCATGTCTCTCTCTTGTCCCTCTGCAGCAGACATATGGTGAGAAATATGTTTGGAACAATGATTTGATCTAAAATCACAGTATTGAATTGCAATACATATACAATCGTTAGAGTCGCAATGCATATTGCATCGGCACTTAAGCATCGTGATAATATCGTATCGTGAGGTCTCTGGTAATTCCGAGCTTAACATTCTTAGAAAAAAGGTTGGTTTCAGGGAGAACCCTTTTTGGTTCCATGAGAATTTGAAACCAAAAGGATTCTACCTGGTACCAAAAAGGGTTCTTCAGAAGGTTATCCTATGGATACAGCCAAATAACACTTTTAGGTTCTACATAGCACCTTTTGCTATATAGAGTGTAGTCATACCGCAGGGGAACAGATTGTCATCACTACAACACTAGCCATCCTACCAGTAGCTCAGGCTCATGGAAAGGAGACCTAAGAGCAGCCATCCCGTCCCTCAGGCACTCTGTCCTCATCTGATCTCTCTGTCCTTGTCTAACCCTCACAAAAGGGTACATCGGGCCCATGTGCCTCAACATGCAGCCAGCCATCTTCCAAACACAACGCTTTGTCTCATCCGTGCTAGCGAGTCACGGCACAGCTAGTGTTGCTTATCTCTGGGTGAACGGACTGATAAAGACGTCATCAGTGTGGTGTTTCTGAACAGTGTCTAATACCCTTTTCAGACATATGGAATGTGGCGCCTTGAAAGCGCCTCGGCTACAGCATGTTTGTTTGTCTGCAACGGTACGCTATGGCTTTTTAAATGCCGACACGAAAACCTTCTCGAGATAGCTTCAATGCACCACTGAACAGGCATTTTACTTGTCAATCAAATAATCTCGAGCTGCCTGCATGCAACCTGGCTGCCTGCGTGCAGACCACTCTACCCTAAAAAAGTATGTTAAAGTTCATTAAATACCATGATTTACCAAGACATTTAGTCAAAAGAAAACACATCTAGCTACCCTACCATAAAAGACCGCATAAAAACAACACAACTGCACATCAATCAGCTGCGTTTATTGTCGTCAGGGAAACAATACTGAACGCTTCTGATGTGGCTCTTAATTTAATTGTCTGAAAGGATATCAATTGTCGCTATAAAGGGTATAATAACAGACAGCGGAGAGAAAAAAAACCTGGGAGCCACGACAACATAAACCCAAATTAAATCCTGATTGGAAGAACAGCGTGAGTAGTACACAGAATACTGTGTGGACACCTTATGCTTCTCAACAGGAGTCGGTGTCCAAATGGCACCCTATTCCCTACATAGTGCACTATTTTTAACCAGAGCACTATAGACCCTGGTAAAAAGTAGTACACTATATAGGGAATAGGGTGGCATTTACAATGTAATCCATTTCACAGATTAAGCAGTGTGTTCCTGTTAGTAACGGTCACTATGACCACAACACACAGTTCCAGACAAACCCCATTCGCTCCAACAGGAGGAGAGAAGCCCATTAGAGCCAACAAAACATGGTGAAAAAAAAAACATTTCCCACAACAACACCACGAGAAGAGAAATAACACTACCACTATTGCTATTAGATCCACAAATAACACAAGGAGATTAAAGGAAATGTTTAGCCAATGTTGCAATAATTGATATAAACACAGGTCACCATGACCTGAAGTGTGTGTGTGTGTGTGTGTGTGTGTGTGTGTGTGTGTGTGTGTGTGTGTGTGTGTGTGTGTGTGTTGCCCTCTCACCTGGTAGGCCTCCAGTGTGTAGCAGCCCTGGCAGGGTGTGGGGGCCGGGGGGGCCCTCCTCTTCTTAAGCTCTATCCTGGGGGACATCCTGGAGATGTTCATGACGGACTGGGACTGGCCCAGGGTGCTGGGCCGCGCCTCCACACAGGGCACGATGGACACCGTGGACAGGCCCTGGAGGAGGAGGGAGAGAGAGAATATAAAAATACACACACACACACACACATATACCTGCATGTACACGCACACACATACACAATTATAAACACACGGAACAGAGCTACATATGAACTGAGTGGCATTTAAAGGTCAGATAATTCTAAATGGTCTCAGAAACCCAAAATCACAAGTTGATATGGTAGACAGTGGAAATGTCAAGGGCCAGTCCTGGGTCATGCCCTTTATTCACTAATGCTAAATCCCAAGTGGCACCCTATTCCCTATGTTGTGCACTACTTTTGACAAGGACACATAATACTATATAGAGAATAGGGTGTAATTTGGGACTCCGACTAACAAGGGCCAAGGACTGAATGTAAAATATCTGCAGAGCTTCATCATGGCCTGTTATTGCAGTGGTACATTAAGCTAAAGCAAAACTTAGGGTTGGGTCTGTCTCCAAGAAACAACAGTCTAGTCTGCAAGAAGAGGCTCTCAGATCCCTGCTGAATCAGGATGCTTTGTGACAGTTGTGACAGCTGCAGTCAGCTTTATTACCATTCTGTAGCTACTTCGCCTCGCTAATACACCATCTGTCTGTCTGAGAGGGATGCTGCTGAGCAATGGGGGATGATCAAAGAATGATCAAAGGCTTTCCTAAGCATCTGAAACTTAGCCTGGTCCCAGATCTGTTAGCACTGCCTTTCCAACTCCTACTGTCAATGTCGTGCCAAGTGATCATAAAAAGGAGTTGGCAAGACAGCACAAACAGATCTGGGTACAGGCTATCTGAAATGTTCTAAGCTTCTGTATCTTTGTACTGTAGCACAACTAGGAACAAAGATATGCATCTTTAAACGATGGTGGGGAGGTTTAAAGAAAGGAAAACATTAAGTCAAAATGACACAGCATTTCAGACCATTCCTGGGCAGAGGATCAAAGTAGTCATGAAAAAAAGTTAAAATGACTAAAACATTCAGTTCTAGTCATTAGAGGTAATCAGTGAACCAAGCACTTCTCACAGTGGGGAGAATGAATGAAAAATGTGCAGGAGGGAGAGAAAAGTACTCAAAAGGTATTCAGACCTGGGTGTAAATAGTATTTGTTTTCTTTCAAATATTTTTCATAATTTGATTGAGTCTGCCTGGAGTGCCAGGCGGGCAGTGTTTGAACTTTTGGGACTATTTCATTGGTTCCATTACACCAGGCAAGCGCAATCAAACTATTCTAGTCTACTAAGGAGAGGCAGCGTGGCTTTGAGGGAGATGTGAGTTGCCAAATGCTTGCATATTGCATAAGCTTGGAAAAGCAGACAGAGCTACTATACAGTAATGTAGAGCAAAGAGAAAAATATGTATGTAACAGAAACCTAGCTGGAGTCTTAAAATCCTGCAGTAGATTTACTGCTGCCCCGCTCTAAGAAAACAGAGCCTGGATCAACTAAGTCGACACCATTCATCTTTATGACCTTCACATCCTGTTTAACTTTGATCTTCTCTTATCTTAAGACACGTGCCTCTCCCACCTACTAGATCATCCTGACTAAATAATATAACATCTAGCAGATGCTTTTATCCAAAGAGACTTACAGTCATGCTTGCATACGTTTTACGTATGGCTGGTCCCAGGAATCAAACCCACTCTCCTGGCATAGCAAGCGCCATGCTCTACCAACTGAGCTACAGAGAACCACATGATTCATACATGGGCATAATTGCATCCCAAGGATAGATGCCATGGCATACTATACACAGTGCATTAGTCAGCTTTACTCTATTCCCTTTTGTTGGATGCTGCCTATATATAGGCTACTGTACATATACATGCAAATATTCCAGTAAATCCAAAGCCTCAATCTTCTGCCGGTTGATCCCATGCCACTAGAGAGAAAGGGCCCGAAATGCATTTTTAGAAATCAGACAGCGTTCAGCAGGGACTGGGGAGGGATTCTTGGCCAGCGGCCAACCCTCTCCTCCCCTGATGAACTTTTCACACTGCGCTAATGTGTTCATGGAGACCTTTTCACATGAAAGTGAGAGTGGCTAAACTGTTAATATTCCAGCTCACAGTCCCTCAGTACATCCACGGCATGTTCAATTATGAAAGACCCAATAAAAAACATGAGCTGGCACACACCCAGAAAAATTATTTTGCGTGGAGGTGCTGACTAACGGCGAATACACTATAAAAATAACTCACACTCCATATATAAACTCCCAGTAATTTATTGGGTAAATCACCAACGTTTCGGCATCACTGTGCCTTCAGTGTAATGTCATGAATACTTGAACCAGGTTATGTAGACAAACAGTGCAACCAATGACAATAGTGAGGGGTGTGTCATAATGAATATGTTAATTAGAATGAATTGAGTGAAACTGTTAAAAAAACAGTAGTTTATGGCATATAAAATATATGTGGCTATTGTTATCATATGCAAACATAATTGAATATTGCACACAATATTAGCATCAACATAAATTATTGATTAATTCAATTTCACATATTTAATTGTTTCTGATTTCAGTTGTATATTTTTTACATGTAATATTTTGGTTCAACCTTAATGCATAATAAGCATCATCATCAACAGCGGGAACAAATTAGGTGTACGCTGATAAGCTGTAGAAAGAATATATACAATTATACGACTTGTTCATAAAAGAGAGAATTGTTCATAAGGGCCTGAGATCAAAGTCAATATTCAGACCACGTGGGGTCAATGTTTTTAGATAGGATATCCAGTAAGCCTCCCTTTGTAGTAGTAGGATCTCCATGTTAACTCCTCTCCTTGGTAGAGCAACATGCTCAATGCCTGTGTATTTGAGGGAGGAGTGTGGCTAAACTGTTAATATTCCGTCTCTCTGAGAGTCCCTCAGTACATCCACTGCATGTTCAATTATGAAACACAAGCACACGTTCCAAATTTAGGGAGAGACTACGGTAACTTTGAATTGGGATCCGTGCTGTTGCTGTACTCAGCTGTTGGAACGGAATGTTCCATGCAGGGAATTACCATGAATGCGTAGCATATGTTATATAACATTAAATAATTTACAGACCAGAGCCAAAAAAGCTATTGGGTCTTTCTTTGTTATTAAAGTTTGGGAAAAGTTCACCTGAACATCTTTAATTACATGCTGGAGGCAATCTGAACGCTAACCACAATGCCTATCACTCATGCATATCCAAGGTGGAAAGTAGAGACAGATAGAACCGAACATCTATGATGATTTAGAGGCAGCAACACGCCCTTATTGTCTTCTCCAAGGACAAAATGTGATCTGAAATAGTATCATTCTGTACAATAAAAAAAATGTAAAACTCAATTTCGTTTTCATTCCTTTAGATCATACACAATGTACACAGTCTTCAACATATCGGTCCATCAGTTTGTCCAATGCAAGACTGTACACTGTATCATAAATGCAATTCTGTTCTACTTCAGTCTGTGTTATGAACAGTCCTCAACAAATCTTTCCATCTGTTCGGCCAATAATGGTATCCAGATATCAGAGTAAATGTAGCCAGGTACAGTATGATGATGTAACATAATCACTAAGGACACAGAGGGTGTGTGTGTGCGTGCGCGCCCTGGGGCTTGACTCAAATGAGCAGGAGAGATCCACCAAGGTCTTATGGGAAATCCAATAAAACACCCATATTGATTTGAGGGGTATCCCAGATGGCTGCCTGTAATAGATTCCTCTGTAATTGTATAAAACTGATTCAATTACCTTCCAAACAGATAGCCTGTTCAATGTTTGCTCTAATATAATGTTTTAGCACACATGCACAAAACTATTCCCAAGAAACCGGCCCTACTGCTATAACTACTATTGTATTACAAATGTACTATTAAATACATTATGTGTGTCACTGAGTAAAGCTGATCAAAGATTAAGCAATAATTCAAGACTGTAATTTATTTCAGGTTTACTTGCTGCAGTAACTTTAAATTCGTCAAGGTACTGTAATTGACTGAGTGGAATCAGAAGACGTGGGATCAGCTTGTCAAGTCTGCCCTCTAGTGGTACATAAGCAGAACAGCGCTCATGAAATCAGCTATATCAAGAGGAGGAGGCACAGGCTGGAAAGTAGGGTTGCAAAATAATGATAGCTTTCCCAAAATTCCTAGGTTTTCCAGAAATCCTAGTTGGAGATTTCTGGATTTCCTGCTTATTCCCAACTGATTCTTGGAATTGTAGAACCAGGATTTCTGGAAAAACTGGGGGTTTTGGGAATGTTATGGGAATTTTGCAACCCTACTGAAAAGAAAACCAAAGTTGAGCTCATGTGTTTTAATTTTTGTGGGGTATAAAACACTATCTGTTGCAAGGTGGTGGGTTTTGGAACATCTACAAGAGAATAGAACTCAAAAGCATAATTTATCTTCCTGCAAAATGAATGTGATTGCACTTATTGAATGAGATTGGAGTATTGAAAGAAAATATAATGCAAGATGTCAATTACCACACCCAGACATTTCAGGAGGAGGAGGAGAGGAGGGTTAGTAGTACTTACATTGTAGTGTTTTTCAGTATTTTGAATAATATTATTATCAATACCATCCATGTCCATAGTAGGCGACTGTTCTTCAGTCTGAAATGGAATGTACATCTAACATGCATGACATCAGAATGCAACTACAATACAAGCATGACATGCAGTTATTTCAGTTATTTGACAGATGATAGCAGTACTCCTACAGCGCTAGGGTTAAAAAAAACTTTTCCACAGGGACAGTAAAATCTATAAGACTAATTATTTTTATGGAAAGCCATCGTGTTGAGCTCAAGAATAACAGTAGCTATTTAAGTAGAAGATTTAAGTACCAAATTATTCCAATCAAAAACAGAAAGAAATATGCTTCCTTTTCCTGCATTTCAACATATAGTAGTAGTAAGTCAGCAGTTTAAAGTCAACTTGATCTGCAGACACACACTCTTAGTGAGTAGCCTATGCATGGTGCCTTGTAGTATTCTCTAGATGGTATTATGGTGCTAAGTTAGCCAAGCCAATGGGCTAAATGTCACTCTGTTGGAACACAAGCGAACTGTGCCGTCTTACCTTTGATTTCCTTCTGTTGAACTTTAAGAATCCGAGCAGGCCTTTCTTCTCGGCCCCACCGAAACTTGAGGTGTTGGAACGGAAGTATTCTAACAATGAATGGACAGACAATGGTTTTCAGTTCACTCCGAAATGAAAGGGTTGGCTCACTGAGCTAAAAATATAGGCTTTCATTCATGCAGTTCATTCATTAACCAATGGAATGAAATAAACCACAGCTAGAACTATACTACTATACCACATTATGCAAGTCATGTCAGTTATTAAAAGTTTAACCCATGCATACAACAAAAAGCATTCTCCATAAACACACACTCTCAAGCCTCTTTCTACAATCAGGCAGTTTCAACAGTAGATGGCACTGCAACTAAACTTTTCCAATATGACAGTGCATCTATTCTTCAACCTCTGAAAATAAATCTAACAAACAGTCATAACACACTGTAAGCCAGAAAGAAAGGGAAATAACATTGACTGTATCTTATATTTGATTTAAGATACGTAAAACAAACAAAACAAGCGAGCTTGTCCTACGAGGAGAAAAGGAACGGCACAAGTGACTGTTAAGCTACAGGTAATGTCACTACAGCATTGTGGACGGAAACAATAAGCAGCATACAGCAGCATACAGCGGCATACCGACAGTATGCAATACCTGAGTAATTTAGAGCAGGTGCAGAAGCCATTTTAGGTTGACGAACTGGAAATAATCACAGGATTTCAACATTAAGGGCCCGTAACAATGCAGACCACCCTTAACTATAAAAGATTCTCTCTTTATCAAAACTATGCAGCATTTCCGATGTCCTTGGCTATGCAATCCCCCACCCCCCCTAACAGAAAAGAGGGAAACAGTGAAACTACCAACAACACTGACTATGGTGTTTGACAACTGTCTCTAGTTTAACTCAAGCATCAGTACGTCTCACTAGGCTTTGTAGGTAGTGTTCGAATGACTAACCATCTATATTGCCTCTCTAAGGGCAGAGTCATAGGGGTCAGAGTACACACCCTGGAAGGCATGTGCTTATCGAAGCTCATTTAACCAAATATGTAAACACAAGCTCACTTATTATTTATTCTGCAGCGCCACCCTGATAAAATGAACTGGCCCAGACTGAATTACACTCCATGTAAACATTACAGGCACAGATGTAGCTAGCTGCAGTAAGAAAGTAATGCATGTTACTTTGATTCAAAACAATCTCACGTGTGAGTGCTGATTATAGATGCAGTCAGGGTTTAAAAGCGTGACAGAAAACAACGGAGAGAGCTCAAATTAAATATACGATTAAACAGGTTGAGAAGAATAAGAGGAACAGTAACAGTTTGTTAACAGAGATAGGTTGGTACAGTTAGACTGATCTCAGATCTGTTTCTGCTACAATGTCAACTCCTTAACATTACAAACTTGATTTGATCTGGGACCAGGCTAACACTGTAGGTATCATGTGAGGATGTGGAGTAGCCTGGTCCCAGATCTGTGTGTGCTGTCTGGTCAACTCCTATAATCATTGTCGTACCAATGACCATAGGATGACCATAGGAGTTGGCAAGAAATGTGTCACCATTCTACAGGAAGAGGTAGAGGGAGATGTGGGTATAACGTGGTTTATTTACCAAGAGTCTGGTCCAGTACGTACAGCTCTCTGATGCCTAGCTCACTCAGACACTTGTCCAGCTCCAGCTCGTGGTTGCTGACATTGTCCTTCAGCAGCAGCACATGGGACGGGTCAAACTCACACTTCTCACAGATGGCTGGGACCAGGCTCCCCAGGGGCACCAGGGGACTCACCCTCACCACCGCCTTCTGGCTCCTGTGGTAGTTCACCACCAGACGCACTGTTTTCTTTACAGGGAAGACAGAGTGACTTTAGTGCCAATGGATGGGTACAGTATTAGAGAGCATTAAGAGAACCTCCTAGATTCAAATAGTATTCGTTTGACCTTGAGCTTGTCTGCAATCATGCCGATCTGGCACTTCAGGCAGGCTCAATCAAACGCTCAAAAATATACAATTTGAACCCAGGTCTAAGTTCAGTAATTAAATGGGACTTGAAAGTAAAAGGTCTCAGCAGTACACATCCAATGGGAAAAACTAGCGTGGAAAATATTGAGAGAGAGGGAGAGAAAAGGTGGGTGTCAGACTCGTGGGATAAACCATGATTAACTAAAAACTTCACTCCACCTCACTTAAGAGGTTATGCTCTACTTTCAGCTTTTCCCTTAGAATGTAGACATTTGTTGACAGACGTAGGGGAGGAGGGGGGGGACTGGGGGTCATTCAAGACTAGCACTTTGAGGTAACTGAGGCTGGGAGCCAAGTCGAGGCCTGACAGAGAGGGCCTGTGTGTGGGCAGCCAATGACTGGTCAGTCCCAGGGTGTTTGGTGTACCCATAGAGAGGGATCATAACAACAGTGCAAGAAGCACTAAGAGGGTTGAGGTGGTTGTTATGAAGAACACAGCTTGCATCCCAAATGGCACACAATTCCCTATATAGTGCACTACTTTTAACAAAGTCTCATAGAGATCTGGTCAAAAGTAGTGCACTATATAGGAAGTAGGGTGCCATTTGGGACATACCACAAAGATACTGTTATCATGGAGGCCATGACAGTCACACACCAGTACACAATGTACAGACTTCAAGACTCTCCTTCTGAAAACATCATGTCAACCACTTACCAGTCAAGAGTGTGTAACAATCACAAGCACAACTGTTTTTGTGTGTGGCTCTTTGCTAATACTTAGAGGCAACCTTATAAAAATAATCAAAGCATATTTTTAGGCAACAATTTATCAAATGTTAGTGGAATACATAAAAATCCATACATCGAAATCAATAGATTATTATGTATGCTTACTTAAATTTACACCACTCAGTTTCAAAGGGGGGGTTATACTGTATATGCTTATTACAAGTCATAAAATGCATTACAAGCACATCATAATGCATTATACCGGTTGGTTTTAAGTAAAGTGTTACCCACAGTTTTGATGACTCAGAGTGAAATAGTGTCAGACTATGGCCATCAGCCAAAGGGAGGTCAAAGGGAGAAAGGGGGAGCAGGGCCACCAGGGCCAGTGAGGCCTGAGAGTAGAGTAGAAATAATGCATGGTAACTAAAGGTAAGGCTCTCATGAAAAATTCACATGCTAGGTAGGTAGGTAGGTAGGAGACACTGGAGACAGAGCGAGAAGACACTCAATCAGCCACCGAGAGCCGATAATAATCCCACTGATTTAGAGACTGGCTCTATAACACCTGCTGCCTACCTTAGCATGAGCCCTTTCGGGGTTTTGTGGCCTTTCCTGCTGCAACGATTTAGTGTCAAAAGGTAAAGAAGGGCGATCGCACGGTTACATAGAGAATCATACATCACATTTCCCAGGTGTCAAAGGTTAGGTTCAATGAATGCTGAAAACATCTTATTCATTGTATCCCAAAAACAGTCAACGATACCCACCCGTGCACTACAACAACAGCAAAAGGCCCAGACCAGAACAAACTCGTTTCCAATAACTTCATGAAGTGCTACATACATGTGCATTCATGGAAGACTAAACAGAGGAAAACTATGAATCAGGTTACAATAAAACACAGCTAATTGCTTATTCAATCACAATGCAGCTACATATCCTCAGTAACAAACAAACACACACACACCTCTATATCAGGGTCAGGATCAGTAGGTACTCACCTCTGGCACTTTAGGCGGAGGTTTCCGCACCACTTTGTCCTGCAACACTTTCTCCCTGATGCTTATGGCAACAACGTCCAGGGACCCCAGCAGGCTGTTGGGTTTGAAGGCTAGGGACAGGCCCTCGCTGGACAGCAGCTCCAGGGTGTGATAGGCTGGGTTCAGGTGGTACCGGCTGCACAGATCCACCAACAGGTCCATGAGCGCTTTGCTGCACAGAGAGAGGCAAAAGCAGCACAGGAAGCCAGGCTGAGTCACAGACAGGAAGCCAGGTGGAGGTAGAGTCATAGGCTCGTCAGAGTAGAGTAGAGCGGAGCGGGACAAAGTAGACCAAGGTAAGTCCCTATTCCCTAGTTAGAGCACTTCTTTGACCAAGGACCACTACTTTTGACAAGACCGCTATGGGTTCTGGTCAAAAGTAGTGCACTATATAGGGAATAGGGTGCCGTTTGGGATGTGACTTGACTGACAGATAGGGTTACCTCCTTTAGCTGTAATTACACTGGGTGATGCACAGGCAGGCACTCATGCCGCTCGGCTTACAGCATTAGATAAGCCTGCAAATTGGTACATAAAAGGCTGATTTAATGATCTGAACTTAGTGACGTTTCAGAAAGTTAAATGAATTACAGATAGGAAATCTAGCCTTAGTCAATTGACAATAAATTACCCATCTGGTCTACCTATAATATACTGTATGTATGCAGGGATGGAAATTAAGCTAGCCTGAGGCTAGTACTTTGCAGATGGGGCTAGTAGAAAATGTACCAAACTAGCCCATCAGGCAAGTGACATTTTGGATTTCAAATATCAAATGTCACAAATTTGGCTAGAAGAATGTAACCTGGGCTAGTAAAAATTGCAGTCTACTAGCCCGACTGGCCAGTGTCCCAAATCCTTCACTTGAGAATGTAGAATGTCTTAATAAATCCTGATACAATGTTCTGTTTTTGAGCATCATATGAACGGTCATGTAATACAGAACATTAACTGACGAGGTGTCAAAGGGTAACTGTCAACCCAGGACAGAGAGAAACTCAAGGATGCCTTCTATTGCCTGCTGGGAGAAGACAGCTCATATGACCAAAGTGCTAAAGGGCTGCTCTGAACAACCAACACAAATACCAGGGCAAAGGTTGCTCATCACAAGTCTTACAACTGCATCATAATGCAGTACACATTAGCTGTAGGATGGGGAGTTACGGTTCATTCGAAAATAACAATGTATTCATTTATACTACAACTTTCTTCTTAGAATAACATATCTAGCTAGCAAATGAGGCTTTGACAAGACACTGGAAACACAACACATTGATCTGTATTCCCTATCATAATGAAAACAGTGTGACAAAACCCTTACACACCATAATGGAGAGGGTGTTGTCTGACTGCTTCCTGCACACATGAACCAGGTGATTACAAGACATTTATGACACCTGGATGAAACTCCCATGGGCTTTATCATGCACTGAGAGCAAAACTGATTTCCCATAAATCAAATGACGGTTACACACACTTCATTTGGATTGTCCAGATTTTTCATCTGTAAATGCTCTACAGATAGTGTGACCATCTGTTGATAAGCAACTGTATGCTAAGGTTAGGGTTAGATTACGAATAAGGGTTAAGATAAGGTTTAAGGTCAGTGCTAGAGATGTCATTTGTGCTCAGTAACATGTGAATCTATACTGAACAAAAATATAAATGCAACATGCAACAATTTCAAATATTTACAGTATATTACAGTTACAGTTCATATAAGGAAATGGATGTGGATCAGAAAACCAGTCAGGTCAAGACCCTGGTGAGGATGACAAGCACGCAGATGAGCTTCCCCGAGGCGCTTTCTTACAGTTTGTGCTGAAATTCTTTGTTTGTGCAAACGAAAGGGGCTCCCGAGTGGCGCAGCGGTCTAAGGCTCTGCATCTCAGTGATAGAGGAGTCACTACAGACCCTGGTATGATTCCAGGCTGTATCACAACTGGCCGTGATTGGGAGTCTCATAGGGCGGCACACAATTGGCCCAGCGTCGTCCGGGTTAGGGTTTGGCCGGGGTAGGCCTTCATTGTAAATAATAATTTGTTCTTAACTGACTTTCCTAGTTAAATTAAATAAATGAAACCCACAGTCTCATCAGCTGTCCGGGTGGCTCGTCACAGACCATCACGCAGGTGAAGAAGCCGGATGTGGAGGTCCTGGACAGGCGTGGTTACATGTGGTCTGCGGTTGTGAGGCCGGTTGGAGGTACTGTCAAATTCTCTAAAACGATATTGGAGGTGGCTTATGGTAGAGAAATAAACATTCTCTGGCAACAGCTCTGGTGGAAATTCCTGCAGTCAGTATGCCAACTGCACTCTCCCTCAAAGCTTGAGACACCTTTGGCATTGTATTGTGTGATAAAACTGCACATTCTGGAGTGACCTTTTATTGTCCCCAGCATCAGCTTCTTCATATGCCACACCTGTCAGGTGGATGGATTATCTTGGCAAAGGAGAAATGTTCAGTAACAGTAATGTAAACAAATGTGTGCATTCAATTTGAAAGTAATAAGCTTTTTGTTCGTATTAGAAATGTTAATTGTATTTCTTCTCATGAAACATGGGACCCACACTTTACATGTTGTGTTTATATTTTTGTTTAGTATAGATAGCTAGTTGAAATGTTACTGATAGTCTAAAGATGGACTATCCAAATGAAGTGTTACCCAAATTACTTGGCAAAGAGCATCACTCAGAGTAAAAGGCAATGGAAAAGACGGCCCCAAGTGAGAGAGAAGATGACCACAGTATGAGCCTGATCCCAGATCTGTTTTTTTCTGACTTCAGACAGACCTGGGACCACTGTCCAATATTGGTTCACAAAAAGAAAATACTTTTAGAAACTCTCACATGCCACTCATTAACAGCATTAACAGAGGCCCTTGTCTTGTTTTCTGCATGAGGGCTGGAGTCCTGGATGGCCTGGTCTGATTCACTCACTGCTCCAGCAGAAAGAGCGAGAGACCCTCATTAAGGCCAGAGCGGCCCTGGCAGGTCAGCTTCTCACATACTGATTCTGGGCCACTGAGGGAACCTTGAAAAGGCCTCTCTGATCAGATACCAAACAGGGCCACATCCACATACATAACAGAATCTGTGAATTGAGGGTTGAAGGGGTAATGTGTACGTGTGCATATGTGACGTGTGTGTGTGTTGGTGTGTGTGTGTGTTGCCTCTCACCTGCCGTCCACTGTGCTGCTGGTCTGGTAGCCTTGAGGCAGAGTGATATGGAGGTCTACGCTAGTCCTCATCATGTTCTCCTTGGTGTCCATCACCATGCTGCCCATACTGCCCTGCGCTGAGCCTCCCCCATCAGGCACAGCGTTACGGAAGATTCTCCTGGGGGCAGGCTCGGGGGCCGGGGGCGGAGGAGGGGCTCGGGACTTCATCCTCTTCCTGGGGGACAGACAGAGGTTAAACACTTCTTATGGCTGGGGGCAGTATTAAGTAGCTTGGATGAATAAGGTGCCCAGAGTAAACTGCCTGCTACTCAGGCCCAGTTGCTAATACACTGCTCAAAAGAATAAAGGGAACACTAAAATAACACATCCTAGATCTGAATGAATGAAATATTCTTATTAAATACTTTTTTCTTTACATAGTTGAATGTGCTGACAACAAAATCACACAAAAATGATCAATGGAAATCAAATTTATCAACCCATGGAGGTCTGGATTTGGAGTCACACTCAAAATTAAAGTGGAAAACCACACTACAGGCTGATCCAACTTTGATGTAATGTCCTTAAAACAAGTCAAAATGAGGCTCAGTAGTGTGTGTGTCTCCACGGGCCTGTATGACCTCCCTACAATTCCTGGGCATGCTCCTGATGAGGTGGCGGATGGTCTCCTGAGGGATCTCCTCCCAGACCTGGACTAAAGCATCCGCCAACTCCTGGACAGTCTGTGGTGCAACGTGGCGTTGGTGGATGGAGCGAGACATGATGTCCCAGATGTGCTCAATTGGATTCAGGTCTGAGGAACGGGCGGGCCAGTCCATAGCATCAATGCCTTCCTCTTGCAGGAACTGCTGACACACTCCAGCCACATGAGGTCTAGCATTGTCTTGCATTAGGAGGAACACAGGGTCAACCGCACAAGCATATGGTCTCACAAGGGGTCTGAGGATCTCATCTCGGTACCTAATGGCAGTCAGGCTACCTCTGGCGAGCACATGGAGGGCTGTGCGGCCCCCCAAAGAAATACCACCCCACACCATGACTGACCCACCGCTGGAGGATGTTGCAAGCAGCAGAACGTTCT